>NC_136273.1:57016949-57303949 GCF_964187855.1 Myxine glutinosa | reverse complement strand
AGCATTTGAGCTGTCGAGTCTGGGTTTGTTACCCAAAGTAACGATAAACTATCTGACAGGTGCATCGCAGGCAGGTAGTTAGTTGCATCACAAAGTTCACCAGCCCTCAGATTGACGTGAAGCTGAGTGTCCTGTGATTCCATCTGCTAGCACTAGTTGATGGATGGGAAATATCTCACGGAAGTAGTGTAATAATGTTGCTTCTGGGACACCTCCGTTTAACATGGGAAATCCCTATCTAATGTCATTTACCCCCTTGTCTTTTTCAAAAATCATAAACACCTCTATTTCTCCCACCCTCATCTTTATGAACCTTTTGTCTGTAGTACCTATCCTTAATGTTGTTCATTAGACCACTCAAACACTACAAATATTTGTTTTCTCTTATAGACCTATCATCCTTCTTCTACATATCATCTGGCAGATTAATCTTTGACCCACTCAAACATTGACCCATTCACTTCCATATTAATTCTTTCCCTCCCTCATTGCCCCTAAACACCTATATTTCTCTCACCCTGTTCTTTACGAACCTTCTAACCTTTTGACATGTTATCCTTATTCATTAGACCACTTAAACACCTGTGATCCTTCTGACCTCATGGACCTTTTAACCTTTTACTCTTAATATCATCTGGTGAATATAACCCACTCAAACAACGACCCTACAAATATTTGTTTATGCGTGGGAAATAATTTAATTCTCTTGCCACTCTCTTCACCATCTAATATATTAACAAAAAATATGTTTGAGTTTGGTTCTTTATTAAGATATTTTAACTGAGCTAAGATAAAATGGTAAACCTCCCTCAATGTTCTTATTTGAGCGCCTCCAGTGCCACACACTTTTTGGTAGGCTCTGCCCACCTTTTGTTAAGCTCCGTCCACTTTTTGAAAAACCCCGCCCACTTTTTGGTAAGCCACGCCCACCTTTTACTAAGCCCCGCCCACTTTTTGCTATGTCCCGCCCCCTTTGCTAAGCTCCGCCCACTTTTGCTAAGTCCCACCCACTTTATAAACTCTTCAGCATTGTATCATTTCCAGGTAAAACATTACATCATTTTCAGGGAATTTCCATCACATCATTTCCAGTTAAGACACGCCCAGGGAATTTCCACAGGAAATGACACACACCCAGCCCTTCTTATAAAAGGCACCGACCACACAGGCTTTTTCAAACACGCTTTCTGCTTCACTTGAGAATGGACTCCTATGCCGAAATGGAATGGGATAACTTTGCTATTCCTTGGAGTCCTACTACCTGTGTAGCGCTCAACCTTCAGATTGATGAACTGGACTCGAACCTCTTGTCGATGGAGGAAATTGTATCTGAGCTACGAAATGAAAATTCTACTTTTAACACAACTTGGGATAAAGTTATTTTTTTGTTTGAAGATCTTTTGAACAACCAAGACCCACAGAACGAGTTCTACCTTGATGACCCAGCCAAAGAGTTATACCTTGGAGATCCACAAAATCCTGAAAAAGAGTTCTACCATGATGATACTTATTGTGAGTTATCAAAACAAAACCCACTGAACGAGTTCTACCTTGATGACCCAGCCAAAGAGTTATACCTTGGAGACTCACTAAATTTGGGAAAAACAAATTATGAGGTCTGCCTAGATGGTTCTAACTGTGGAGCCTACCTTGGAGACTCACTAAATTTGGGAAAAACAAATTATGAGGTTTGCCTAGATGGTTCTAACTGTGGAGCCTACCTTGGAGACTCACTAAATTTGGGAAAAACAAATTATGAGGTCTGCCTAGATGGTTCTAACTGTGGAGCCTACCTTGGAGACTCACTAAATTTGGGAAAAACAAATTATGAGGTCTGCCTAGATGGTTCTAACTGTGGAGCCTACCTTGGAGACTCACTAAATTTGGGAAAAACAAATTATGAGGTCTGCCTAGATGGTTCTAACTGTGGAGCCTACCTTGGAGACTCACTAAATTTGGGAAAAACAAATTATGAGGTTTGCCTAGATGGTTCTAACTGTGGAGCCTACCTTGGAGACTCACTAAATTTGGGAAAAACAAATTATGAGGTCTGCCTAGATGGTTCTAACTGTGGAGCCTACCTTGGAGACTCACTAAATTTGGGAAAAACAAATTATGAGGTCTGCCTAGATGGTTCTAACTGTGGAGCCTACCTTGGAGACTCACTAAATTTGGGAAAAACAAATTATGAGGTTTGCCTAGATGGTTCTAACTGTGGAGCCTACCTTGGAGACTCACTAAATTTGGGAAAAACTAATTATGAGGTCTGCCTAGATGGTTCTAAATGTGGAGCCTACCTTGGAGACTCACTAAATTTCATAAAATTAGGAAAAGAGTTTTACCTTGGAGACTTTGAAAACTGGTTTCGTTTTGGAGACTCGGAATGGGGGTTTTGTTTTGATGACTCGGAATGTGATACCTATCTTGGAGGCTCAACAGGAATGTGGTTATACCTTGGGAACTTGGAAAGTTGGTTTTATTTTGGAGACTCTACCTGTGGGGTTCCTCTTGGAGACTCTTTGGATTCTAAAGCAATGAACAATGTTCTTTATTTAATGACGCTTGATTTAAGCAATATCAAGAAAGTTCGAGGAAGAAAATGCTGGAAAATTCTTTCTTCCCATTTCTACTTCTTCAAACTTAAAAGCCTTGAAAGACAGAATTGGAGGAAGAGGAAAAAAAAAAGAAATACGTATTTAAAAAAGAAGAAAAGAAAGATTATGTTAGGGTTTGGGTGGGATTTTGAATGTGAGGGTTAGGGATGGGGTTGGGTTAGGGTTGGGATTTTGAATGTGAGGGTTAGGGTTGGGGTTGGGTTAGGGATGGGGTTGGGTTAGGGATGGGGTTGGGTTAGGGATGGGTTGGGTTAGGGTTGGGATTTTGAATGTGAGGGTTAGGGTTGGGGTTGGGTTAGGGATGGGATTGGGTTAGGGTTGGGATTTTGAATGTGAGGGTTAGGGATGGGGTTGGGTTAGGGATGGGGTTGGGTTGGGGATGGGGTTGGGTTAGGGATGGGGTTGGGTTAGGGATGGGGTTGGGTTAGGGATGGGGTTGGGTTGGGGATGGGGTTGGGTTAGGGATGGGGTTGGGTTAGGGATGGGTTGGGTTAGGGATGGGTTTGGGTTAGGGATGGGGTTGGGTTAGGGTTTGTATATTATTATGACTCACTCGCACATACACACACACACAAAAGTTAAGCCCCAACTAAAAAGTTGTGGGATTCTGTGTTTGGGGTTCACAGATTTAAAAACGTATCCCCATTATACACACACAAAAGTTAAGCCCCAACTAAAAAGTTGTGGGATTCTGTGTTTGGGGTTCACAGATTTAAAAACGTATCCCCATTATACACACACAAAAGTTAAGCCCCAACTAAAAAGTTGTGGGATTCTGTGTTTGGGGTTCACAGATTTAAAAACGTATCCCCATTACATTTTATTTATTTATTTATTATTTTCAAGGGTATTATCTGCTTACTTGTGTTTTTTGTAATTCTTGTGAGTAAAATGAACCCAAGATTTCTTCTCCATTTAAATCATATAATTTGTAGGTCCAAGGGACTGTATCCATTACATCAATGATTTTAAATAATTCACGAGTCCATTTTTGTGTATAACCTTTCTCAAAATGACTTTTCCATTTGTATATTCTTACAATATCACCAACTTTAAACTTGGGCTTTCTCAAATTAATCTCCTTTTCATATTCTAATTTTGTAAATGTTTCTGATGGTTTTGATTGTGTTGATGAATGAACTGTATTATTGTAATTATCTACAATATCCTGAATTAAATACACCCATTTTTGAGAACCGAGTTGTGTGAATTTTTTATATAATTTCTCTTTTAAAGTACGATTAAAACGCTCAATAACAACTGCCTTTCCTTCATTAAAGGTGCTGTATAATTTAATACCCTTCCCCTTAAGAAATTTCATGAATATTTTGTTATAGAACTCTGTTCCCTCATCAGTCCATAACTTCTTTGGTTTCCTTTTATCCCGATCAAATATTAGCTTAAAGGCTAACATTAAAGTATCACCCCTTTTATTTTTTAAAGGGACAACCCAGGCAAATCTACTCCTCAAATCAATAACGGTTAAAGCATACCTGTATCCCCTGTCATTATTCAATTCAATTAAATCAGCGGACCATATGTGGTCAGTGTATTTAGAATAAACCTTCCTTCTTTTAAACTTTGTGATTATAGGTTTGTGTAATTCTTCAGCCAAAAGCTCCTCAGTCTTGATGGCATCATTAGAGCCTAATAGTTTTTTGAGGAATAACCAAGACCAAGTTTCAATTTAGCATTTATCAAATTTCTCACAATAAACCTATCAACTTTCTCTCTCAACGTTGGATTTTGTATCAAAGACAAATTATACAACATTTCGCTGTCGGCTTTATGTTTTTCAGTCAACGTAGTGGTTTTCCCATAAGCAATATCATGCTTCATACACACTTCGTCAACCCTATTTGTAGGTTTAGACCAAGGTTTAGGATTGTCAGCCTCATCTAATCTTTTATCCAAGTTTGTTCCTGGACCACAGAAAGAATACCCTGGAAGGTGTAATTCCCCTGGAATTCCAGTTGTTGTAAATTTACTTCCTGACAGAAACTTTTGTATGTCTCCTCCTCTTTTAGGAGAGATGAATTGGCACTTTTTAGAGCCACATACTTGACATATTCCTTTTTGATAAACTCTATTATTTTTAGCTTTAACATAAGAGATATTTTTAGATTTAGTTTTCTTTTTACATTTGAGACAATAACTCATATTTATTTATCAGAAAAATTCCGACAGAGTATCAAAACCTTTTTGGTTTTCAACATATACATTTCAATCTTTATTTTTAAAACATAAAGAATCCTAAGGAATGCCTTCACTCTCTCCTCCATTTATTTACAAATAAAAACTAACTAAAGTCAATGACACCAACATCATCAATCACATAATCTTTTCCTTCTTCTTCTTCTTCTTCTTCACCACTTTCTCGTTTAAATCTCTGAAATTGAAGACATTGACGTTCTTATTTTTGAAACCATTATCTTCATAAGAGTTGTTAATTCTTTAATTTCCTCTTCGGTGCGTTGAGATTGATTTATTTGCTTTAATACACTCAATCTTTTATGAATCTCAGTGATTTCCATCTTTTTATATTTTTCCTCCCTCTCTCTTTGCTCCCTCTCCTCCTCCTCCATTTTCTCCCTCTCCTCCTTCTCCTTTTTCTCCCTTTTCTCCCTTTCCTCCTTCTCCCTTTTCTCCCTTTCCTCCTTCTCCTTTTTCTCCCTCTCCTCCTTCTCCTCCTTTTTCTCCCTCTCCTCCTTCTCCTCCCTCTCCCTTTCCTCCTTCTCCTTTTTCTCTCTTTCCTCCTTCTCTTCTTCAACTCCTTCCTCATCCCTTGCTACCCTTGAGTTTGAACCCCAAAGAATATTATACATATACTCATCTGGATTTTGAGATATTCTTGTATCTATAATTATTTTTCTCATAATAGGATACCAATAAGATTTGTTGACGATTTCTAAAAGAGTTTTATATTTCATAACTTTGAGAAGTTCATTTTTATTTAATATTTTAAACAAGTCTCTATTTGTGGGTTTAACAATATCAGTATAAGGCCAGTTTTTTATGACAAAATTCCCATGTATATGCTCCAAATCATAAGGTATGTAATACCGAGCACCCTTTTCTTGTAGGTATCCTTGAATACAAAAATTATAATTCTCTTGTAGTCTTCTTCCTGCCATTTATGTATCAGAAATATATGTGAGATTAATATTATGACAGGTAATACCACCCCATCTTCCCACTACCAAATCGGTTTGTATTCCTCGGCTTTCTATCCTTATCTCATTACCTTCCTTCTTTGTCATGCGAACCATCGCTATACTATCATATATTTTTATTTTCTTAAAATCACGTATTTGTTGTTTACTAATTGTACTTCCACATAAATCCTTATCTTCACCAAGTGGATAATATTCTTCTTTACGAGACTGATTTAAATCATGTAGGTCTTCTATGTTTATTGAAAAAGACCAATTATACCCTAAATCAGGCATATCATACCCCCATTTATTAATTCGCATATTAACTAAATGTCCTTCTTTATAAAATTTAATTGTAAGCAGGTAGTTAAATTCAATGAGGAAAGGTGTATGGTCAGTATAACCAGGTGTTGTGGTTGTAAATTTTACTTGTTTCACAAAACGTGCTGTTTTCTTTAAAGATATATATTGTGATAAATCACTGAATCTAATCAAGTCATTCGCATCTGTAGGGTTTGGATAATTGATTAATTTATAAGTATTCTTCATATTAATATTCTTACTTACACTATATTTTTGTCGTTCAGCCTGTGCCTTTGTATAATAATTTGATAAATCAATATCCTGAGAGGATTTTCCAAAGATAGAACCATCTTTTCCAACATAGGTCATTTATATTAGATAAAAAATGATATCATAAAAATTTTCATTATTGTTGAGTTGAAATAATACATATAAACATAATTGGCCACAACATTTAGAATTAATTTCTTGAACTTGGAATGTTTGATAAACACCATTCTGTAAGAATTGTATTACTTCAACAGGTGGTGGCATACCATAACTATCAAAATAATATTTATCCTGACTATTATGAATACAAACCCAATGAGAACCATTCTGTGTGTCTAAATTCATAATAATATTCTTTGTATTCTTATTTATATGTGTTAATTCATCTCTCATACAAATAACCACATTATCAATTTTTAGTGTTTTACAATACTTAGCTAGTTCTATATTTGACGTTGTATTCTTTCCAAATTGTTTAAACCATTTATCCATTTATTTATGAGAAAGATACAATCCATTACCCCGTTTAGTTAGTTTAACACCCGCTTGAGCGATAGAGGAAAGCATATCTCCAACCAACAATCTAGCTTTATCAGGTAGACTTTCAAGTTTTTGAGCAAAATCTACAATTACACCACTTCCACTAATTTGTTTCTCCAACTCCTTGTTATGTCTTTCCAATTCTTTTTGAGCTTTTAGTTGTGCCTTCCTTTCGTTAGCAGTTTTTACCGCTGCTGAAATACCACCAGTCAATGCTCCCGCCGCACTTAAACCAGCAAATAAAGGAATTAGAAACGGGAGAAATCCTCCTCTTGACTCATCTATTGAATATTTCTTTAACATAGGTTTCGTCATTTTAATTTTAAGTGATCCAACATCATTTAGTGTTTTTACTTGTGTGTGTGTGAGTAAAACATCAATTCTTACAGCTCCTTTTCTTTGAATTGTATTAACATTAATAATACAAGGCTTTTGATTTTGAATACAAGATGTTAATTTATTAAGATTGATTTGATTAACATATACCCCAACCATTTATTTATGAGAAAAAACCTATGTGATATTAATCATAACACCATTATCTGTATTAATCTGTAATTCTGTTTCCTCCAAAAGCAAACAATATGCATTAACCTCTTCACTCTCCCCTCTTTCAATGTATAGAGAAGTATCCACTCGATTAGACTTTATAGTTTCCTTTTGAGAACTCAGGTCAATTGCGTAGATTGTATAAAGTTTTTGAAACGCAACCATATCCAAAATAGGATCATTATTACCATTACTTTCACACACCTTTTGGTAGGACTTGTAGGCTTCCGCATAATCATTTTTTTCCCAATCAATTTCCAATCTATCTCGCGGATAAAATGTGCCATCAAGAGAAACCCGAAGTTGTTTCACCTTAGCATTATCACTCAGCGCATTATTCTTATTAGTACCGTCCTCTCCATCTGGTTTTTTAAAAATGAGCCAGAGGTATCGTGGCTTTCCTTGAAGAACACCCAAATTCCAAGTGTAGGTAGTGTGTTCCAGTTTAACGTGTTGACATCTTCTTTTAAGGTATGATACATTTAGCGGTTTCTTTGAGTTAAGTCTTCTATTTAACATCTCTTCCGTTTTAAGATTAGGAGTATATTCACTGATATACCAACACAAATCATTAATAACAAATTTATTGTTGTCTCCAAAAGCATTTTCATCCCCAAAAAGCAACCTATTTACATTATCATTCCTTTGTAGTTGAAATCTAATTTTAAGACCATACAAAACTTTATCATAATCGCAAAATCCAAATATACCTTTAAGAGGTACTGCTACGGTAAAACTATTCACTGCTTTTGTTTCATCATTATACATTGACTTCCTTTGACTATAACCAGGGTCTGCGTTTGTACCCGTTGACATATCAGGAATAAAACCTTCAACAGCTCCCTTACCCATTCTATCACTAAACGAATATAGTGTAAATTTCATCATTTCAGATGTAGCAGAGACATAATCAACCGCTTCAACCTCTTGTGTTCCAATATACAGGCGGACACTGTCAAACATTTTCCAGAAGAAATCATTTACGAGTGTAGCATTAGTATTATTCGCAGCCTTAGTGAATTTAAATTTACACAGCAAGAAACTATCAGCTATATTCAAGTAAGTTTGTTGATTATTTATTTCAAAACTTTTTGTTCCGTTTGAATTCCAGTCTGTTCCTGTTATAGCATTTACCTTAAAATAGTCTTCCTTTTTAGTGGAGTTTGAAATGATAATCGTATCATCCAAATCATAGATACTATCAATCGCTTCCATACTTGTATTTATATAGCATTAAAATTGTTGAAACCCTGACCCAAGTATTTTAATGATTTTTTGTCGTTCTTGTGAAGATAGTTGAGTTTTACCTTTTTTTATTTCTTTGATTGCTTGTAATTTATGAGACTCCTTTTGAGCATCTTTTATACTCTTTATAGCACCCGCAACGGAGCCCACGGCAGAAGCAGTTGAACCAATTAGGTCTTTATGTTTAAGGATGGTTGAACCAATACCCATTAGAGTATCAATTATCCCATCTCCTTTATTTCGAAATTGATGACCTACACCTCGTTGTCTCTTAGGTTTATAGTATCCTCTACCCACATACCTTGTATAGTCTGGTGAAAGGAACATGCCCTCCCCTGTAATTATTTTATATTTTCCCAACTCGTGTTTTCTCACAATAACCATTATTTATTTATTGAAAAACTTCACGTAGGTGAATTCTGATGGATATAATTTCATCATTAAAGGATATCATACGATTATCTTGGTCGGTTATCCTAAAATTTACTCTGTATATGGTTTTTCCTGACACAGGTAAATAGACAAGATTTTTTGGTTCCATATTAAATTTATAACCAATCGGGGTTGAGTATGCACTGAATGAAAATATTGTATTTGTTCTTATTCCATCGTTATAAGCACCATCAATCAAATCACAATGAATTAATACTGAATTTATACCGGAGGATATTTGGATAACATTATCACTGTAAAACGTCCCGTTATTTTCAATCTTTTTTGAAGAGAAACCCAATAGCTCTCTAAACGAATTTTCAATCGTGAAATCAACTTTATAATTATTTTTAAGTTTAATAGTTGATTTTGAAGTGTGTTTTTGAATATCTATTACAATATTTTTTGGTTCATCACCTTTTTCTTTCATAAGGCGAGAGACTTCTGAAGATATTTGAGAAATCTCGTAAGCTCCAGGTGAAACAGTTATAGTTTTATATCCACTTCCTGGATTATAACTAAACTTGCTGTTTTTCTCTGTGATATTAAACAAGGTATTATAAGTTTCCATCGACAATAAAGATGCCTCATATGAGGTAAGGGGGTCAAGTTGTAGTGGGTAAGGGAATGAAGCTGTGTAATCGCTCGTTGTGAAATTAAAACTAAGAATTGTGCTTCTCATCTTATTTAATATCTAATAAAATATCTTTGTATTGACATTTATTAATTATTTTCATATTCATCAACTGATCTAAAATGGCTGAGGATTCATTAAAACAATTGTTGTTTCCAGCCTTCTTACTACCTAACAACAATAATAGCCTATTAACTAATTGTGATGGGTCATTTGGAAGAAAACTAACACCTGAACCAAGTTTACTTAAAGCATCAATAATATGTTTCTCCTTCTCATTCTTCTTACTTTTACCAGCAACAGAAACTCCATAATCAAGTGCATTTAACAACTCAATATATACCCTATCTTCCTCTCTTTCCATATCAAGTGGTTCCTCAAAATATTTTGAACCGCTGAATCCGGGGTTTGTTAGAAGAAACATTAATCTTGGAGTTAATTTAACATTTGGTTGAGTAGAACTCAAGAACATCAATTCATCATTAAATATCAATACCTTTTCTTCCACAAGATGAAACACTGCTGGTTCTTCTGTTGGAATGAGACCTGCTCTGGTTTTTGAACCCGCCGAATATTCATTGTTTTGAAGAGCTTCCACAACATAATTAGGGGGTTGATTTACCTGCTCAAGTTTCCGAAATAATCCCTCGTCATCATATTCTAATTCACCAAGTTCTTGTTTTGTTATCTGACTAAAATCTTTGAGCATTTGAAGTTTTTTCGGAGTAAATTCTACCGTGGGAACTGTAGGTGAGTGTTGAGTTTTCAAAAGTGGTTTAAAGAATTTCTCTTGTTTTCTTTCAAAGGCTTCTTCACCAGTTAGTTTCTGTCTCCGTTTCTTCTTTATCTCTTCCTGTTGTTTAACAACTTTTGAAACTAATTGTTGATGTTCCTTAAACTTTCTTTCTCTTTCTTCGGTATTCATTTTCTGTATTTATTTATTGAAAAATATCATTTAGTATCTCATCTTGTTTCACAACAATATATTTATATTTTCCAATCGTGTGTTTCATATAATTTTCAAATTCTTTTTTACTACATAACGTAGAGCAATTATCTCTCCAAAAATTATTTACATCTATTGAATTTAACTTAAATAAAATAAAAGTATTGGCATTGTTTCTTATTGAGCGTCGAGGGAGTTGAAAATATGATTGACTAAGATATATACAATTACAAGAAGAATGTCTCCCTCTTGTATAGTAGCTATCCATTACTGTTTGGTTTCTCTCATTAACACAATCATCAAAGATGACGAGGTTCTTTTTTGATTTATCTAAATCTTGAGGTGAAGGTATATCATCCGTATTATCACTGAGAATACAAGTTATGGGTTTCGATTTTGATTTCTGTGTATCACAAAATAATTGTATTATATCTTCAATATTATAATCATTCAGTTTGTTTTGAAGTTTAAATAAACCGATAATGTCTTCCTTTTTAAGACCTGCATTAAAACCCTGTGAGAGTAGTTGATACTCGGGTTGAAAACTTGACTTTGTAAAAATTATTAAATTATCATAATCTAAAAAATTAGGACCAAGGAGCATCTTTAAAAGTAAACAGGTTTTCCCACATCCGCTTGAACCAACTATTAGACATCTCAATGAATTTGGAATGTTTTTATGGTTATTAAACTTTATCTTATTTTCCCAAACGGGTAAAAAATCATTCATTTATATATTTGGAAAACAAGTCATCTAACTTTTTTTGAGCTATTTTAGAAACTCTATATTTTATCCTGAGTTCGGGTTTAATTTCAAAATAATTCATTATTTTATTTATATAGTATCTTGTATTAACATTTCCATTAAAATTATTTTGAATAATAAATATCATTAAACCCTTATACATTTCCTCAATACAAAGAGTCTCTTTCCTTGTAAGAAATGGTGTATTATCACCATAATGCTTAACATTCATCTCTCTTATTAATCTTGTAAAGTAATTCATTTTTGGTTCTAATTTAAAAGAGTTATATGTTTTTTTATATTTCTTATTATCATTAATTAGAATTAAATCACAGAAAATACATTGTTTATATGAATCCTCATCATTAAGCCCCACTCTATCACAAGCCGGACAATTCTCTAATTTATCATATGGAGAGTCTGGAAATTCTAAATATCCTTCAGAACTTATCATATTTATGTGGTAAATTTTTACTTAAACTAAACGCAAGTTTATTCATTAATAAATACAATGTTTCAAAGCACAAAAGACAAATTTCAATCAATCTCTACTTTGGTGGAAGATATAGAAAAATATGTCAAAGATGTTAAATTGAACAAAGATAAATATGGAAATTTTTGGGTAAAACCAGTTATGGAAAATAACATGAGCCCCTCTATTTCATTTAAAGGAAGAGCTCTAACTATACCTGGAAAGACATCCATTAAAGTAAATCTAACAAAAGTTTCTCCTCTACTCCTGGCAATTTATTCAAAGCTTGAAAAAGTGATTGACCACGATACTTTGAAAAAGAATGATAAGACCATTAATAATTCTAGAGGAGACATTTGTATTTTCTTTAATAATCCAAAGGGTGTAGATCTAAGTAAAATGAATGATGTTAATATTTCTGGTGAAATGTCATTTCGTTCTATGATAGTTAGAGATTATTTAAAGATAACTTTTGATATAAAAATTGTAGAGATTGAATCTGTTAATGAAAGAAAGTATATAGATATTGATGGGAATATTTTTCTTGCTAATTAAATATGAGTCAATACAGCAGTGAAGATTTTACTATTTCATTGAACTCAGACGATAGTGATGATAGTATTTCATTGAACTTGGACGATGGTGATGATAGTATTTCATTGAACACAGATGATAGTTATGATACTAATAGTTTGTGCTCAAATGATAGTTATGAGAGTAGCTTTATTGATGACTCTGAGTATGATTCTGAGTATTCATGTGATAGTTATGACTTAGATGATTCTGAGTGAAAAAGTGTTTTAGTTTAAGCACAGCGATATATATAAAACGGAGCTGTAAAGCTCAAAAGTGTTTTATTTTAAGCACAGTGATATATATAAAACACCACGTTTTCTCACGCTATAAATATGGTTTATTGTGATACTTGCGAGAAGGAAGTAAAATATTATAAACAACATATTCTCACCGCAAAACATACATACAACATTTTAAACAAACTTTCCCCTCTTCCACCTGAAACAAAACACTGTTCTACATGTAATAAAAATATCCTCAAGAAAGGCTTCAAAATACATCTTAAAACAAATCTACATTTATCAAATTTTATCACAACTAAAAACTCTGATGGAGCATTCAAAGGACATATTAAAATAAGAGTCTTTAACTTCAAACCTCCTGAACCAGAGTCTATAGTTGATGCTGTAGAAATAGTTAAACCTGCTGTTCAAACGTTGATTGAAAAAACACTAAAGGAAATGAAACCACTTAAATTTTATATGGGAGTAAAATTAGAAATGACAAAGGATGAAGGAGTTATAGATGCACCATACATGAGAACTGAGCCACACTTTATATCTTCATATCAAGATTTTAAAACATCAGGAGTCTATGATGAACTTATTAAACAAGAGCAAGATGTGGATAATTCAATCGTAGGAAGTGGATTCAATATAGGAAAAATTATTTACATAGACATTCATATTCTTAAATCAGATCCTCTAAAAGCTTCTTCTTACATTGATTTACCCAGTGTTATCAAAAATAGAAAAGCAGTTATCAATATCAAAAATAAAGACAATAAATGTTTTCTCTGGTCTATTTTAGCACACTTACATCCTCCACATTTTCATGATGAAAGAGTATCTCATTATAAAAAATATGAGAATACATTAAATACGAAAGATCTAAAGTTTCCGATGACTTTAAATGATATTCCTAAATTTGAAAAGATGAATAATTTATCAGTTAATGTTTATGGTCTAACAGAAACAAACAACATTCAGGTTTTAAAGCTTTCTGACAATTGTAAACAAACTCATATTAATCTTCTATATTTTAATTCAGACGAAAATTCACATTATACATACATCAAAGATATTGCTAAATTAATAAAACCACAAGTCTGTAAGAGAACAAATAAAATATATATTTGTTTGCGTTGTCTTAACTTCTTCAATTCACAAGAAAGATTAGATAAACATTCAAATTATTGTGGCGAACATAAATCAACGGTAATCAATATGCCTAAAGAAGGCTCAAAGATCACATTCAAAGATGAAAATAAAAAGATCAAACATCCATTTGTTATATATGCTGATTTTGAAAGTATTTTAGAAAAAATTGATACTGCTTCTCCAGATCCAAAAGAATCATACACAAATAAATATCAAAAACATACTCCTTGTGGTTTTTGTTATTATATCAAATCATCCGTTGGTGATAAATATAACAAGTTAGAGATGTATAGAGGCTCAAATACCCCAGAGGAGTTTGTGAAACGACTAGAAAAAGACTGTGTTCGATTAACCAAGATAATGAGAGAAACCAATAAACCAATGTCCTTAACAAGTAAAGAAAAAAGGGAATTTATAAAAAACAATGTCTGTCATATTTGTGAGGAGAAAATTGGTAAAGGTCTAAAGGTTAGAGACCATTGTCATCTCACTGGTAAATATAGAGGTCTGGCTCATCAAAGTTGTAATATTAATTATCAACTCCCCTCTTTCATTCCTGTCTTTCTTCATAACAACGCTCATTATGATACACATCTATTTATCAAGGAACTCTCAAAGACTTCTGGAAGTATCTCAGCAATTCCAAACACGGATCAGAAATACATTTCATTCACAAAAACAATTCACACATCTCCTATTACTCATATCAGATTTCTTGATACATTTAAATTCATGGCAAGTCCATTGGTTAACTTGGTTCAAAATCTAAAAGAGTTTCCATGTCTTTCAGAGTATTTTTTAGATAAAGATTTTCTAACACAAAAGGGAATTTACCCCTATGACTATATGGACTCATTTGAGAGATTCAATGAAACACAACTTCCTTCAAAAGAAAATTTCTATAACAAATTAAATAATAGTCATATATCTGATAAAGATTATGTACACGCACAAAATGTTTGGGAAAAATATAACATCAAGAATCTTGGCGAGTATCACGATTTGTATCTCAAAACTGATGTGCTTTTATTGGCCGATGTATTTGAAGCCTTTAGATCTGTTTGTCGCACTGGATATGGATTGGATCCTGCTCACTACTACACAGCACCTGGATTGGCCTGGAGTGCGATGTTGAAAATGACAAAACAAGATTTGGATTTGATAACCGATGTTGATATGCTTTTGATGATTGAAAAGGCAAAAAGAGGTGGAATTTCACAAGTCTGCTCGAGTAGATACGCAAAAGCAAATAACAAATATCTTCCAAATTATGATTCAACGAAAGAGAGTTCTTACTTGATGTACTATGACGCGAACAACCTGTATGGCTGGGCAATGTCTCAGGCTCTTCCTTATGGAAAACTTAGATGGGTAAAGGAAAAAGACTACAAAAACGTTTTACAAGATGTATGTATCTCTACACAAAAAGAATTGGATGAAGAAAAAGTTGGTTATTATTTTGAAATTGATTTAAAATATCCAGAGGAACTCCATAACCTACACAAAGATCTCCCATTTGCTTGTGAGAAAGAAAGTCCAAAGAAAGAATGGTTGAGTGATTATCAACGATCGTTTGATATAGGTGAATCAACAGAAAAATTACTTACTACATTATATAACAAGAAAAATTATGTTCTACACCAAAGAAATTTGCGACAATATTTATCAAAAGGTCTAAGAGTAGAGAAGATCCATAGGGTTCTAAAGTTCAATCAAAGTCATTGGTTAAAGGGGTACATTGATTTTAATACACAAAGAAGAACAGAGTCAAAAACAGATTTTGAGAAAGACTTTTATAAATTGATGAATAATGCGGTCTTTGGTAAGACTATGGAGAATGTGAGGAAAAGACAAAATATCAGACTATCAACATCTTGGGAACAAGCATCAAAATTAATTAATAGACCGAGTTTTACTCGAGCTGAGGTCTTTACTGAGAACTTTTGTGCGATCCATTTGATTAAAGAGAGTATTGAAATGAACAAACCTATTTATATTGGAACAACAATTCTTGATTTATCAAAGTCATTAATGTATGATTACTTTTATAATAACTTGAGGAAGAAATATCAAAATGATGTTAATCTACTTTATATGGATACAGATAGTTTTATTTTGAAAATTAATACCAACGATGTTTATTCAGACATGAAAAGAGACATTAATATCTATGACACGAGTAATTACAGTCCAGAGAGTGAGTTGTTCTCTTCTAAAAATAAAAAGGTGATTGGAAAGTTCAAGGATGAATTAGGAGGAAATGTTATGAGTGAATTTGTGGGATTGAGGTCAAAGGCTTATGCTTATAAATACATTGTGAATAACGTTGAAAAGACTGATAAGAAGTTAAAAGGTGTAAAGAAAAATGTTATTAAAGAAACAATAAACTTTAAGGATTATTATAACTGTTTAACAACAAAGAAAGAAGAGTTTAGAAAGATTAATGGAATAAGAAGTTATAAACATCAATTATATTCAGAAGAGATAAATAAGAAAGCATTGGGGGCTTTTGATGATAAGAGGTTTATTTTAGAAAATGGAATTGATAGTCTCCCTTATGGTTATATAAGTAGATAAGTGATAAGATATATATATAAGTGATAAGATATATATATAAGTGATAAGATATACATAAGTGATAAGATATATATAAGTGATAAGATATATATAAGTGATAAGTTAAAAAGGGGGGGGGGGGGTTGGGGATTTTAACGGGCTACCGCCGCCTTTTTTACTATTATATAAATGATAGAACCAAGTATCAACCAGACTAAAGAGTGGAGGTGTAATCAACCTTGGTATATAAATGGAAAACATAATGAATGTGAAAAATATCAAATAGGTATAATTGAAAAGGCAACTGGTAAAAAAATTCACAAAACAAATAAGAGAATTAATTTAAATACCGGTGAATTGGGTAAAAAAGATGGAAATATTTTTGAGTGGACGGAAAACTTTGATGGTTGTCAGGAAAATATATACTTTAATTTTAAAATGGTATGTGGCACTGGAGGTGCTCAAACAAGAACATTGAGGGAGGTTTACCATTTTATCTTAGCTCAGTTAAAATATCTTAATAAAGAACCAAACTCAAACATATTTTTTGTTAATATATTAGATGGTGAAGAGAGTGGCAAGAGAATTAAATTATTTCCCACACATAAACAAATATTTGTCGGGTCGATGTTTGAGTGGGTTATATTCACCAGATGATATTAAGAGTAAAAGGTTAAAAGGTCCATGAGGTCAGAAGGATCACAGGTGTTTAAGTGGTCTAATGAATAAGGATAACATGTCAAAAGGTTAGAAGGTTCGTAAAGAACAGGGTGAGAGAAATATAGGTGTTTAGGGGCAATGAGGGAGGGAAAGAATTAATATGGAAGTGAATGGGTCAATGTTTGAGTGGGTCAAAGATTAATCTGCCAGATGATATGTAGAAGAAGGATGATAGGTCTATAAGAGAAAACAAATATTTGTAGTGTTTGAGTGGTCTAATGAACAACATTAAGGATAGGTACTACAGACAAAAGGTTCATAAAGATGAGGGTGGGAGAAATAGAGGTGTTTATGATTTTTGAAAAAGACAAGGGGGTAAATGACATTAGATAGGGATTTCCCATGTTAAACGGAGGTGTCCCAGAAGCAACATTATTACACTACTGACAAGAGATTACCATGTTCGTGCACATTCCTGACACTCATTTACGAAATCGTCTATCTGCTTCGTTACTAGTCCCAATCAATGAGTTACATTTCCACAATTCCCTCATCTTTTTGTTTTTGTTTATATTAACCATTAATCTAAACATCAATATAAGTAAACAATCAATCACTGCAAGTAAACATCAATACAAGTATAAGTAAATAATCAATCACTGCAAGTAAACATCATTACAAGTATAAGTAAATAATCAATATCTACAAGTAAATATCAATACAAGTATAAGTAAATAATCATAACTTTGGTAATCAAATTCCCTTAGGCATACACCGTCATCCTGCAAGAATCACAAAACATTTCGTTGGTCATTGACTCCTTCCATATTGTTCAATCTATTGCATTTGCATCACAAATATCTTTTCAAAACAACACTTCACCATCACCAAGATACAACAATTTCACTTCATTTTCAAGTTTTGTAAAGCATCTGCACCATCTGGCAAAAACGTTTGCCTCCACACAAATGTTGACTTTGTTTGAAAGGAAGGGCTGATCACTTGTGTTTGAATCCAGGTATGAAACATTTTCTCCTAATGTCTTCATAGCTCCTGCACTACTTCGTGTAGGATTTCGCTGTTGTGGTAACATTGCGGAGTCATAGACTGACCCTGCTCTCCATGTAGCATTCTTGCCACTTTTTGCTGTAAACCATAGTAATTCCTGAACAAGGCCTTCACCCAGTTGTAGTCGACTTGCCTCCTCCCTCATTGTGAGTGGGCCGCAAGTATTGGTGTGACGTTGATTGGCCAGCAAGATGTGGAACAGGGATGCCGGATGCATCCACAATGATGTTGGGACCATGGTGTTCAGGTCATCCATGGTCCATACCAGGAGTGGCCCGCAGAATCGTGCACAGCTGTTGTGAAAAGGCACAGCCATTGGTTTGCAGCTCCATGCTGGCTCCCCGGAAGTTGGTGAAGTAATAACATATGTCCCCGCATTTCACAGAGGTTGCAGGTAAAATGTCGTTGTCCTGCAACTTCTGATGTGGTGAATGTTCGAAGCCTTCGAACAAGAGTAAGTGATCGCCTTTCTTTCATATGTTGCAGTGTGATCCAGGCAAATGGTCACATAAATTTCCTTGGTGAAGGTAAGCATTCATCTCCAAGTTACACGGGAGAATGTCTTCATCATTCTTTGAGAAAGAGGGTGTATGCCACGATTAACTTCATTTTTTTAGCCACAAATTTTCTTTCTCGAACTTCTTCCCAATTCCGTTAGCACTCCCTTCAAAATGTGATCTCGTCTTATCCTTATGCTCAGTCACATCTGAATCTGCTTTCCACACACACTGAATCAGATAGGGTACATCTTACCATGAAATCAGCATAATCATGTATATCTTCCGACAGTTTCACATTCAACAATTTGTTGTTTTCCCTTACAACATTCAAAAAGTTATATTCATTTATATGCGTCACACAAATAATATTCAATCAGGTATGTATTTTATTACTAAACTAAGAATAGCATCCACAATTGCTTTCAGGTTAATATAGTTCAAAAATTAACTTGTGCAGGTATTTTAGCACTACTCTAAGAAAATAAATTGTATATGATTACAATCACAAACAGGAATATCTAATTCCCAACAACAATTTTCCCAAACCAACAAATTAAGCATAATGTATTATTACCATAATTCCTCTCCACTTTTTCTTTTTCCTTTTTTTTTTTTCCCCCTAACAGTGTGTCACTCGTGGTGATATGAGTTCACTGATATTGTAATTGACACAACTCATAACATTGTCGTTATGCCATTATCTTAATTCTACTGTATTCATTTGCAACATCACTTGATTTAATCTTTTAATCTCAGTATTTATGTCGCCATAAAAGTCTTCCTTTTCTGGTTCCACATTTCTTTCCTCATTTGTCACTTCATGCGTTATCATCGTGTTGTTGGTTGCCTTATTCAGACACACCGTCACTAAGGCTTTCAAGCAAGCCACCACTAAAACAATTGCCAATATAACTACTAAACCAACAAACAAATATTGGAGTATCTTAGCTACCACCCCTCCAAATGTGTTTCCCAACCATGCAAAGGCACCCCCTTTTATATAATCGTGGTATCTTGCTCCCTCTTGTCCCACCTGTAGCCATCTGTAAAACATGTGAGCTACCCCTTGTATATGTTCATACCTATAACATAATTATATGTCAATGACATTCAACATTGTATACCAAACTAACAAGCTTCCTAAAAGGTAAATAAAGAAAATCCCTTAATATGTAACATAAATCAGATTATTTGTCTTACCCTGATCCCCCTATCTCCCGGGGTCGAACTAAATCCCCTAATCATGAGTGTAGTTGTGATACATTATCCCTCATGTTGCGATAATATCAGTAGATAATGGTATGTCATGTAGGCAAATAAATGTCACTATCTTCCCTAATTCAAGTAGGAATATTAAATGTTGAAATTGTAATGTTTATCAATGCAAGGGGTGTTAAAATGTAATTCAAATGAATGTATATCACGACTATCATTTATCCGCCACTGAATGTTCTGCTGGGCTGATAGGTGCAGCCTCATTTTCTGTGGGATCGTCCACCTTAGCCCCATGTGCTTGCTTGCAATGAGAGGCATGAATCCAACTTTCTATTTTGGGTCCATATTTGTTTCTATTCTTATCAATCTCCTATGGTTTATCAATTCGTTCCAAGATACCGCAACCAAAGGTTTTAACCAAGGCTCTACCAAACTATTTCCAATGTGAACAAAAATGCCAGTGAAACAATGATTCGAGGAATTAACTTCAAGGGGTCAATAAATTTATTCTATAACCAGATCTAATTTTCCCATCCAATAGTTTGCCTTGCCACATGTCATATTATAACACTTTAATAAACCTTCGAAAAATGTTTCCCATCTCAACAAATTTCCTTTTTTACAAATAGCCATGTGTAACTTACGTATTTAACTACAATTTCCTCTCAATTTGTTTGGCCTAACTGGCCGCAAAAGTGGCTGCCAGCAAGCAGTACCGTTTTTTATCTACCAAGGAAGTGCTCGTCCACACAAGACCTCTACCAAAATGTTGTTTGTAAAAACAAATCTGGGATTTCTGATTACATGGATGCACACTCTCAGGACATTTTCCGGCTGCTGTTAACAATCCACTACGATAAATTATTTCCTTTACCCACAATCAAATAATTAGTACAAATTGAGGATATTATCCCTATCACATTCTTTTATAGATTCATTATGTTGGATCTAATTTTTTTCCCAATAACTTTCCACTGCTGTAAGGAAGAACAATAGCTCATAAGTCTTAGTAATATCGTACTTAATTTACCCAGCATCGAATAATTTATTTACTATCCTTTCTCATCTGTTAACCAGTGACTTTGTTTGAACTCCAGAACTGAAAACTCACAATAGTTCAAACCAGCAAAATTTTCTTTACTATTTTCCCATATCATCTATGCCTAAAACACATCCATACATACAGCACAATTTATATGCTGATAAAATTCAAGTTTATATATATAAAAATCCATGAGCAGAGTACTCTGGGAAGTCAGTGTAAGACCTCTCCAAAATTTGGCTAATTTTGTACTCCCACATTTTTATGAAGCTCATATCCATAAATAGCTTTGATTCTCATATAAATTCGATCACAATGGAATCCCAAGATTACTTCCAATTTTTTACTATTAATGAATAGCTGCTCATAACTCAGCAAATCAAATCTTTATTCTCCATCTCCCTTGACAAAAGTGATAATTTTCATAATCAAATTATATTTCTATTTTTTTTTTAATGAATTCTCTCGATATGCGATCCCATCCCCATGGAACTATCTATTTTTCAGACAAGGCACACTGTCGGTGTCAACAATCTTGTAAGATTGATACACAAAAACAAAAACACTGACACACAAAATACCCACACACACATGCATTATGCGTATTTGTTTGCGTTGGAACCCTTATTTACAGATCCGGATGGGTGTCAACTTTATTTCAATTTCTCAAAATTTGTCCTTCAATTTTATAAGCGCTAATACACAAATGGACCAAAAAGTTTATTCTTAGAAAACCCCTATGATGTCACATTGACATTACCCTTTCAGTTCCCACAATAATTTATCCAAATTTGACTACCCACCCATTTGTATGTCAGTCGACCACTGACCTATCAATCGTGTGGAACAATAGTCCGAAATTCCCACCTGAGCATGATGTGACTCTTGTCACTTGGTTTGCCCAAAAAATTGCAAAGCAATTGTTCCAAACTTTGTAAATTTAAAATTTTGTGCCCAACATAAAAGATCCAATTTCGGCATTTGATCAATTAATTATCAATTTGCTTATAAGCAAAAGAAAAATGAATAATTCTTGCTCCGAAAACTTTTCAGACCCAAGAATCATCGACAGTTATTCATGTTTGTCCAGTAATCTAATTTGTTGAGGCCAATCGTCATTTGGGATTTGTCGCAATGAAGGCCTAATCATTGTCTGAGGTATCGGTCAGCACTGGTACCCTTGATCTTAGTTCACCCTATGAACTTGTCTTCCTTTTGGTATACGGACATCCTCTTTTCCAATGTCCCATCCGTCCACACTTGAAACACCGGTTTCTGTCGTTGCCTGGTCTGTGCACCTGTGCACTTGTATTGCTGGGCTGCATCTCTACATCCCTGAGTTGCCACTGCAATCTCTCGTTATCTCCTGAAACACGAAAAAATTCTCTGTACCGTCCTTTTTGGGGAGACAACTGGAAATCAGATGGGACAACTGTCACTTTCATTCCTAATTTCGAGGGCAGTTGTGCATTTGTCTCCTCCACTGTATCCTGTATCCTTTTTATTTTAAGTTCTAGATCCATTATCCGTTCTTGCTGTTCCCGTTGTCTGGATTCACCATCCCAAAGATGGAATGCAAGCCAGTCTACCGTTAGATTCTGTCTCTTCCTGGCTTTCAATCTTTGTTCCAATCTTTCCAATCGACTTCGCTCAAATGTACCATCTCTTGGAAACTCCTCATCATGTCCCTTTGTCCACAAATACCAATTCTCGACCTGCCTTATAGCTTCGGCACCATAACGGTCGTACATATGATGTGTACAAGTACCTTTTTGTGGAATCTCTGGTTGTCCTTGTGTATTCTTGCAGGCTCCATTTCCCATTTTGCCTTTTATCAAAGTAGCGTTAGATGTGTTGTAGTTTGTTCCTCTAAAGCTTCTCTCGTACCTCCAGGAAGGATCTCTCCACCTGTTCAAACGGTGATTTCCAGAGAATCTCTCTCACCTGTGGCTTTTGCACAATCCAATCTCACAGATCAGTATTTGCAGATGAGCCAGAGGGTCAGTATGAAATGGGTGAATCCTCAGGTGTCCGCTCTGTTGAAGGGGAAATCACACAATGGTAACCGCACATATATATCTATATATAACTCACCACCTTGCTCAATTTTCCAAGGTTGTCTTCACATTGATAATATCTCACAAAGATATCAAAGCTTCTTTCTTGAGACCGCATTTTCATCAATCAAACAATCAATATATTCAATTCAATTTATTCAGTTCAATTTATTCAGTTAAATTTATTCAATTAAATTCAATTATTCAATTTCAATTAATTTATCAATATTCATCAATAAATCAAATTAATCCTTTTGGATGACTCCTTGCATAAGCCCTTTCCCCAATGATGTCAGGACAGGTCCATCCATTGACTGAGATCGAAGCTCATTGGTCGTCACCTCTGGTTCATACCTCATGTCAATTGATGAATCACCGTCATCTCCGGTGACGGAGAATGGACGGACGGACGGACGGATGGACGGTCACCGTCACCGTCATTCAGGATGAAACCTGAGCTCCTCACCACAAACAAGGCTTTCATCCGCAGCTCAATGGAGTACTGTTCTCCCCCATGGCCGGTGCTCCTGCCTCACACCTAGCTCGGCTTCACGCTGTTGAAACCAAAGCTTTCAGAATTATTGGAATCTCCCGCGATGAAGCTATCTCTGAGGGCCTTTCACTCACTCACCGCAGGCAGGTAGGTGGTCTTTCTGTCTTCTACCGACTCCTCTCCGGCCTTGCACCCCCAGCTCTCTCTGTGCTCTGTCCCGCAAATATTCCTACAGGTCGCACAAGATCTGCCAGCAACCCTCTGATGGTTAAACTGCCGAAATCTCGGCTCTCTGCTCACCTTCACTCTTTCATTCCTCTTTTCTCCCGCCTCTGGAACAAACTCCCTCACTCCCTTCAATCCCACTCCTCCCTCCAGGTCTTTAAAACAGCTGTTCACCACCATCTCTTATCTTCCCCCATCCAAAACCTTGATCTTTTCTACCCCCGCTAATTCACCCCAGATCCACCTTGTTTGAAATTCCAACTTCTTTCCTGGAAGTCCTGGCAGTGTCCATATGTTTTATACCTCTCCCACCGCCCCCTTCCCATGCCCCCCCCCCCCCAAAGCCCTCGCCCTCTCTCAGATCTCTCGATGTCTCCATGTCTCTCGGTCCCTGCTCTCAAATGTTGTGTTTGTGTCCTTCCCCCTCTCTCCCCATCTTGTCTACCGCTCCCGATGTTATATGTTTTATGTGTCGGTTTGTCTTTCTGTGTGATTAATGTTCGCTCTTTCACGAGCCTCGATCTTGTATACAAAAAAAAAAAAAAAAAAAAAAAAAAAAACCGTTCTGTCCTAGGGTCATATCTGACATATTTCCCCATTTTGCCTGGTCTCCACAAATTTTATTTGCAACCACTAAAGGCAACTCATCCTTCATTCGTGAGACCGCCAAAATGGATGGCAGATATTAAAGTTCTTTGGGAAAAATATCTCATCATTTTTCTTTTAATAGTACCCAAATCTCTTGGCAATATAAATTTCGTAAAACTCCTGAAATAAGACTGTAAAATTCCTTCAATCATGCTAAATTTTGAAACTCCATCGCTTGTAACACCCAATTTATCCCATAGGGCTTGAAAGTTCTTTCCCAAGTTCATGCAATCATTCTGCATTTGAACCCTATGATATCATTCATAATAATCATCATGATTTTATCGTCATGGTCCTATCATAATCATCTATTTAAAACGAACATTTCCTTTATCACCACAGCTATGTGGTATAATCAACAATAGAATAAAACTGTACATAGCAACAGGCTACCTCATGGCCACTTAGTATACCTATTGACAATAAGTCATAACAATATCGAATAATCATTGAACAATTAAAAAAATCGCTTCCACTGCTCCAGCCGCAGCATTCGTCATTTTGTCTGCTCATCCGCGTGACCAAAACGAAATAAAGGGAGCTCAACCATTACACAGCGCTTTTAATGGCGCATGCCATAGGAACTCAACGCAATTTCGACTCGGCCAGAAAACGAGCAAATTTTGCAGGATGTTAACTGGAATTAGTCGTGAAAATATATACAAAATACACAAAAATACACACCCACACAAATAAACAACATTTATTCCGTTCAACAGAACAAACATTTCCTATATCATGACATGCATGTCTTCAAAATTATATGACCAAGAGAAAAAGTAAAACTAATTAAAACTGCGGGCAGTGATAATCCGGGGACCATACCGCTCCATCCTGATTGGACGGGTGCGTGCTAGAGTCGTTAATAACGACAGTCCAGATCCGATTGTTCAAAATTTCAACTCAATCGATCGAAAAATGAACGCAGGGATGCATTTTAAAGGTGCAGTGGCACTAACTGAGTTGCCACGAATATGGCCACGAAATTGCCAATATGGCCATCACAAAATATTTTCCTTAATCAATTGGCTCATAGCATAACCAATCTGCAAGTATCTCATCCGAAGATGTATCTCTGAGGAATTTTAATTAAATAAGTCATTTATAAATCAACGAGTTAATTTATTAAATGATTAATCAATAAATCAAAATTTTCCTTGACAGCCACATCACTTGGTCAGTGTCATGTCCAAATATCAGCTTCCTTACTCAAAAGGTGCCTGAGTTAATGTAATGTAATTACTGTAATAAGATTACTGCAATTACTGTAATGATTACTGTAATTACTGTAATTACCGGAACTGTAATTACTGTAATTACCTCAGGTAATTACTGTAATGTAATTACTGTAATGTAATAAGAAATGTAATTAATTAAATAAGTACTTCATTAATCGCTAATAATTAAATAACTCGTGAATTCTTATCCGATTTACTTAACATTTGAGTGTCCCCAAAACGTTGGAGCAAAACGTTGCAACAACGAAAGTGAAACGTTGTAGCGACGTTGTGGAAACGTCAGCAAAACCCAACATTTGAATGTTCCCAAAACGTTGGAGCAAAACGTTGCAACAATGAAAGTGAAACGTTGTAGCGACATTGTGGAAACATTTTACAACAACATTATTTCAATGTTGCAGGAAAGTAATGTGAAAAACGTTGAAACAACGTTGTGGAAACGTCAGCAAAACCCAACATTTGAATGTTCCCAAAACGTTCCCAAAAATGTTCACTCTCTGTCTGTCTATCTCTCTCTCTCTCTGTCTATCTCTCTGTCTGTCTATGTCTCTCTCTTTCTGTCTGTCTCTCTCTCTGTCTGTCTCTCTCTGTCTGTCTATCTCTCTCTCTGTCTGGGGTTCTCTCTGTCTGTCTCTCTTTCTGTCTGACTATGTCTCTCTCTCTGTCTCTCTCTGTCTATCTCTCTCTGTCTGAATATCATCTTTATCTCTGTCTGTCTCTATGTCTCTCTCTCTTTCTTTCTGTCTCTCTCTCTCTGTCTCTCTCTCTGTCTATCTCTCTCTCTTTCTATCTCTCTCTTTCTGTCTCTCTCTCACTTTCTGTCTCTCTCTGTCTATCTCTCTCTGTCTGTCTGTCTGTCTCTCTCTATCTGTCTGAATATCATCTTTATCTCTGTCTGTCTCTATGTCTCTCTCTCTTTCTTTCTGTCTCTCTCTCTCTGTCTCTCTGTCTGTTTGTCTCTCTCTGTCTATCTCTCTCTGTCTGTCTCTCTCTCACTTTCTGTCTCTCTCTGTCTATCTCTCTCTGTCTGTCTGTCTGTCTCTCTCTATCTGTCTGAATATCATCTTTATCTCTGTCTGTCTCTATGTCTCTCTCTCTTTCTTTCTGTCTCTCTCTCTCTGTCTCTCTGTCTGTTTGTCTCTCTCTGTCTATCTCTCTCTGTCTGTCTCTCTCTCACTTTCTGTCTCTCTCTGTCTATCTCTCTCTGTCTGTCTGTCTGTCTCTCTCTATCTGTCTGAATATCATCTTTATCTCTGTCTGTCTCTATGTCTCTCTTTCTTTCTTTCTTTCTGTCTCTCTCTCTCTGTCTCTCTGTCTGTTTGTCTCTCTCTGTCTATCTCTCTCTGTCTGTCTCTCTCTCACTTTCTGTCTCTCTCTGTCTATCTCTCTCTGTCTGTCTCTCTGTCTCTCTCTATCTGTCTGAATATCATCTTTATCTCTGTCTGTCTCTATGTCTCTCTCTCTTTCTTTCTGTCTCTCTCTCTCTGTCTCTCTGTCTGTTTGTCTCTCTCTGTCTATCTCTCTCTGTCTGTCTCTCTCTCACTTTCTGTCTCTCTCTGTCTATCTCTCTCTGTCTGTCTGTCTGTCTCTCTCTATCTGTCTGAATATCATCTTTATCTCTGTCTGTCTCTATGTCTCTCTTTCTTTCTTTCTGTCTCTCTCTCTCTGTCTCTCTGTCTGTTTGTCTCTCTCTGTCTATCTCTCTCTGGCTGAGAAGCCAATCATCAAATGCACCTGTCCATACATTTTGCCACGCCACCTGTGATATAATCCTGTCGTTGACTTCTTGCTGCGACAGACAATCAGTGACATGGTTCTTTTAACAAATAAATCACCAAAGTGTAAAAGAAACTCACCAGATTGATATACTGAGTTAAGAAAGTAAACCCAAGTCAAGAAAAAATATATATTCCATATTAAATGCCAAGTCTGTAGTTCAACCAACAACTATTTTGTTCCACATAGGCCAAAAGTCAACAACAATTTCAAAATCCTCAATTTCCATCCGATTTACTTGACATTCGAATGGGATTTAAATATCAAGCACAGGGAGCAGAGGAAAAACACGAAAAAGCAACAGCCCTGGCTTTGCTTCCTGGAAGCTTCCTGGAAGCTTCCTGCAAAACGCTTTGCTTCTGGCAAAACGTCCGCCAATGGGAACTAGAGGGAGGGGAGGGAGAAGGAGCGGGAGCAAGAGACAGGTAGCCGAAATGGAAATGAGGGACAATGAGGGACAGTGAGGGAGTGTCGGTATGCAATTTTCATCCAATCGCCATCTTTCACAATAATTCTGGACCGGCATGAGATGGCGTTGTCTGTCATTAATTTATATTGTAATCAAACGAGTTTTCCACATGGCGGGAAAACTGGAAAAAAAAATATTTATTTATTTATTTAAAACGGGTGTACACGATTGTACACGTGTACGGACCTTACCGAACCTTACCGAACCGGCAAACAAATCGCCTCATGGTGCACTTCATGAGCCGATTTGCCTGCAGACCAGAGTAAGGCTCTTCATACCCAGCGTATAACGTACGTATCCTCGCAAGCACACGAATAATAGAATCATTTAAAACGTTCCATCCATGACTTTTACCTCGGACGGTCGTGACAAAAATATGTTTACACTCCTTGGATTACCTATATCGCGACAAGCCCCACACACACATCCTCCACCATGTTCAGAATTCGTATTTCATAATGGACCATCCCAAAGACGCCATGCTTACCTTGGCGACGTCCACTCGAAATCCAGCGGTGCCTCCAGATTGTCGTGGAAGTGTGGTGGACTCAAGACTCCAATGACCGGACACAGGTTTACGAAAGATCACACCTTTATTAACTGGTAGTTCACTTCATTCCAATACCAAATAATACCGTTTAACTCAATGGACCAGGTAACTCTATCCGCATAGTCCCTCTTTCGTGGCTGCAGCGCCGTACTCGTTCATCCCATCGGGCAGGACTTCTGATGGCAAGTGCCCCTTGACTCCAAGTCTCTTCTGTTTATATGGGCAAGCTTCAGTTAATCCTCTGTGCGCTGAAATCGTAATCCCTTCTCCGCTGCTTCTAATCCGTTCTCCGCAAACGTTACTCGGTCGCCTCACTGGCACCAGCTCGCTCCCCTCCTGCTGCGAGTTCCATTTACCAAACAATAGGGGGGTGCTCCAGCCTGGGGCTGTGACCAGGTGGACAAGAGATTACCATGTTCATGCACATTCCTGACACTCATTTGCGAAATCGTCTATCTGCTTCGTTACTAGTCCCAATCAATGAGTTACATTTCCACAGTGCATTCCAATTTTGAGGCAGTTGCTTTGAAACAACTTGCCTTCTCGTCCTGGAAGGAAAACATGACCGAAGGCAATCTCAGATCATTCCACAAAGTCCACAACAAGTGTGTTTCCACTCTAAGGAGAGCCAGACAACAAGATTTGTACAACCTCCAAATTGAACTTTCTCCCTCATATAAAATCTGGTGGCACCTTGTTAATTCTGCCTCTGGTGTGTGCTCTCCTTCCCTTCCCTCACTTCAAATGACATCATCACTGACTCTGCTCACGAGAAGGCTGAATACCTCAATTCTGTGTTTCCTTCAAAATCTTGTGTCCCCAACCCCTCAGTCTCTGTACCCACCCTACACAGTCACACCCAACTGCACTTGGACACTGTGTCTTTTGCACCTGTGAAGGTGGCAAAGTCTGGCAATTCTTGACTCTGATTCTGCAACTGGACCAGATGGCATCAGCTCATACAGTATGTCCTATAAACCTGCTCTGCTTTTCTTGCACATGCTCTCTCTGTTCTGTTCTGTTCGCCTATATGATTTGCCCTCTGTCATCTTCCATCTGCTTGAAAGCCGACATCACTGCATCACATAATCAATGTGCAAAAACCGATCCCCTTAACTACAGATCTATCAGCTCACTTCCAATCATCAGCAAGGCATGGAATCCATCATTGCAGTTGAAGTCAAATCTTTCCTGTTCTCCAACTGCCCCATCTCAAATCATCAATTCGGATTCAGACCACCTTGCACATGCTGCCTCTACTCTCCCAGCAATGGATGGAGGCCCTCAATGTCAAAGGTGCGATCAGGGCCGTTTCTCTTCACATGTCTCAAGCTTTTGATCCAGTCCACTTCTCCCCTCTCTTTCTACATTTCCAGTTTTTCCTTCCAGAGAGTTTGCTTCTGTATCCATCTTGTCCACCCCATGCATCCTCCCCTACCACTCATTCTTCCCCACATCTCTTATTTGTCCAAGTCTCCCTCTATTTTGTCCATCAACCCTGCTGTGGTTGTGCTTGTCCCCTCTCTTTCTACTGTTCCTTTTGTTCTGTTACGTCCTCATCCGTTCTATGTTCTCGCTCCTCCACAAGCCTCGACTTTGTGTTCCAAAAAAGTTTTCATTAACCACGAAAGAGAAGACACAGCTTTGATTCCTCCATGAGAAAAGAAGAATCTGTGCTCAGCTGCCTCATGCACACCGTCATAGGCATCGAGGAATGATGTCGGCTGCACATGGAAGTAAAAGGATTATCACCAACATGTGGTGACAAAGTGAATGCAGCTTGTCTCAGCGGTGGAAATACTGTGGAAGAGCAAGGTTATGGTTTGCCTTTGAAAAGCCTGAAAGAGGTGAAGGTAATGTAACTTTGATGTGTAAACTGAAAGTCAATGTATTCATAATGCATGGCCTGTTAACCATTTCAGCATATTGTCAAGAATCATTTTGAAAATATGTTGGGGAGTTCTTTGTCGGATTGTAAGAAGTTCCTTTTTATATTTTGTAATCCTGCATAGATGTTTAGGCTCCTGGAAGAGCTGAAATGGCAGATGGTGGAAGGCTGATAAACCTACGCTTCGGCTGAGAGGAACAGGCAGATAAAGGAAGAACAAACATTTAATTGAGAGTAGAGCGGTCATGGGTTGCCAAGGAGGGCATTTGATTAGCGACAGGTTTGATATGGAAGAGGGTTTTATCCGGTGGCAATGCATTTCCATCATGGAAGAATGGAAGGAATGTGAGGAGAGGACAAACTCTGATAGGCCATTCTTCAGATAAGAGCAAAGGGGAACAAGTGATGGAATACTGTTACTACTAGTACGACTATTACTTCTACTTCTACTCCTGTTGCTAAAATTTTATGATTACGAGGAAGAGTATCCATCCCAAGTGACGGGAAATTCTAGCCAAGGTATCCGTTCCCAGCAACGGGATAAGTTTAAGTTGATCTATCAATTTAAATAATATTTAATGAACTTTAAAAAGGTTAATTGTGTTGCACTCTTGATTTCGCTGAGAACTAAATCTCAGCTACTTACTACAGATTTGTCCTTTTTTGAAAAATGGCCGCCATTGTTGTCACAGGACAAATCTGCGATGGCCCTATAGCCGAATATCTTCCTTCGGGCATACTCTAACTGTGTGCCAACTCTCGTGCTTGTATCATCAAAGTCACAATTCTCCCAAATATTTTACCGATCTGCCGTACTAGTGGTGGACGGATTCGGATGAAACTTGGAGGACAGCTTTAGTGTGCGACAAGGAAGAATTGATTCGATTTTGGTGAAGATCTGGATCGAGAATTATTCAAAATTTTAATGGATTCTTCACCATTGAGAAATGGGACCAAAAACGATACATATCACGATATTTTTAAAAGTTGTGGATGAGTTATGGTAAAATTTGGTGGATGAATTGGTTCGGTGATAAGGACAAGCCAATTAGATCTTGGTTGAGGTCCTGGTCCAGATCTGGCGTATCAGTGGGATACAAAAACATTAACTGTTCAGCCCTTGGAGGTTTGCGCTCTACCGAGTGCCGTTTTAGGTTTTGCTGTTTTTCAATGCTTTGTTTATTTGTGTTCGCTTTTCATTTCTGTCTATTCTTTGCCATATTTCCATGCCCTGACAGCAATAATTCTAATGTAATCTTATGAAAATCTCATTAAGTTTCTATCAGATTTTGGGAGAAATAGTAGTACGACATTTTTTTTATGAGCCTCTGCTCTTCTGCACTTTATTTTTGTTCATGTTTGTTTATTTCCTTGAACAGCCTTTCTTCCGACTCTTATGCTCTCCTTCATGCCTATAACTGTCAGAAATGCCATAATTATTCCCAAACTTGCCCTTCTTATAGGGTGAGATTGGCCGACGTGGGCCAATGGGGCATGCAGGGCGTCCAGGAGCAGACGGCAACCCAGGAAAAGATGAAGCCATGGGTCAGATCGGCCTCTCAGGGTACCAGGTGAATCGAAATTCAATGCTTTAAATGAACCTGTTTAAGAAAAGGGTCAGATTTCATATCTTCTCTGAGAAACAACCCAGACACCTGGTTTTCATATCGAAAACATGTACAGGTCTTTTCCAACGATGTATCTCAAGCTAATGTGTATTTGAAATCTGACCAAACATCGTCTAAGTTTGAGTTACGATCCGAACGGGGTGGTATGACCAGACAAAGTTTTTAGCTGAATGAAATTGAGCCTTGACAGGTAAAGGAGCGTATTTTAGATGCACGTGCTTTACATGGAGAATATCAAATGGACTTTCAGCTTTGATTTCATGTGCATTTGCTTTCCAAGATCTCATAGTAGAAGATATTTGTGGAGATGAATTGCCAAAAAGGTGTGAATCCATTGCACCTCCAGTAAGCTGTGAACTTGATGCTAACTTTTGATTCTCACAACAAGATGTGATGCAGTACTTAAGGTTAGTTCAATAAGACGCCATGCTCTTTGTGCAGATGTCGATAATGTCGCATCTCTTGCGTCCTTTTCAGGGAAAACAAGGAGAGAGAGGCATTCGAGGACCACCTGGTGATAAGGGGAACCAGGTGTGTATTGCTTTTTCATTGTTAAAACTGGATAATGTCAAACTGTCTCAAAGTCCTGCAGCATTTGGCTTATCCTACCAATCCCCTTCACTTTCCAGGGTATCCAAGGAAAACCAGGGCCTCCAGGGGATATTGGCAAAAGGGGACAAAAGGTAAGATGAAGAGGAAACCATAAATATTGGCTTCGTGAGATTATCAATTAATTTTCTCCAAAACAAAATATTAGTTAGAAGTTTGGCACTCCCATCTGAGCACACAGCTCATGGTCCTGAAAATAAATCTCAAAACATTTCTACTGGATCAATTTGTCCGTTGTCTCATGTTCTTGTGAATTTACGAGAAGAGGAGAGTGCACTTATGTCTCCTAATGTCCTTGACATGTATGTGATATGCAGCTCACCTATGAGCTTTGTTATTGTTATTCAATAGATATTTTTATGTAAATTTGATTGCAGGTGGGACAGCAGGCTTTACTTGGACTGTATTATTTATGGCTTGCATCGGTGCTTGTAAAGCAAAATCAGTTTTCATCGGCAACAAATGTTTGGGACAGAGATCTAACATGTTTTGTACATATGGGACCTTTGGGTGCCTTCATAAAGGGATGATTTTAAATATAGAGGTAGATTAGTGTGTTTGTGTGTGTGTGTGTGTGTGTGTGTGTGTGTGTGTGTGTGTGTGTGTGTGTGTGTGTGTGTGTGTGTGTGTGTGTGTGTGTTTAACACGTTACTTTCTTTCACATTTTCTTTGACATGCAGGGGGAAAAGGGCACACGGGGCATTCAAGGGGATCCAGGTGCACCGGTGAGTGTGACTGTATTTATTCCTGTTTAGAAAATCCAACAACAACCCCACTGTATTTATTCCTGTTTAGATAATCCAACAACAACCCCCACTGTATTTATTCCTGTTTAGATAATCCAACAACAACCCCACTGTATTTATTCCAACAACTCTTTGTCCAACAGGATGGCACAGACGTATCGCACTTACCTTTGAACTATCTCCTCTGGGTTAGATTCCTAACCTGGCTATAAACTGTGGGATTGCTGCTTCCCATGCAGGTACTGCGAGGCATCAATGTGAACGCCGTCCATCGGATGGCATTAAGCTGGGTGTTCCGCCTGCTGGCATGAGCTGGTGGACGATGAAGATCCCTAGGTGTCATTCATGAAGAGTAGATGGGTTATCGCCAACACCTTGCACAAATTCCGGTACTTTCCGGAAAAGCGGCACTTTTCATCGAAAGTGGGGCCTGAACAACCATTACATGAAATAATTGGGTCAAAAACCCTTTCCCAGCCAACCCCACAAGATAGTGTAAATAATCGAAGCCATTGAAGAAGTATTATTATTAAATCATCACACTCTTCACTACCCACAATTATTAATCGCCCAAGCTTCGAATCTCAAAGACTTAGGTGTTACTTTATAGCTGACATACCTACTCGGGTTTGCTCAGACTGAAATCAAACCTGGAATTACTGGAATTGACAGGCAGGAGCTGTGCCTTCGAATAATAGCCAGACTTTGCCTTGGAAGATAGTATGTCTGTTTGAAGGCAAAACCTGCATGGCGTTCAAAGGAAAACGAAGCTATTCCCAACCGCTCACACTCGGCATGTTCTTCATTCAGGTCGAAGAGACAAAATGTTGCTTTTTTATTTCTCACTGCCTCTCTAACTGGCATTATTCCAAGCCAATCGAGAATAGAGCCCTGCTTCACTCAAATTTAAACTAGGCCTGAAAAGGCCTTCACGTCGTCGCAGAATTAAGCCCTTAGCCTGAAATGCAACTGTGGAACAGGAGAGTGGTTTCATTGCATGTGGATTGTCAGACTTGCAAATGTGTGCAAAGAATTCCTGACAACTGTCACCTTATGTTTAATTGCAAATATCTAGGAAAGCTATAAAAAGAGGGATCAAACCCCTGGCTATTATGCGCACACTCCACAGAGCAGATCCTGTCCAGGCTTTTATTTTTAATTCTCCTGACCAACTTTCCGGATGTATTTGTGCACCACAGACAGAATGGTGTGTGCCAGACGCACCCTCTTAGTCCGGATCCACGCGGCAATAGACAATCTTGCACGTGCTTCCTGGTGCCATTTGTTCGCAGTGACACAACAAGCAGAATATTCTCCATTGAATAATTCGAATTGACAAGAATCACAATAATCTTTTATCTGATATGACTCTCCGAGTCCTTTGTGGCACTTGGCAGTGGGTTGGCATCATTGCTGGGAGTGCAGCTGTGCCACTGATGCAATTTCCCTGGTAGGTTAGAGCAGGAATTTGTAATTTATCCAGACTGCTGGGGATACCTCACTTGCTCTTCACAAAGGACGCAGTGGGATCTTTAAAGCCGACCAACTGATGCTGGCGGATGGGACACCCGGTTGAACGTTCATCAGAGGGACGACACCCATGTTGATACCTCGTCCTGCCTGCAAAACATCAGGGGATGACGGTTTATATCCAGACCAAGATTCCAACTAGGCAGTTCAGAGAAGACATACCTCTACAGGGCCTAGGCTATATCTAGCTAAAGCTTTTACAATGATGAGACATAAATATTGATGAAGCACCAATTGTGAAAAAATGGAATGAGCAAATTTATTTCCTTCAAAGAACATCAGTCGATCAGAAGTATTATTGACAAAAGAATGGCTTATTTTTCTGTTGATAACTGGGAGCTGTGGTACTTTACACACGCAAACCTTGAATGTGCAGTTATCTGCAATATCCCTTGCTCGCTCATACATCATCAGGCACGTGCATTGAGTTAACGTTTGGCACAGTAACATTTCCCACCCGTGGTTTAGGCACGATGCTACTCAGCTGGTGCATTTATCAAGTACCCCTTTTATATACTTGTACTATCAGAAAGCACTGCCCAGGAAGCTTCACCACATATTTTGTTTCCTGCCATGTTTCATTCTACTCCGTCAGGTCTCGACTTCTGTTCTTCCTTACCACGAAAGTATGTTTTCTGTATTCACGTGGAATGGCGTATACGGTACATATGATGTGTACAGGGGCAAATTTGAGAAATGGGGAGAGGGTGGGGAAACATTTGGGTTAGGTGTTTGGAGATTATGGGGAGAAAATAAAAAGGAGACAGAAAAGTGGGAGAAAAAAACCAGAAACGTTTTGAAATAAATCAACAGTAGAACCAGAAAACCAATGCCATTTAGAAGCTGCAATGCATTGCCCATTTAAAGTTGTCCTCAAGTATTTAGGAGTTGACCACAAACAGTGGCAACTGGCATTGTGTGTAGGCCATACCAGGCAGGGCAGTGACCCTCCTTCCTGAGGGTCAATAAATGAGCCTGCTGGGCTTAATTGACTCGCATCCTGATCGTAACATGGTAATTTCTCGAGACCAGTTCAGTTTTTAAAGGATAATTATAATCCAAATATTTTGTACCGTTGCCTAACACTACATTTAAACCCACAACCCCTCATGGAGGACTGTTGCCACATTTGGGCTGGAGCACCAGCTTGCCACTTACCTTTACTTGATAGGCTCCAGAAACGCAAAGTCAACCTGGTTGGGGTGGAGATTGGTTCACCTCTTCAACCGCTCTCTCACCGGAGGTCAATTGCCACTCTTGGTTTTTTCTTCAGATATTTTCATGGCAAATGTTCTGTTGGACTTTCTAACTTGGTTCCTCCCATACGAGTGTTTTGACGCAAGACTCGGTTTGCCATTTCTGCTCGCCCATGCACTATAGCTGATCCAAAGATCCCATTATCTGACGATCTACTCAGCTTGAAGAGGAATGTCAATTACTACTTCCTATATGTTTGAGGTTATCATCGCATTTTACCTGACTTCTGCTACTTCCTGTGTTTTGGATGTTTTCTTGTGTTTTTTCCCCTTTCTTTTATTTCGCTTTGCTTTATCCTTATCTTCATCTAACCTTCCCATACCTAGAGCGGCTTTATGCCTTGTTTGGGGTGATTTCCATTTCAAAAAAATCCTCCATGATGTCATAAAGATGAGTGTCCTCATAAAGGAGACAACAACATGTCCACCCCCTTTTCTCCCACTTGTCGAACTGCCTTTTGGAGATGGTTCAATTGCACTCTTCCCTCCAGGGCTTCAAGCAGGCAGTCCACCACCACCTCATGTCATCCCCCATTCCTATCCACAATCCTTTTTACCCCCATTAGCCCCTCAACCGAACCCACTTACAGGTTACTGTGTTTCCTCCCTTCTCTCTGCTCTTATCCTGCTAATTCATTCCCTGACTTATTGTATCCAAATATGAACCCACTGTCAGTTTGTTGTCCTTTTACCTTCTGTCACCTCGCTCTTCCATGAGCCTCGATTTTGTAAATAACAAAAGGGGATCATTCCCAAAACAATGTCCTTTCTTGGATATTCACCAGTGTTTTTTTTTTTTTGCTAAAACTAACAAAAGTGGAGATCAAACACGTAATCATATAAGTCATCAACCAGTTCAAGTCTTCTCCTTATCCTCTCTGCAGGGACGTAGAGGAATTGGAAGAAAGCAAGGCATGATTGGTGATCGGGGGCCAATGGTAAGGGCAAACACTGAGAACGTTTCTAGATTTATATTTGAATAGCTACAGTCGCTCAACACCATACTTTAAACCAATAATCAGAGGAGTGTTTTGAATTTTGTTAAACCATTGGACTAACATCAGGGTTTATCATCGGTATGATGTTCGGCCAACGTCTGTAACCAGCATAGTTTGTCCAATATTGGCACAAGATCGCTTTAAGTACTGAGTAGTTCTTGAGGCTGGCTGTTGCACATTGTGGACCTTTTGCTACCTCAGACAATACATAGCTATTGGGTATATGAAGGGTTTGCTGGGAGATGCATTATTTATTTGTACCTTCCCAGTAAAGGTGTTTTTTTTTTTTTTTACTTTCATGTTCCTCTCCAAATACAATGACATTTTCCTTATTTGATCTGAACTTTTGTTTATATAAAAGGCTGTTTGTAGTAGTTTTTATAAGAGTAATGCTTGCAAGTCTTTTGTCTTCATCGTAGTCAAAAATTTGGCTTTATTGCGTTGGTAACCCATACTCATAACCCAACGTTTCCTGATTTAATGCATGCACTGAAAAATCAAAATGGCAGCAAACATGAGATGAATTGGTGAAGGAATAGTTATGAAATTAATTAATTGACATATGTCGGAAAATTACGCAGCCAGACCAGGAATCGAACCCAATTCCTCCGGAAAACCGTACCAGTGCGTCGCCATCTGAGCTATCTGGGCGATCCTGACTGAGCATGTAATTTTCCCACACATATGATTGTCACTCTGTTTCAGTCAATGCTTCCGGGGCACTCGCTGCCAACCATAGGGGCACCAACGGCCTGAACATGAGAGGGTCTTCCTCCAATGGGGGGGACAAATCCATGTCCTCTATAATAAACACCACTGGGAGGAGGTGGGAGTAGCTAAACAGTTACATTAAGTAGAACGGCACTCAGTAGAGAGCATACCTCCCTCCGCCTGGTTGGCCATATCACTCAATGGTGAAGAGTCACTTTAAAAATGATACTAGCCGGATCCGGATCTTCACCAAAATTGAATCGATTCTTCCTCGTCACACACACCAACCTGTCCAACAAGTTTCGTCCAAATCCATCCATAACTTTTTGAGATATCCTGCTATGTATCGTTTTTGACCCTATCTGCCGATGGTGGAAAATCACTAAAAAATTCTAGTTTCTTGAACCGAATCCGGATCTTCACCAAAATCTAATCATTTCGTTCTTGTCACATACGCTACATCTCAGCCAAATCTCGTCCGAATCCGTCCTCAACTTTTTGAGATATTTTGTTCACAAACGGACAAACAGACAGACTTTCTCCATCCTCCATCTCCAGTATAACCTCCATCCATCTTTGGTGACGGAGGTAATGAATGCCCCGGAAGCATTGACGGAAAGAATGTGGCAATGATATGTGTGGGAAAATTGCATGCTCAGTCAGGGTTGCCCAGATAGCTCAGATGGCGGAGCACTGGTACGGTTCCCCAGAGGACCTGGGTTCCATTCCTGGTCTTGGCGTGTCATTTTCCCACATAAATGAATTTAATTATTTAATCCTGTTCATTTATTTAATTGAGTTGTGAAATTTATCATCAAATGTTAAACAACAATCCTGTTGACATGTACAGACGATTGGTTACACAATGCATGGTGAGGTTTGCCTCCAAAGAACATTTGTATTAAAGGGAACCTTCGGAGAAAGAAGTTTTTGACTTTAAACGTTAATAAGGATGATGCCCTCTGTTGGCTACATATAATCCTTTACTCCTAACCTTCCAATGCCGAAAGCATCCAATGACACAGATGTGTCAAAATCAGAGGTGTGTGTCAAAATCAGAAGCAAAATCTACCTGTGGGAGGAGTGGGTAAGTGTGTTTAAGTCATCGCGGAGTGAAACATCCAATCTCTGGAGTGAAACATCCAATCTCTGGAGTGAAACATCCAATCTCTGGAGTGAAACATCCAATCTCCGAGGCTTGCATTATGGATCTACATCTGGGATGTAAGGCAAACTGAAAATATTGGCTTCCTGACAAACACAATCACATGTCATAAACATTGAATGAAACATGCTAGCTTTGTGACAAACACAATCATGTGATTAATTTTGTTTAATGAAGCGCTGGCTTCCTAACAAACACAATCATGTGATTAATTTTGTTTAATGAAGCGCTGGCTGGCTTCCTAACAAACACAATCACGTGATTAAAGACTTTGTAAAAACATAGCAGCAAACATTGCGATCTTTTATAAATATATAATGTTTTATCGACTTTGATGTGCTGTCTTCAACTTTTCCAAATATTTTAAGTATGAGGGTATGTTGAAAAGTAATGCCTCTTTATTTATTTTTTCTCCAAAACTGGTATGAAGTTGGCGGCAGCAGGATCCTAGGATTCCAAGCCGGCACCCTAACCGCTAAACCAACACCAGACAGGTGGTACCATCAATCATTATTCTTCCATGGTGCATATTTCTCAACATAATCGACCACTCCCCTTTTTTTCATTCGTTTTTTTGCAGAAAATAAAAAGCTGAAAAGAATACCTGTTTTGCAGAAAACAAATAGGAGGCGTTACTTTTCGAAAAGCGAAATATTAGAAAAAGTACCCGTCACTTTGCTAACAGGTTTAATCAAAAGGCAGCATGTTCTACTTCGCAAACATTCTGCTATATTCACTCCATAATTTGCCTGAGGTGATCTTCCATCTGCTTGGAAGTCAGCTGACATCACCGTCATCAACCATCCATGCTTTGGTTTGAACCTCTCCTTAAAATGAGTGGAATAAAACATTTCCAAAATTTTGAATTATTCTCTCAGATTTCAACATCACCGTAATGCATATTATCAAGTTGCTTCAACTTACTTTATATAAGAAGAAGATGATTTGTAATAATGGCTACCACTGTGTGGCGATATACAAAACACATTTACATAGAGAGAATTTGGGTCTTCCATCCACCTTGAACCCCCTCCCCAAGATATGCTAGAACCAGAACCACCTTTACAGGCCATTTTTCCCCGCAGAGCAGGGGCTGGACCTTTTTTGGGCACATTGGTCCCCTTTTTGAAGCAATGTTTTATGGTCGGATGCCCTTCCTGCCACCAACCCTGTTGGTCTCCTCTTGTGGCACACAGGGAAGTACCAGTGACTAGTGAGCTGGTACTCAATTTGCCGACCTCGGAGGGATGACAGGCTCAGTCAACCCCCCTGGCATTGATTAAGCGATCAACTGGGATTTGAGCCCAGGATCCTAGGATTCTAAGTCGGGACCCTAACCGCTAAGCCAACACCAGGCTTCCCCCCAGATATGCTACCCAGACAGAAACCATACTTTGGGTACCCATGGACAACTACCATGTGAGTTCATGAGACATTTACAGACACAGACCATCTAGCCCAGAGAAGAATGGAATTAGGCAAGTGCTTAAGGTTCTTTTTTTGTATGCAAACTACAAAGTCTAGTTTTGTGGTAGCATGAGGTGAAAGAGGGCTGAAGGAAATTCACTACGAGTGTGGCAGTGGGACAACATGTGGACGCAATAAGGTGATGAACAAATAGGAGGAGGTGATAGAAAAGGGAAGGAAACATGGCAACCTGCAAGTTGAAGAAAGGTGGGTGAGAGTTAATGAGGACAGAAAAAAAAATAGACATAAGTATGAGGAATAACCTGAGATGGTGATGGTACTACCAACCTGAAGACCTGGAGGAAAGAGTGAGATCAGAGAGAATGGCGAAGGGGATTCTACAAGTGTGAGAGGTGAGGAACAAAGGAGTGGAGGTAAGCTCCCACCAACCTGTCTGCAATGAGAGCAGCAGGTCCTGTGCTTGTTTTATTATTGGAGATTCCGATGAGGTTGAGAGCTTTGGTTTCCATAGCATCCGAAGCTCTCAGGCTTTAAGTCAAGTGTGGAGCGATGGCACCACCCCATACCAGAGAGCAGTACTCTATTGAGCTCGGGTCAAAATCACGGTAAACTGTTGAGTTTCATACTAACCGCTCTTTCTTCTGTTAAAAAGGTACATTCATGGCAGGCCTTCCTTACATTTTGTAGCTCAATTACTTCTCGTCATCCTTAAAGTTTTTTGTTTTTTTTAGGGAGAAGCTGGAGTTTCAGGATTGCCCGGAGATCCAGGACCAGAGGTATGGGAGGTCATACCAGACCTACTCGGAATTCTCCTGCAATCCTTGGTTAACTCCACGAATATTTAAATGACTTGAAGGTCCTAGAAATTGTCCTTCATATGAAACCGTGACAACCTAAAGGGATCACCAATTTACATTTCAAAAGGGAATGGCAATTGATCGCCATTCCTAAGACTCTCCATCAGGATAACAGATTGTTTTCCCTCCACCAGGGCATGATAGGATTACCTGGCACTGTGGGGAAGCAAGGGGTAAAGGGTACACAGGTGAGAACCAAATGTGACCATGTATGATTGAGTGTATATATATAAAATACCATACAATACAATATTTGTTTACAATATAATATTTGTTTGTTTGTTTACAATTGTTTACAATATTTGTTTACAATTGTTTACAATATTTGTTTACAATTGTTTTGTGGCTAAGATGGGTGGTTCCATGACAATCTAAAAGTCTAAAATATGGATTTATGTTGGGAGTGTATAACAGAAGTGCAGTTAATCCTGAATTTTCAAAGATTAATTAAGGAAGATTTGTTCAGGTATTGTTCAGCCTGTTATTATTTGAGAAATGGAACATACACAGCAATCTAATTTAAAATTGTACAAAATTGATGGGATTGATGGGCTGAGGCGGGATACACGGGATAAACAAGATGGACACTACAAGGACTTTCAGGAAAGAAAACGGAATTTGAAGGAGGTGGATTTGGGGTGGATTAAAAGGGGTAGAAAAGATCAAGGTTTTGGATGGGGGAAGATATGAGATGGTGGTGGACAGTTGTTTTGAAGATATGGAGGGAGGAGTGGGATTGAAGAGAAGAGAGTTTGGGAGTTTGTTCCAGAGGCGGGAAAAAAGATTCTTTGGGTCGTGGGTACTGTTAGCTCCGAAGACGGTTGATGGGGGATTGTGGAGGGGGTAGGGGAGTGTGGGTGGTCTTGGATATTGTTAGCTAGGGCTTTTAGTTCTTCAAATGCATAGGACAAGGTGGTTTTGATGTTCTCTGTAAAATGTTCTGAACACAAAACTGAATATCTTGTTGGCCCGATCCACACTCGGGCATTTCGGACAAACTTCGTCCAATTTCGGGCACCCTCGGATCTTTCGGCCATTGGTGTACCATGAAACCATCTCGATTTGTATTTCTACAACCACAAATGATGCATCGTTGAGGCATATGTGTAGAAATTAGAAAATTATTCGCTGTTTGAGTTCAATCATTCCTTGATGTTATCTGTAGACAACAGGACTACGGAAGTGGTGTTGCTTTCCCTAGGTGAGGTCATCATGGCTCATTGTGAAGAAGAAGAATCTTAATCGCAAAATTACTGACTTTATAAATCGCAAATCAGAAAAAGACACCTCATATTTTGTAGGATATCAAGGGATAGATTAGCGTTGAGGTGTTCTGAGTGTTTGGGTTCCCCTAGGTCCGAATCCACATCCGGCCTATCAGTGCGATACAAAACATAAACTGTTTAGCCTGGCTGAGGTATGCGCTCCACCGAGTGCTGTTCTAGTGTTTACTGCATGGACGGTGAAAATAATAAAATGGACTATCATTACAACATTACTTACCTTAAATAGGATTGCAGCTCATAGGATGTAATATGAGGCTGGGCCAAATCGGAGGTGATTTTCCTAATTCAATGTAATTTACCTAAAAGTTGTGAGTGAGTATCAGGAACAAAATCATGAAAAAAAAATTCAAAAATATTGACGTTTTACGGTCAGACAGCCCGTTACCATAGCAACAGTTACAGACGACTCAAAAAATGCCTAAATTGACGATTTCTCAAGCTGTGTTTGACCCCCAGAGTTGATTCTGGTACAAAAAGATGCAGAATTGAAAGCCAAGGATGATTGGATAGCTTAACAATGTCTGTGACACAATTCAATACCACTTTTATCCAAAAAACTGATTTTTGTCTGAAATTTCAAGCATATTTATGGAAAAAAATTGAAAATTTTGCTTTTTAATCATAGGATAACCATTAATCAGATTAAATTTACTTTAAATTGTCTTTTACAACCTTGTATTGTGCAGTTTTTATAACTGTTATAACGTTGTTTAAATTTGGCCATCTTCATTTCAATAAAAAAAAGTTAACAAAAGCAGCTTACAATCATTAATTTTAATGCCTGCTTTCGGTTGTTACTGTAACCATTCATCAGGGCATTCAAGGCGCTCTTGCACACATCAAGGATAGGCGCTCTTGTCTTCGATACAACGGCAGTGAACTCTGGGGTCAAGAGTGGAGTCGTAGTAAGACTGGAGACTGAGTTTGGCAGGAGTCTTCTGCAACTGGCGTGTCGGCACCACATCCACGAATTGGTTGGAGGGGCGTCTTGCTCAATAGTGTATGGCCCCACCACAGGACCTAATGAACAGCTGTTCAAGCGACTGCTCAACACTTGGAGTGAATTGGACCAGGGCAACTACACATTGGTCGAGGTGTCTGCTCAACAGAGAGAGCTGGCTGGCCATGTACATGCCACCATCACCTTCCTTCAGACATGGATGGACAATAGCACAAAGGAGACTCTTCGACACGACTACCTGGAGCTGGCACACCTCACACTGCTGTTTCTTGGAGGGACTGTCCCTGATGGTATGAGGACCATCACTATCAAAGCTCCTGGGGCATTCCACCACGCCCGTTGGATGAGCAAGACTTTATACACTATAAAGGTGGCACTCTTCCGTTGGCAGCTGGGAGATATCTACACACCCGAAGAGCTGGAAGACATAACCAGTCTCGCTGCATTCATGTCAGTCTTCTACACTAAAGCGTGGTTGACATGTACCAGTGCTGCAGATGCACCATCTAACGACATGTACCTGATGAAGAACCTCCTCAAGGCTGAGGCCAGTATCGCAAAGAATCCAACAAAGTGGCCTGCCAAATTTCTGTCCTTTGTGACTGTGGCCCGAGAGAAGCTACAAAACCATTTGTGGTACCTCTCAGAGAGATTGGTCTCTTTGGCACTCTTCTCGGACAGAACGTCATCTGACAAGCAGACTATGAGAAGGGCTATGCTCAGGTACCATGGGACTGCACATAACATGATACAGGAGATGCCAGCCTCACAGCAATTGGGGAGTAAAGCCCTCAAAGACTTTGTTGGTTACGACTCTTGGAGCATGTTTGAACTCTTGGGTATTGACTCCAGTTTTGTCAAGCTCCCTGTTGCACAGTGGCCCACCTCAGACAGCTATCGTCATGGCAAGGAAGTTGTGGCCAAACTCCCAGTTGTCAATGACGCAGCAGAGCGGACACTTGGACTCGCCACAGATTTGAACACTAACAAGGCCCCCACATCTGAGGCGCAGCTCCAGGCTCTATACAGGGTTGTGAAGGGCGTCAGGGAGAAGCTGCATGGACTGGCAACATCCACTGAGGTTGTGACTAAGAAGTCATTGGCCTCCATTGATTACAATTGGGACTAGGTTTTTTATTTTGTTATCAATGTTCAATGTCAGACCTTAAATTTGAGACAAAAAAAGCTTAATCAATGACAAAAGTTAATTTAAAGTACATTTAATTTGACTATAGCTCTGATTAATGATTATCCTATGATTAAAAAGCAAAATTTTCATTTTTTTTTCAAACAAATGCCTTAAATTTGAGATAAAAATGAGTTTTTGGGATAAAGTTGTATTGAATTGTGTCACAGACATTGTTAAGCTATCCAATCATCCTTGGCTTTCAATTCTGAATCTTTTGGTACCAGAATCAACTCTGGGGGTCACACACAGCCTGAGAAATCATTGATTTAAAGAATTTTTTGAGTCGTCTGTAACGGTTGCTATGGTAACGGGCTGTTTTACCGTAAGACGTCAATATTTTTGAAAAAAAATTTCATGGTTTTGTTTCTGTTACCCAGCCACAACTTTTAGGTAAATTACAACCTTGTAGTATGAAAAATTGAAAATCACCCCTGATTTGGCCCAGCCTAAGTAATATGGACAAAATAAATATAATCTTGGCCATTTGATGTACTTGTACACCCCCAGACTCCAGGAGGGGCAGGAAGGGTCATTCCTCTTTGGGGTATATAGATTACAGTCGATCTATGGGCGGGTCTCAAGAACATTGGGTGTGTGTTCATTTACCAAGTTTCTTGTGGAGAGATCGCCAAGTGGTTTAAGCATTCGAGCAAGCACTCCATTCAAAACCGTTAAGGAACGGCTGGCTTGGGAAGCGCTAGCTAGCCGCTGGGTAAAGGAGCACAACTCAAACTTCTCCCTTTCAGTTTCGTATCAAACAGCAGGCACGAGTTTCAAAAGTTCACTTCGTAAAACGCCACGTTAGCGCCAGGAAGGGTCATGGTATCTATATAATAATAGCGTAAGGACTCGACTTTGTTATCCCTTTTACGCCGCACCCAGTGACCCGATGCCCATGGTACTAATGGATTTACGATCTACGAACCGCGCTCTTTGTTTATCACGTACAGCCATACTCGAAAAATCTGAATTAGCCGACGTTGGGGCCCAAAAGCATCCGATTAACTGCCGATACGACGCCATCTTACGACGCCATCGTATTGGCGTCTGCTGGGCGAAGGCGAAGCAAGCCGTCCGCTGATTGGACAGGCGAAGGCAACAGCAAGCCGTCCACTGAGTGGACAATCCAGAGCATGCATTTGTGCCGGTGTCGGCGATCGTTGTTCATATAGGCACTCTTCTTTCTCATCTTTCTTCCTAACTCTTACTCGGACAAGCAAATCCCCTATGCCATCCATAATGGTACACTCTATCCATACACCACATCCTCCCTTCCGTGGATGTTCCACGGGTTTCGGCTAGTTATTATTAATCCAACACTTATGGGGTACCGAGAGTACAGTAGATTTTCGCTCAATTCTGTAAGTAAAACCTACCTCATGGATGTTCGGATTCCTCCAAAATTTTTTGTTTAGTGTTATAAACAGCATTAGCGACTGTTTAAAAAGCTAAGCATACGTGTTTGTGGTTTATAATATTTTTACTTCATATTGCTCCCACGGAAACGCCATTATAACTATAGGCTATTTATTATACACGTTATCACTGCAGCAAAACCCCCTTGGGGAAGTGGGACATTATTAGTATTAATATTGTTTTGTAATAACATTAACAATATGCTATTATCATTAATTTTGTTATTAAAAGCATATTTGGAAAAACGCCATGATAAATCTTCTTCTTTGGAAAAACGCCACGATAAAGCTAATTTAATATGGTTATACACCTCAACACGCAACCTCATTGACGGCAATGACGGGGAAAACCCGCTCGGGGGAGAAAATCCCCTTGGGGAGGGGGGCAAATTAATGTGCTACAACCTTCATTATGTAACCCTTGGTCATCCTGTCAAGTTTGGTTGAGATTGGAACAGTAAGGACGGAATGTATTGGCATCAAAAATTCATCAGACAGACACAAATGGCGTATTTTAGTATGATTATCCTTTAGTAGTGTGTGTCTTCATCTCCTTTGTTTTCCTCTCAAAATTAAATAAATGGGTTCCTTTGAAGTAACCTCAGTGACCAGAAAGAGGAGGCCATTAGGCCCATCGAGCCTGCACAATGGTTGCCAACCTATGGTTGTCGAACCATTATATGCCACCGAGTCTGCTTAAGACTATTATTTCTTCAATAACATTCTTTCACTAAACGTTAACACTGTGTGTGCATGCAGGGTGATCGGGGAGCAGAAGGTTTTCCAGGTCCCCGAGGGTTGCAGGTGAGGCCTGGATTCTCCAGAAATACTTTTCTCTTTCAGTCCCGTCTATGGCTGGAGCTGGTGATGGAGCTGCGTTTAGCCCTAGGGCCATGGTTAGAAAACATATGGTTTTCAGTCTGCCATTAGGTTTGTTTGTTTGTCTAATTATGATTGGCTTTTTTAATATACTAGGGTATTGTATGAATAGAGTTATAGTCTAATATACTCAAAGGCAAAAGTTATTGTGACACACAAACAACAAACAGAATCAGTGTTAAACTTTTACTGCCGCGAATGAAATGTTATTACATGGAAAGACAAATGTTTCAAGGTATGGTAACAATCAACAGTCCATAAGAACAGCGCACCTGGCATATGCAAATGAGCCACAACACAAGAGGGGGTTCACAAGCAAGTTCACACGGTCAGTAGCGAGTGTGTCCATCTTGTGCTTTGATGCAGGCCTGGCACCTTCGCCTCATTGAGGCCACTAAACTTCGATGAAAGTCCTGGGGAAGATCATTCCATATCCGAGGAAGGATTTGGCGGAGTTCCTTCAGCGTTGTTGGAGGATTCAGATGACGTCGTAAACATCGCTCCATTTCATCCCAGATGTGTTCACTGGGTGACAAATCAGGGGATTTTGCAGGCCAGGGTAACACATTAACATTGTTCTGATTAAGATACTGCTGTACAACTCGAGTAACGTGTGGTCTGGTGTTATCGTGTTGAAACGTCACTCCAGGGCCGTTCTGTTGCAAAAACGGTAAAGTGGCCATTTGCAAAATCTCGTCTCGGTACCTCACAGCATTCAAGTTCCCCTCAATCACAATCATTGGCGTCCTTGCTGCAGCTGTTATCCCACCCCAGATCATAACGCCCCCACCTCCAAAACGATCCCCTTCCAGAACACATGGCCTGATTTAACGTTCACCTGTGCGCCTGCAGACACTTGTACTACCGTCAGCTCGGTGAAGAAGGAAACGTGACTCATAGGTGAAGAGAACTCTTCTCCACTAATGTGCTCCCCATCGCAAGTGTTGTCTGCTCCACTGGAGACGTCGATGTTCTGGCGTCAGAATTGGCCGTCGGGCTGGGCGTCTTGCACGGATGCCGTAGACGCGTAGATGTCGTCGAACTGTTCTCGCAGATACACCTCTGTTGCCAGGTATGGTACGGGCTGTAAGGGTTGCTGGCTGGAACCTGTGTCGGAGGTGCTTGGTTCGAATCCATCGGTCTTGACGTGGGGTCGTCACTGGTGGGCGGCCACTACGGGGACGGTCTATAACTTGATTGTTTTGCTGAAAACGTCCCCATAAGTGCCAAATGGTGTTTCAATGGACGTTGAATCGACGAGCAACATCACGCTGCGAGGTACCAGACTGAAGCATACCTATAGCTCTCCATCTGTCATTTTCCCCGAGGCGTGGCATGTCGAACTTGTTCCAGAACGATGAATAGAGGTGTTTTTCTGACTTCTGCACTTCTTAAGACTGCATTGAGTGGAAATGATAAGCGTCTGGTTGTCTGGCCTTTTAAAGTGAACATTGCTGGCCATTTTTCTCGAATATGTCATGCTTCTTGCAAATTTCGTGCAATTCGAACAACAACTGCTTGGTTGCGTTTCTTCGACCATTTTAACAGACTCTTTCTCTGGTTCAAATCCAAAAAGTCATTCACAAGATTACCAATGAAAAAATTCCATGTCACAATAACTTTTGCCTCTGAGTATATTAAGGCGGAAGATTTTTTTTCCTGTTTTCCCTTGTCCACTGAAATTTCATCGTAATAATTGGAATGATACTCGACAGGTATCTGACAATATCAGTATTCACATTATTAAAATCTTGATGTATAATCATATCTTCAAACTACTAAGGAAGTGATGTTAAAAAGCACCATCATAGCGAAGTAAAGTATATAATTTGGAACTTCATTTTGCATTCAATGTGGTTGGGATATGGCTTGTGCTTCATGAGCCAAATTACCTTGTTTTATGCCGGTGTTTGCTTGTTCTTTTTCTTGCAAATGTTGATTGTTTTTAATTGCTGCAGGGTCTACGTGGCCTGCAGGGTTTGCCAGGCCTTGACGGACCTGCAGGAAAGCAGGTGCGTTCCTCTTCATTAAACACACAGACCATACAATTTGAGTCCTTCATTTGAGAAGTCTCTCATTTGGTATATCCTGCATTTTTTTACACTGAGGTGCAGCAAACAAACCTGCTTTCTCACCATTCAGGGAATGTGGCCAAAAATGGTGCAATTTAATATATAATGGAGTAAATGTGTAGGAGTTAATTATTTTTTTGTTTCCACTTCGTTTTGATGATTGTGTAGGAAAGGGCTGGTGGTGATGGTCCACGTGGACAGAAGGGTGTCATGGTAAGTTTGAAGCACACACCAAGTATTAATTACATCACATTCATTCATGATTCGTTCATAATTTCATGATTTCATTCATGATTTACCCAAAAAAGGCCAACCCCTGCTCTGCGGGGAAAAATGGCCTCTAAAGGCAGGTCATTCATGATTTGTGTAAAATATATCAAACTAGAACGACACTCTTTGACGTCGCGAATCGATATACCTCCACCCACATTATTACGTCATTGGACATACTTGTACCAAGTTTGATTTAAATCCCTTCAGCTGATCTTGTTTCACATTTTTACCTGACATGACTTCTGACCTTTGACCTCTTGACCTGATAATGCAATCCATTTATCTTTACATCATGATACACACTTGTACCAAGTTTGATTTAAATCACTTCAGCTGTCCGAAAGGTATGACCTCTGACCTTTGAACTCTTGATGTCGTACTCCAATCAGTTAATCTTTGCATCACGTAGGCGTATGCGAAGTTTTGTTAAAAAATCCCTTGACTAGTTCACAAATTGGTACAGTAACATATTTTTTACTTAACATGACCTCAGACATTTGACATCTTCACTCCAAAATCTAGTCAGTTCATCTTTACCTCTTTATACATACTTGTACCAAGTTTGACTTGGATCCCTTCAGCTGTTCTTAAGTTATCGCGGGAACGAAATAATCATAACGTAACATGACCTTTGACCCCTTAACCCCAAAGTCTAATTAGTTCATCTTTGCATCATAATATATAATTATACCATGTTTGGTGAAAATCTCATGACTGGTTCACAAGTTAGATCGGTAACAGAAATTTTACCCGAAGGGACATCTGACATTTGACCTTTGACCTCTTGACCCCGAAATCTGATCAGTTCATTTTTGCATCATAATATATAATTATACTAAGTTTAGTGAAATCCAATGACTGGTTCACAAGTTAGCACGGTAACAATTTTTACCTAATGGGAAGTCTGGCCTTTGATCTCGTGCCCCCAAATCTAATCAATTCTTATTTACATCATTATACATACCTGTACCAAATTTGACTTAGATCCCTTCAGTCATTCTCAAGCCATCGCTGAAGCAAAAATCTGTCACTGATGGACGCACAGACAGCTGGACGGACAACCTGAAAGCATAATGCCTCCGGCGACTTCATCGGCGGAGGCATAAAAAATATATCAATCAATTAATTGTGCATAAGCCAAAGTCTTTGCTATCCTTGAGGACCTTTGCCAAATCATCTCTAAAGCCACACGTATTCCTGACTGCTCCTCTAATAGCTCCAAAACTCTGGATTTTTTTTTTCTCAGTTCCAAGCTTCATCTTTACACTTATATCTTTGTTGCTGCACCTGCTGGATCTTCTAACATTAATGGTAGGCTAATGGTAATTAATGGTAATGATCTTCCTCATTACCACCTGCCATCCCTTCCAGCAGTATCGGTGTTCTCAGTCTACCTACCACACCCTTTGGCATTGTGACTGCCAACTGAGATGACATTTGCCAATTTTTTGCAGATTACATCTGGCAAGACTCCATTTCCCCCACTGATCCTTCCATTGTAGCAGAGCAAATCACTTAAATCCATCCTTCTAGGTACAGCATGTCTCTCCATATACTCCACTCATCCAAATTGTGAAAAGCCTCGTTCCCCACGTGGTTCTCCCTCCCATCATTGTGCTTTATCTTTGTCCTTCAAAAAAATGCATCTTCAAACTCTGGAAAGCTTCACCTTCAGATCATAGTCGTAGTGCAGGTGTAGCTGCCCACAACAACTACAAGCACATCATCTCCACAGCCATAGCCGTCTTTGTCCAGCAGACTTTTAACAAGCTCTCCTCTCTCTCCATGATGCCTTCTGGTCTTTGGCCAAGGGCATCTCCAATGATTTCTGAGTAATCTTTTCCTGTTCTCAACAACCCTGATGGCTTTGTCTCCTAAATACCAACCGAAAACATTTGCCTCTGACTTGGCAGCCAACTACAGACTTGGCATTTAATATGGAATATTTTTTTTGTGGGGGTGAACTTACTTTTCAAGATGTCTTAGAACCAAAAGTTCATTGGAGTTATGTTGAAATTATTCTAGATTTTGTTATTGTAACCTTTAAAAGAAACAAAAACCACATTTGACATTTCGAAGCTAATAAATTGATCCTTGAAAGTGATGTAAACTGATATCGAACTCAATTCACGGACTGTACTGTGTTAAACTTCTGTGCGTTTTCCAGAAGTATCTCTTTATTTTGCACATTAGCCAAAAAAATTTTTTAACAAAAGTTAAATTACGACTGGGATTACGGACAGTAAAATTACAGTTCAGTACTTCGTGTAACCCCCACGAGCATTCAGGAGAGCACGTACATGTCGAGGCATGCTGTTCACGAGATTTGCCAAGGTTTGGACAGGAATCGCTTGCCATGCAGTGACAATAGCCTGCTGCAATTCACACACAGAGGTAGGCTGCTGGTCCAAGTTGTCGATTTGACGCGTTAATTCTGCCCACAAGTTCTCTATCGGATTCATATCCGGGGACATGGCAGACCACTCCATATGCTCTACACCACGGTCAGCAAGAAAGTGTTGAATCATGCGAGCACGATGAGGCCGTGCATTGTCATCTTGGAACACAAAGTTTCCTCGAAAGGCTGCACGAGCAAATGGAAGCAATGTTTCTTCCAGAATGACCCTGTACTTGAACTGGTTCAGGTTTACATTCAGAACAACCAGGTCAGTTTTTCCCCCTGCATGAAAAGCAGCCCAAACGGTCACCCCACCACCTCCAGCTTGGACTCTTGGCACTATACAATCTTTGTTGTAGGCTTCATGCACTTGTCTGCGCACTCGGACACGGCCATCTTGACGATAGACCAGAAATCTAGACTCGTCACTGAAGATCATGTGATTCCAGTGTCCTGGCTGCCATTGACGGTGCTCTCTGGCCCACTGCAATCGGCGCTGGCGGTGTTGTCTGGTCAGGCGTGGCTTTCTCAGGGGACGCCTGGCATGATAGCCTGCTTGAACCAGTCGTTGGTCGACTAGCCTTCTGGATACAGGCACATTTGTCAGTTGCTGCCACTCAGCCCTAAGCCGATTAGCTGACTTGGTACGGCCATTGCGGACTAACCGGTGCAGCTGGCGATCGTCCCTCCTGCTGGTTCTGCGGGGACGTCCTGGCCTCGGTATTGGAGTAGGGACACCCCTCTGAGCATTTCGTTTCAGGATCTTTGACACTTGACCTTGAGTGATGCCATACTGCCGAGCAATAGCACGCTGTTTCATGCCGGAATTTCGTAAAGCCACCACTCCATGACAAACAGCATTGTCGAGTTGACGGACCATCTCCAGAGGAAGCAGCAATAACTTTTGGAGACATGCAGCAGTTGTTTTCCAATAATACAGAACGCAACAACCCTTATATACCCGACTGTGAAGCCAATCATCAAATGTACCTTTCCGTACATTTTGTCATGCCACCTGTGATATAATCCTGTTGTTGACTTCTTGCTGCGACAGACAATCAGCGACATGGTTCTTTTAACAAATAAATCACCAAAGTGTAAAAGAAACTCACCAGATTGATATACTGAGTTAAGAAAGTAAACCCAAGTCAAGAAAAAAAAATATTCCATATTAAATGCCAAGTCTGTATACACTGGATGACTCCGATCGATCTCCTGCTTTTCCTAAATCCAATTCCATTATACCTGTCATCAGAATTTTATACTCGCAAAGTTTGTCAGACCCTGATCTTCCATGTCCAGATGCTGCTGTTGTCCTCAAATGCTGCACTTATAAACTTGCTCCTCTCATACTGGATAGGTATTTCCTATTTACTCAACCTCCTGGAAGCATGCCTATGTCTACCCTATCTCAAAGAATCGGCAACATGTTTGATCCCTCCAATTACCATCCAATTGCCTTGACCTCCAATATCTCTAATGTCCTGGATTCTCTCATCAATAAACAACTTTTAACCCACCTAAAATCCTGTTCTGTCCTCAATGACCACCAATATGGCTTCCACAAAGCCAGGTCCTCTGGTGACTTCCTTGCATACGTTGCCAACGAACGGTCTTTTGCTCTTAAGCACTTTGGAGAAGTCGAGTTTTTGCTGGACATCAGCAAAGCCTTTGACAGAGTCTGGTACAAATGGCTCATAGCAAAGCTCCCAATGTATGGTATTCAAACCCATTATAAATCCTAGTTCACTTCCTCTTGGTCCTTTGCTTTGATCGCTTCTCAACTGTTGCCTCCATCAGTCATGATCTCAACCTCATCCTCCAAAGGGGATCGGAAACCTTGTCTCTTTCAATCAGTTCAAGACTAAAACCTCTCCTTATATCCAGCAAGATCAATCCAGCTACACCTCCTCTTCTCATGTCCATCTCTCAACTCCAGCAGTCCTAAATTAGTATGCTTGGCATCACCATCTCCAGCAATCTCTCCTGACCGCTTCACATCCTCAATATGGCTGAATCTGCATTTTAAAAATGTGATTTCTTCTTCAAAGCTTATAAATACGTCAATTCCCATCAGCTGCTCACGCTCTACAAATCCCAAGTCAGACCAGTGATGGAATAATACTCCTGTAGTGAAATCGTATCCGTACTGAACCCGGGTGGGGATGCTCGCTGCTCGCTGTCATTGTTGTCACCGCTAGGGGCGTGACTATAAGACCCGTTGCTGTGTCAGTGCTCCGAGACTTCTCCCTTGTGACATGTTACATCGGTAGCCTCGTTTATGGTACGCCTTTATAGAATAACTAGCTTGCTTGCATTGACTGATATGAATGGCTTTATGAGATGTCGCATCGTATGCTTATTGTGTATTTCTACTTACAGGAATGATGTGATGATCTAAATGCAATTAAACCAAACCGTTGGACTAAAGTTGTGTGGACCTGAATGGTTTTCCACAACACTTAATTGCATTTAAGATCTGCTGACATGGCTGGCAACAAGACGTTGACGGTGTCCATTTTCAGCGCCGACCCACAAGCCACGGACGGAGGCTTGCAACTCAAGCACTGGCTCCGACAACTGGAGCATCTCTTTGACGAGCCTGAGACCGCTCCGACGCCTGCCGCGAAGCTGGCGATATTACACTCAAAAATCGACTACCGGGTCTACCACGCGGTCGCTCAATGCACGACGTATGATCTTACCATCGCGGAGCTCAAGCGGCTTTACATAAAAGAAAAAAGCCCTGTGTATGCGCGTTATTTGCTGCAGACGCGACGGCAGCAGCCCAACGAGCCTATGGATCATTACGCCCAGGAGCTCCGGCAGCTCATGCTGGACAGCGTCAAGGAGCCACGGACTCCCGAGCAAGCTAAAGATGATCGACTTTTAGATGCCTTCATAGCAGGGGTCTCCTCCCAGGAACTACGTCTCAAACTCTTGGAGAAGACCGACCTGACCTTCGCTACGGCGGTTGAGCAAGCGACGGTGTATACCGAAGCGCGGATGCAATCGAACGCCTATGATCGCACGCGCCTTTTGGCGGGCACCTCACTACACGCCCGGCCGGAGAGTACCACTGACGAGGACGTGGATCCGCCTGCTGAACTCCGGGATGCTCCGGAGGATGACCCTACCCTGACAGCTGCCGTTACGACCAGCAGACCCAAGGCCTTGCGCGGGGCCGCATGTTGTTTTTGTGGAGGGCCTCGTCATGCCCGAGTCGTGTGTCCGGCACGTGACGCTATTTGCCATTTGTGCTCGCTAAAGGGACATTACGCGAAAGTGTGCAAGAAATCGGCACGCGGCTCGCGGCCCTTCGACTCGCGCAGCCGCGGCCGCGCGGGCGCAGCAACCTTGAACGGGCTCGTAGCAGAACCCACGAGCCCAGCACCTTACCCGACTTCGAAGGGGAGGGCCGCTCTCTGCGGCCCGCTGGGCGCTCAGACGACCTTGATTGGCGCCACCGGACAGCCACCACCGTCTCATTCTCCATCGGGGACAAAGGCCGCGTCCTTGGCCAAACCACGGGCCACACTTCACCAAGCCCCTCGTACTCCTCGAGTCGCCCACGAGCTAACGGCGGCCCCCGCCCCGTCAAAAGAGTTAAGGCAACTTTCGAATACTACGGAAGCCTTTGTAAAATGTAAAAAGGCAATTTCGAATACTACGGAAGCCTCTTGTCAAAGCGACCAAAAATGTAAAAAGGCGATTTCGGATACTACGGAAGCCTTTATCTGCCAGGAGTGTCAAAAGGCAATGTCAAATACTACGGAGGCCTTTTCTCGTCGGATTTTGAATCGCGAAACACCGGAATGCTGGGGAAAGCCCTCTGATGACGATAATGGGATCCCCATGGCCAACACAGCCTCCGGCCACGCTCGCAAAACTGCTGCTGGTGTAGGATCCACCCGCGAGGCTGGACCGACCCATTCGGGGGGCTCAGTCCCGCTCCCAGCTGCCTCGTCTGGCCTGGCTCAAGCCCTTATTCCCCTTATGGTTGAGGGCCATTGTGTTCAGGCCTTGGTGGATACCGGATCTACGGATAGTTTTATCGACCAACGACTTGTGCTCAGGCATGGATGGCGGATCGGGCGGTCTACGAGACGGATCTTCATGGCTTCCCAGGGACTGCGGCTCAGCACGAAAGGGGAATGCCGATTGAAACTCGTGCTAAAGGGACGGGTTTTCCCTGATGTACACCTTATGGTTTTACCCGCATTATGTGCTGATATTCTGCTAGGACACGATTTTCTTAAGCTGCATGGACGTCTGGTAATGGAGTTCGGTGGGCCTGACACTCTTGTTGTGGGGCCGGACGACGCGCTAACGGTGTGCGCCCTAGCGCAAATGGACGTCCGGCCGCTTTCGCTGTTCCCCAATCTAACCTCCGACTGTACCCCCGTCGCGGTAAAATCGCGACGCTACTCTCGCGCGGACATGCAATTCATTGCGGACGAAACGGCTCAGCTCTTGAAGGACGGCATCATAGAACCTAGCAGGTCGCCGTGGCGTGCTCAGGTCTTAGTGGTGCGCAGCGAGGCCCATCGCAAACGCATGGTAATCGACTATTCCCAAACGATTAACCGCTTTACACAGCTGGATGCCTACCCCCTTCCGGGGATGGACGCGCTAGTGCAACAGGTATCCCAGTATTCGGTCTATAGTACTCTCGATCTCCGTAGTGCGTACCACCAGATCCCTATCTCTAGGGCGGATCGTATCTATACCGCTTTCGAGTCGGGGCAGCGGTTGTACCAATTTACACGATTGCCCTTTGGGGTGACGAACGGGGTCGCTTGTTTCCAGAGGGCCATGGATGACCTCGTTGCGCGGGAGCACTTAACCGATGTTTTCGTCTACCTCGATAACCTTACGGTTTGTGGATATGACCAAGGGCACCATGACGCTAATCTGAAGCGCTTCCTTGAGGTCGCGCAACGGTATCACTTAACTATGAACGAGGATAAGTGCCGATACTCCCTACGCACCATAGATCTTCTGGGGTACACCGTGACCCATGGCTCTGTCTCTCCGGATAAGGAACGTCTGCGACCTTTGCTCGACATGGCCCCTCCCTGCGATCGGGCGTCCCTGAAACGCGCCCTTGGGCTGTTCGCCCATTACTCCAAATGGGTGCAAAATTTCTCCGCGAAACTTCGCCCCCTTGTGGCCTGCGACACTTTTCCCCTGAGTTCGGCCGCATTGACGGCCTTTGAAGGTCTTAAGACCGACATCACCACATTCAAACTTTGGCCCACTGTCGAGCAGTCGCTTCCCTGTACGGCTACTACCACAGTGCTCTGTCGAACTCACTGTTTCTATCCATTCTCGTCTTCACTCTGTTTGTAACACTCACATAGCTTCTACTCATCACTCTTTGTGTGTTACCCTCCCTTCCCTCTGCACCAATCACCATGCCTCCTCCTCCTTTCCCCGCATTGCCTCTCTTTGGAGCAGCTTCCCCAGCAATGTGTTCCCAGCTTCTATCAACTTGCAACTATTTAAGTCACAAATCATTTGTCTAGATCTCATTTAGTTATTCCCCCCATCTTCTTTCTTTGCTTGCTTTTTTACCCATGGGGCCCCTTCTTGTTTTTGAGCTCAACCTTTTGAGCCCTGTGGTGTTAATGTTTTTTTGTTTTTTTTAAGTTCGCTTGAACATGTAACTTTCACATAATGTCACAAACTTGCAGGTGTGCCTCCGTTCGTTAAAAGTCTACCTCCATGGTAATTGCCAATGACTAGTAGTTATAAATGCAGTTGCTGGATTTACACCTACTAATAATCCTCTTTTGCCCAGTTCAACTTGACGATGTCTATTTATTACATACACATGAGAGTGGGTGTTCTGCTGGTGCATACAAGGGAAGTGAGGGAGGCTGGAGGTCAAAGTTTCTGCCTTACATACGTAATAATTAAATGCCACCGTTTTAGTCCGAAGAGGGGTTCAAGGAGTGGGAACTCCAGTCTCTAATTACCTCCACTACCTAAGGTGTACTGAGGTTATGTTTAATACCTGTTTGTCTGTCTGTTTGTTTATTTGTGAACAGGATATCTCAAAATATTATGGAAGGATTTGACAAAACTTAGTGGACAGGTTGTGATGTTTTAGTGGACGTAAACTTAGTGGACGTAAACTATTCAGCCTGGAAGAGGTATGCCCTCTGCCGAGTGATGTTTTAGTTCCTAAATGTATTGTATATTCTGACGAAATGTCCTTGTACATAAATTCCCAGTGGCAGCAAATAAACACTAAAGATTGAGACAGGAAATAAAGAATGACAACAAAGAATGAATGAGCAATGAATACAGGAATGAGAGCTGTCAAGAAAGTCGCAGCTGATTGATGGTTATCAAGTTTTTGATGGTAACATGGTGACCGGTGCACTCTGCTGGTTTCAGTTGGAATTGTTTTGTTTATTAACAAGTCTTGCAGTGCGTCATAAATAAACTCTTAATGCCCTTAGTATCACAGAATGTGCATCTTGTCTCGTATTTTTCCCTCTTATATTTAATCCTTTAAGCCATTTCATTTTCTTGTGTAGAAATGGATGATTTGTTTTTTCAGCCTGGGCCCTAATTTTTCTCACTCCGTTTGCTTGAGCTAACGCAAATTACACAATGCTTATATCCTTTACCCCTTCGGTGCAAACAGGGGCCACCAGGACCGGTGGGCAAGAAAGGGGACATCGGCATTACAGGAGCAAAGGTGAATAATGTTGAACACGTCATGCACGCCTTGAGCAGGTGTGAGAATAGAACCGACAACAGTGAGGGCAACGCAACAAGGATATTATCCTCCAAACTCGAATCTGCTTGATTCAGTTACTTTCCAATTACAATTTTAGTTCATAAAACACATTGTTGAGTCATTGTCATGAGACCCAGGTCACTTGGAGGCCGAGACCACACTCAACCCTGATGTGTTTGATGTTTAATTCAGCTATGTTGATTACAGTGCTGAATTATTTCATTAAACATGTGTGTGCCATTACAGGGTGTTCAGGGATCGCGTGGACCTGCAGGCCCCATTGGACGAAAGGTACACCTTGTAGTTTCATGGGGTATTAAGTTGGGATTTTAATTAAGGCCTTTGATTTAATTAAAACCCAGCCATTCCATTGGGAAAACAACTGAACGGGATGAATTCTTAACATTGCTCTTTTTTAACTGATATAATTTTGACACATATCAGGTAATCTAAATAAATAATTATTTTACGACATGTTGGGGCCATTTTCATACGGTTCATGCAAAATGGCAGAATCTGTGAATATTTTCCCCCAACCCCACCTGCCATTTTGTATTTATCCTAAATGTCCCACTACCTCCGATTTCACCGGACATGTGTTTTAAACCCCCGATGTGTGAAGAAAATGAAGAGCTAATGTGGCGGAATTGTTTTCCTTCAAGCATTTCATCGCTTTTTATTTTTGCGAACCTGATGTTTCGAAAGCAATAACGGTCTGCCCTTTTGCTAAAGAGAACCAGCCTGTTAGAAAGGAGGGTGTACACCGAAATACAACAACCTTCTTGCAAAATCAACTGAAATATACAAGTCCGCACATGTCACGGAGGAATACGGAATGTGAAGTGTTGGTCATACATGTGACGGGATACTGAGGATTCGAGTGCAGTTCCTAATCTTCCCTGCAAACAATGTTCTATAGAAATCCATTAAAATTTATGTGGACGTTCTGTAGAACCTGTCTATTGAAATTCTATAGTCGTCTAGAATTTCTATAGACAAGTTTTATAGAACATCTTTAGAAATTTTCTAAAGAATTTATACGGAACAGTTCAGACTTGGAATTTAATATGGAACATTTTTTTTGTGGGGGTGAACTTACTTTTCAAGATGACTTAGAACCAAAAGTTCATTGGAATTATGTTGAAATTATTCTAGATTTTGTTAATGTAACCTTTAAAAGAAACAAAAACCACATTTGACATTTCGAAGCAAATAAATTGATCCTTGAAAGTGATGTAAACTGATATCAAACTCAATTCATGGACAGTACTGTGTTAAACTTCTGTGCGTTTTCCAGAAGTATCTCTTCATTTTGCACATTAGCCAAAACATTTTCTTAACAAAAACAAAAGTTAAATTACGACTGGGGTTACGGACAGAAAAATTACAGTTCAGTACTTCGTGTAACCCCCACGAGCATTCAGGAGAGCACGTACACGTTGAGGCATGCTGTTCACGAGATTTGCCAAGGTTTGGACAGGAATAGCTTGCCATGCAGTGACAATAGCCTGCTGCAATTCACGCACAGAGGCAGGCTGCTGGTCCAAGTTGTCGATTTGACGCGTTAATTCTGCCCACAAGTTCTCTATCGGATTCATATCCGGGGACATGCAGGCCACTCCATATGCTCTACACCACGGTCAGCAAGAAAGTGTTGGATCATGCGAGCACGATGAGGCCGTGCATTGTCGTCTTGGAAGACAAAGTTTCCTCGAAAGGCTGCACGAGCAAATGGAAGCAATGTTTCTTCCAGAATGGCCATGTGCTTGAACTGGTTCAGGTTTCCATTCAGAACAACCAGGTCAGTTTTGCCCCCTGCATGAAAAGCAGCCCAAACGGTCACCCCACCACCTCCAGCTCTGACTCTTGGCAGTATAAAATCTTCGTTGTCGGCTTCATGCACGTGTCTGCGCACTCGGACGCGGCCATATTGACGATAGACCAGAAATCTAGACTTGTCACTGAAGATCACGTGATTCCAGTGTCCTGGCTGCCATTGACGGTGCTCTCTGGCCCACTGCAATCGGCGCTGGCGGTGTTGTCTGGTCAGACGTGGCTTTTTCAGGGGACGCCTGGCATGATAGCCTGCTTGAACCAGTCGTTGGTTGACTAGCCTTCTGGATACAGGCACATTTGTCAGTTCCTGCCACTCAGCCCTAAGCCGATTAGCTGACTTGGTACGGCCATTGCGGACTAACCGGTGCAGCTGGCGATCATCCCTCCTTGTGGTTCTGCGGGGACGTCCTGACCTCGGTATTGGAGTAGGGACACCCGACTTAGCATTTTGTTTCAGGATCTTGGACACCTGACCTTGAGTGATGCCATACTGCCGAGCAATAGCACGCTGTTTCATGCCGGAATTTCGTAAAGCCACCACTAAATGACAAACAGCATTGTCGAGTTGACGGACCATCTCCAGGGGAAGCGGCAATAACTTTTGTAGACGTGCAGCAGTTGTTTTCCACTAATACAGAACGCAACAACCCTTATATACCCGATTGTGAAGCGAATCGTCAAATGTACCTGTCCGTACATTTTGTCATACCACCTGTGATATAATCCTGTTATTGACTTCTTGCTGCGACAGACAATCAGTGACATGGTTATTTTAACAAAGAAATCACCGAAGCGTAAAAGAAACTCACCAGATTGATATACCGAGTTCAGAAAGTAAACCCAAGTCAAGAAAAAAAAAATATTCCATATTAAATGGCAAGTCTGTAATTTGGTCCAAAAGTACTATATCATTTTTAAAGACAGATGCTATCGAACGTTGAGAGAAAATTTATATGGACAGGTTCTACAGAATGTCCATAGAAAATTTATATAGACAGGTTCTACAGAATGTCTGTAGAAAATTTATATAGACAGGTTCTACAGAATGTCTATAGAAAATTTATATATAACCGGTTCTACAGAATGTCTGTAGAAAATTTATATAGACAGGTTCTACAGAATGTCTACAGAAAATTTTTATAGACAGGTTCTACAGAATGTCTATAGAAAATTTATATAGACAGGTTCTACAGAATGTCAATAGAAAATTTATATAGACAGGTTCTACAGAATGTCTATAGAAAATTTATATAGACAGGTTCTACAGAATGTCTATAGAAAATTTATATAGACAGGTTCTACAGAATGTCTATAGAAAATTTATATAGACAGGTTCTACAGAATGTCTATAGAAAATTTATATGTAACAGGTTCTGCAGAATGTCTGCAGAACATTTATATAGACAGGTTCTAAAGAATGTCTATAGAAAATTTATATATAACAGGTTCTACAGAATGTCTATAGAAAGAAAATTTATATAGACAGGTTCTATAGAATGTCTATAGAAAATTTATATGCACAGGTTCTACAGAATATCTATAGAAAATTTATATAGACAGGTTCTACAGAATATTTATAGAAAAATTATATAGACAGGTTCTACAGAATGTCTGCAGAAAATGTATATAGACAGGTTCTACAGAATGTCTACAGAAAATTTATATAGACAGGTTCTACAGAATGTCTATAGAAAATTTATATAGACAGGTTCTACAAAATGTCTATAGAAAATTTTTATAGACAGGTTCTACAGAATGTCTATAGAAAATCTATATAGACAGGTTCTACAAAATGTCTGTAGAAAATTTTTATAGACAGGTTCTACAGAATGTCTATAGAAAATTTATATGGATTTTCTCGGGAACTGTTCTATAGAAATTGTTCCTAAAGGACTGTAGAAAACGTACATGGACAAGTTCTATAGAACATCTAATGCATTCTATAGAACACCCATTCTCTGCAGAGTTATATAAATGGACCTTCTATAGAACGTCTAACAAATTATATGGAACAACCGATCTCTCCCCAGAGTTCTATAGAATTCATTAGGTTCCATAAAAATTCTATTGAGTTTGTAGAACTTCTACAGAACATTTTTGAAGAATATTTCAGGATTTTATTGCCTCTGTCACCTGCAGGGAGAGGAGGGGAGTCAGGGAGGTGATGGGACACTAGGACAAAAGGGTAAAAAGGTAAGTGGTTGTGCACAGCTCATACGAGTTATTCCACGATTGCAAAACAAATGTATACCGGTGTAACCTTGCTAATTTACACACCTCCTTCATTTGTTTGCACCAGGGCCTTCCGGGGTTGAAAGGAAAACGAGGGCCCATTGGCTTGTGTGCAAAAGCTGGATCACCTGGGTTTCCAGGTGTGAAGGGAAAATCGGGGGCAACAGGACCACCAGTAGGTCATAGTTTGTATGCAGTTTCTCTCAACCTTAACACGTGTTATAAGGAAAATGGCCTGTTCTTGTGTTCTTACACTCTTCTTTCATTATCGCTGACTTCTGGTTTTCTTTTCCCTCCTCCTCCTCTCTTCATTTGCTTCCTTAATTGCTGACCTTTGACTTCTTCAGCACATCTCATCGTTCCTCTGTCCCCTCCTGCACAGCATCATTTCACAAGCATTGATCTCTCTCTACAAATTATCCTCCAAAACAGCTTGTTCAACCTATCTACCCTAAAACGTGTCTTATTTCTCATGTTGTCTTCTCCATCAGGGTATTGAAGGACCTATTGGGATACCTGGTGGGACAGGACATCAAGGGCCGAAGGTGTGAAATATCAAAATATGCTCTTCCTTTTTTGTCATAGCAATGCATTTGTTTGTTTTTATTATTGAATCCGACACACTGGTGGAAGAATTCCGAATAAAAAGGCCAAACGTACAAATCAAACAAAACACACAACAGGGATTCATTTTTCTGCAAAAGGTCATCTTGAACCTCAGAGAGAGTTCTCTTTCTCTTATTTGAAGAATGGCTCACTAGTTCCATCATTATTGAGGCATGACTCTGCTGCTGATGTGATGCCCCTGCACATTCAAGCAGTAATGTGTTTCAGGATATCGATGATAACTTGCCTACTCTTCGTTAAAGACACTGTAGGATATTTAACGTCCTCCACCTAATACCAGCAGATGTGACACCTGGCGTAACATTCCTCCGATGGACGACAGGAGCTAATGTGTCCCCAAAGGGAGATAATCCGTCCTTTGTCAGGTGTTGTTTTTAGTCCTGGCAGGGTGTCGCAGTCACCCTACCCACTAGCAAAGCCTATGAGGGGTGTCGGTTTAGTGGCCGACAACCTGACCATTCGGCAGGTAGCACTGGGTTATATGCCCCCAGTGGCAGTCCCAAACACTGACCTGACTCTAAGTTGTTAGGAAAGTAGGAACAGCATGTTCAAGGTAGAGTGACCTGGTCTGAAACTGAATTGGTGATCTGAGATGAGGCAGTTAAAGAAAAGGAAAGGTTTCATATCAACTGTGATGATGGATTTAATGTCCTTGATGATGATTATAAGTAAGCTCACAGGTCTATGTTGAGGGGATCAGTTTTTTCTACTTTGGTTATGTAATGTGCTGATGTTGGTTGACTTGCAAGCAGATGGAAGATGATTCCGGGCAGATTATCGGGTGAAAATAGCAGGAAGAGGATGTGCAAGAGCAGAAGAGCAAGTTTTAAGGACACATGAACTGATACTGTTATGAATTTGGTAATGCAACATCTAGAGCTAGGTAGATCTGAATAGGTAGGTATTCGGCTGTCGTGACAGGGACTCTACATGTAATAAGTTATTGATGTTCAGGCGGTTGTCGGGGTAAGATGTATGAGTGTGGATCTACCTGGAGATTCGAGTGTTAAATAGTGAGGGATTAAAGGTAACGCCCCTGTGAGTATCACCTAGTAATCAAACCTTTGTCCTTTATGGCACTGCAAACCACATAAACATTAGTTAGGTCCTTAGTGCAACATTAAATAATTCCCTTTCCCTGACATTGACTTCGTAATAAATGGGCACCACCAGGCCAAGAACACCGCCACAATACACCGCCACCGTTTACACCTCCAAGGCCTACAAACCTCGCCTGCGCACCTCAAAGGCCTACCAACCTCGCTGGCACGTGTTACACCAGGACCGCGGGGTCACGGACGGGAGATGTCAGGAGTCGCATGCCGCAGAGGGCGTGACCTGGGCGAGTTGGGAGGCTATGATTGGCTGAGGAGCGCGCCAATGTGACGTCATCGGCCACCAATATAGGCGACGGTCGGACGCCATTTCGGCAGTTCGAGTTCGAGTGGAGTCCAGAGTTGAGAGAGTTGAGTCGCAGAGTTCGTTGTTACAGTTCCGTACCAGAGTTCGTGGCAGTTGGCACAGGACACGGTTCGTTGCACAGTTCGTCGGAGTTGGCACAGGACACGGTTCGTTGAACATTCGTGACCACAGCTCGTTGCAGTTGGCAGTTGGCACTTGGTTTTGGTTGCTTCGTGCAGCCCTGCGGTGGACCGTTGGAGCAAAGGAGCTCGTGGTGTGTGTGGGCCGTTGGACCGACGAGGCCTGGTGGCGCTTGGAGGCGGACGCAGAGGGCCGTGGAACTTGGAGCGAGGTGTGCGATCGGGCCGAAAGGAGCGGTGTTGGACGGCAGCCACAAAGACGACGAAAGACCAGATAAGCCCGAATCCGCGTACATTTTGAACGACGTGACGTGTTCTTTTCGTAATTAATCTCCCTCGTTTTGTGTTTGATATCAGTCGTGTGGGGACGTCCCGATTTAGTTATTAGTATTACCGGCGCGTGTTTTTTTCACTGTTATTACTTTTCAATAATAAATCCTTATATTATTTTCTGTACATATTTGAACGCAGTTTCCTGGGTGTTTCATTTTAATAGATAAGGCTGTGGAGCTCGTTGCGTCTGGCCTCCCGTGCGTTTAACTTTGTGTTGAGCTTGAATCCGCCATTGAGTTTTCGCCTCGGGAGTGTAAAGTCTCGCAATCGGTCATCCGTGTTACCCTACGGTGTTCACCAAGGGTAGTCACGCGACAAGTGGTGTCAGGAGTGGGATTTGAACCCGTCGGACAAATTTTTTTGTCCGCGGCGAGACATCGACACGGTCGGGCGTACATTGCGTCCGACGTTCGAACGCAAAATTTGTATAGGCGAGGCGGAGAAATTTAATAATCAATTGGGCATACGGAGCGCGATATCGCGTCTTCGTCAAATTTAAATTGTGTTTTTGGTATTAAAATAAATACGCGCGCGGGAAACAACCTTCCGAAAGGCGGATGTCGGAGGTCGACGAAATGGAGGTGCGCAGCGAGGCCTCCGTCAGCGTCGGGAGTGAGCCGGAAATGGGGGATAAGGAGGATAGCGTTGGAACTTTCCCTGCCGCTGGGACGGCCCCGATAGATCTCCAGACCATAGTAAATTTAATAAATGCTCAGAGGGCCGAGGGTGAGCGAAACCTTGCAGAAATTCGGGGAGACATGAGGGCTCAGAGTGAGCGATTGGGGAACCGGATGGATGCTCAGGGTGAGCGATTAGAGGGCCAATTAGGGGCAATGAGGGACGAAGCGAGGGCTCGGAGTGAAAAATTGGGGGCAATGAGGGACGAAGCGAGGGCTCGGAGTGAAAAATTGGGGGCAATGAGGGACGAAGCGAGGGCTCGGAGTGAAAAATTGGGGGTAATGAGGGACGAAGCGAGGGGTACCGGTGAGGGGTTAGACAACGGGATAAAAGAGGTGAAAAATGGGTTAGAGGGGTTAGAAAACAGTATGGAAGGAAAAATTGGGGAAATGGCACAGCAGCTGGGGGAAGCTAAATTGGGAATGGGAGAGAGTACGGCCCATGCAGATGTGCACGGGGCTCAGGAGCCGGGAATGGCAAAATTGGGAATTGCACAGGGAATGGCAATTGAAGTAAATAGGGAGACTGCAGGTGCAGAGGTGGATGGGGAATGTCCACAGGTGGATGAGGAATGTGTACAGGTAGAGGGGGAATGCCTGCAGGTAAACGTGGAGTGTCCACAGGTGAGCAGGGAGTGTCCACAGGTGAGTGGGGAAGGAAATTTGGAATGTGAGAGTTGGAATGGGGAATGTTTCCCACATTCTGGCCTGGTTGTTTATCGGGACCGTGTGGATGTCACAACACCCCAACCGGGGGATGAATTTGAAATTGTGCAGCACCAGGGCGGTGGTGCGGAGCAAGAGGGGGTAGAGTTTTTGGGGGTCCATGCGATAGAGCCGGACCGGGTATTTATTGGGGATATTGATCAAAGCCTGGCGGGGCCAGGAATGATTTGTAATGATGAGGATGATTTGATCCAGCGGCTGGAGACCTGTGACAGTCCCATGGAGGTAGAGCTTGTTCAGGCCCAAAGGAGTCTGGGTGAAGAGGTGAGTTGGTCCGAGGAGGTGGTTGGAATGACCGAGGGGACGCTCACTGTACACTGCTATTTGGAAACAGAGGCTCCAAAATTGGACAACCAGTTGGGGGAGTGTGTTGGCTCCGGGCTGGATTTGGATCTTGGAGGATCGGGAGATAGAGCTTCTGGAGATTTGGTCCCTGTAGGGAATTTGGATCAACTGCAGGGAGGGGCAGAACAACCGGTGGTAGAGGTTGTTCCCTGCAGCTGCGGTTTGGCAGTGGGAATGAAAATTTGTAAAAGAAAATTTAAAATAAAATTACAATGGGAAATTGATTTGGAGCAGCCATGGTGGGGATTGGTCCCCGGGCTGCGGGATCTGGACATGGAGAGGTCATGGGTGATGGCCTCGGGCCAAAGTAGCCCCTTTCAAAATTTGGGTATGCCAGCCAGCTGGGGGGCTGTGATGGCGAGATTTGGACGTGGGGTCCAGCCTTGGGTGTCGAGGTACGAGCTGGGTCCCACGGGGGGTCTGGTGGAGTGTGGCGTCCCTTGTCCATCGGGGCGCCGTCCGAGCTGGTGGCTCGGGCCGGCAGGGTCACCGGACCCTGGTGGGGGTTAAGACCTCCAGAGGGGTCCGAGGTGGTTTCTCAAGTCTGGGTTGGCATTTATTGAGGACCACTAGGGGGAGGTGTTGTGGGTCGCGCTTTGGTGGTGGCACTGCGGACGGCCAACTTGGGACTGATGTGGTGACCACCCGGGCATGCGGCCTGGCACTCTCCTCCAGGGACTCTGGGACAACCAGCATGTGGTGACCTGGCATGGTGGTTGGTCTATGGACGCGGGTCAAACCGAATGGACAGGGATGGAGATAGCCTGCCGGACAACCATTGGGGCATCTGTGGAACGTGATGGTGTGAGTGACCTTCCACAGATGCTCCGTTGTGATTTATGGACTCTCGGGTTGGGAAGAGAGCCATGGGGATGTGAATCGGGAGATGTGTAACGAGCCGAGCATATGGGCCATGCTCGGCTGGCATGTGTATGGCAAAGCATCCTTCTTTGGTGAGGTTAGTAAAATGTGACAAATGTTTGGCATGGGTAATCTGTGGGTTAGATGGAAATTTAAGGGTGGATTTTGAAATGCCATGGTGGACACTGTACAGTGACGCCATTATTGATCCAGGTGTGTAGACCAAAGTGTTGGAGGCTGTGATGAAATTAATAGGGTAGCAAGACACAGCTTTCAACTGGTTGCGGGGGCAACTGTGCTGATATTTGGGACGCGGGATGATGGGGATGTAGTTGTGTAGCCTGAGGGTCAACGTGGTGCTGTGCGTGTCCGAGGTGTGTGGACCATGTCTTCTGGGTGGGTCTCCTGGTGGAGCATGGCTGTTGACTGGACCTTGGTGTGGTCAAGTGTGGGTGAGCACTGGGGGGCTGCAGTTCTGTAGTCGGACTGGGGGATGATGGGGAGGTGCAGGGGACGTGGCTGTAGGGATGCCACGCACTGCGACCGTGCCCCCCAGGGCCGAGGTTGTGTGTGCGGTAGTGTGTGTTGTGGCAGCAAGTGCTCACCATATTGGCCAGCTGGGGCTGCTGCAGCTGTGTTCCTCGCAGGGGGGCCGAAGGATGGATGGTGGGTCGCGCCCTTATGGACACTCATGGGCCATGTTGGCGTTTTGACTGCTCACCTTGTCCCGGTGACCCTTGCACGGTAGAGGTGCAGAGCTGTCGTGGCCACAGGTAGTGTAGTGATGATCACCGTTGGATGCGGATCCACATACCTGCCAGTGTAGTGGGGACAAAAGAGAAATTTGGAAGTATTTGGTTGGCCCAATGTGAAATTTTGGGAATTGTATGGGTGGATTGCACTTTGAACCTGACCAACCTGCAACTACCTGCACTTGAGGTGAGTGTTTTGAGGAGTACTGTCCCAGGCTTCAGGATTTGCTTTGGGAAATTGGGGACATGTAATTTGGAGTTGGGAGGCGAGTGAGAATGATGACATGGCCGGTGAGGGGATGGAATGGGAGCCACAGTGTCTTGTGGGTGGCGTATGTTTTTGTATTGTGGTTAGGTGTTTTGATGTGGTCGTGAGAGTGGAACCTGGAGAGTGAGTGATGATTATTGGAGATAATGAGGGGCGATAAATTGTGCTTTTTGGAAATGTGCTAATGGAAATGTGTAAGGATTCAATGATTCGAACTGTGAATGGGATTTCACATTGGCAGGCCATGGCAAGCCTTGTAACACCTTTTACACCATCTATGGAATTGTACTGAATTGTGCTGAGTTGTGTGGAGAATTGAATGGCAGCGGGGGAGGAAGTGTGTTTTGGGGACCATGGGTGGGGAAGGTGTGTGTGTCCGCAGGTACAGAGCAAGCTCTGAGGAGCGATGCCTGCGGGCCCCCCTCTGCGGCAATTACCCCTGGCAGCCGGTGGTAACTGGAAATTGGAGCTCGTCGGTGGAGGGTCTGGTTGGGCGCCGCGGGGTGAGGAAGTCCCCCGGTGACCCGTGTTGCTGCGTGAAAGCAGGAGGCAAAGGAGCCTGGTGTGTGTGGAGACCCTCACCGGCGAGGTAACGGCGGAAAGGGGCTGTTGGGCTGTCACGGGGCCAAGAGGTAAAGGGGGGGGGGGCAATGAATTTGTAAGTCGGTTGACTTGTTTTTGGGACTGCGGGCACCACAGCCTGATGCGCCCCCACCATCTTTTGTGCGGTACCTCCCCGCTGCCTAGTTGAGGAATGCACACCCACGTGAATGACATCAATGCCATGGTCCTGCAGGGGGTGTATTGGGAATAAGTGCTTTGTTGATTTTTGCAATGCCTTGATGACCTATGGAATGAGAATGAGTGGTTAAGGGGTCTGTGTAGCATGAATGTGGGCGAAATCCACCGAGCCGTGTCACTCACCTGTAACATCTGGACAGGGCCCGAGGAAATTTAGGGGGATGCATTGGGGATGGCCCCGCAGGTAAGGTTGAGTCTTGTGGCATCCACCGGGGGACGCGGTCTGTAGACCGGGGTATGTACAAAGGTTAGAGTTTTGAGTTTTGGAAAGATGGTTAAGTCTTGTGGTTAAGTTAGTGTTGTGTGTTGTTGTTTCCTCCCTCCACAGGAACAACGAAGAAGATGTACATACTTGCATGATGGTTAAGGGGTTCAGCATGTTAAGGAAGTGTAGGTAGGTAGTCCGACTCACTTCCCACAGCCCTTCCTGATTTATTTCATAGGTTAATTAAGTGTGTGACAGTAAGTGTTAAGGCTGGAATGGTAGCCCTGCGGTGAACCTTGCAGGAGCTACGGTTCCAGGGGGGGGGCTGTGTTATGAATTTGGTAATGCAACATCTAGAGCTAGGTAGATCTGAATAGGTAGGTATTCGGCTGTCGTGACAGGGACTCTACATGTAATAAGTTATTGATGTTCAGGCGGTTGTCGGGGTAAGATGTATGAGTGTGGATCTACCTGGAGATTCGAGTGTTAAATAGTGAGGGATTAAAGGTAACGCCCCTGTGAGTATCACCTAGTAATCAAACCTTTGTCCTTTATGGCACTGCAAACCACATAAACATTAGTTAGGTCCTTAGTGCAACATTAAATAATTCCCTTTCCCTGACATTGACTTCGTAATAAATGGGCACCACCAGGCCAAGAACACCGCCACAATACACCGCCACCGTTTACACCTCCAAGGCCTACAAACCTCGCCTGCGCACCTCAAAGGCCTACCAACCTCGCTGGCACGTGTTACACCAGGACCGCGGGGTCACGGACGGGAGATGTCAGGAGTCGCATGCCGCAGAGGGCGTGACCTGGGCGAGTTGGGAGGCTATGATTGGCTGAGGAGCGCGCCAATGTGACGTCATCGGCCACCAATATAGGCGACGGTCGGACGCCATTTCGGCAGTTCGAGTTCGAGTGGAGTCCAGAGTTGAGAGAGTTGAGTCGCAGAGTTCGTTGTTACAGTTCCGTACCAGAGTTCGTGGCAGTTGGCACAGGACACGGTTCGTTGCACAGTTCGTCGGAGTTGGCACAGGACACGGTTCGTTGAACATTCGTGACCACAGCTCGTTGCAGTTGGCAGTTGGCACTTGGTTTTGGTTGCTTCGTGCAGCCCTGCGGTGGACCGTTGGAGCAAAGGAGCTCGTGGTGTGTGTGGGCCGTTGGACCGACGAGGCCTGGTGGCGCTTGGAGGCGGACGCAGAGGGCCGTGGAACTTGGAGCGAGGTGTGCGATCGGGCCGAAAGGAGCGGTGTTGGACGGCAGCCACAAAGACGACGAAAGACCAGATAAGCCCGAATCCGCGTACATTTTGAACGACGTGACGTGTTCTTTTCGTAATTAATCTCCCTCGTTTTGTGTTTGATATCAGTCGTGTGGGGACGTCCCGATTTAGTTATTAGTATTACCGGCGCGTGTTTTTTTCACTGTTATTACTTTTCAATAATAAATCCTTATATTATTTTCTGTACATATTTGAACGCAGTTTCCTGGGTGTTTCATTTTAATAGATAAGGCTGTGGAGCTCGTTGCGTCTGGCCTCCCGCGCGTTTAACTTTGTGTTGAGCTTGAATCCGCCATTGAGTTTTCGCCTCGGGAGTGTAAAGTCTCGCAATCGGTCATCCGTGTTACCCTACGGTGTTCACCAAGGGTAGTCACGCGACAATACCTTCTGATTCAGTTGCAGAATCAGAGTTGAGGGCTGCCAGAATCTTCCACACCATCTCAGGTGCAAGAGACAGAGTCCAGGAGCAGTCAGGTGTGACTCGGTAGGGTGTGTACAAAGAGCGAGCAGTTGAGGACACAGGATTTGAAGCAAACGCAGAATTGAGGAAGCAAACACAATTGTACGCTCCCCCGAACAAACATATTCGGCCTTCTCATGAGTGGAAGGGATGGAGGGGGAGCATACACCAGAGACCAAATTCTAGAGGAGGGAGACAAGTTTGAAAGTTCAATATTGAGGTTGGACAGATATTGTTTTCTGTCTATTCTGAGAGTGGATCCCACACTTTCTAGTCCCACACTTGTTGTGGGATTTGTGAAATGAGCTGAGATTGCCTTCAGTCGGGTTTGCATTCCAGGAAGACAAGGGAAGTTGTTTCAGAGCAAATGCCTCATCACAGGATTCAGAGTATCATGGGTGGGAAGATAACTGCTTTTCAAGGGTAAGATAACTGAAGACAATATGGGATGTATCTGTGCAATAAGAGAAGGTAGGTTACCGTGGAAGAATCCCCAGGCTGAGTTGCTATCAGGGACGGTAGATATAGGAGACCAATCCTTGCCCCTGCCAATCTGCATGATTGAACTGCCAGACTCGCCAGCATTGAAGCAGCTCTCTGAGAATAGTCAGCAGGAGATGCTGACTTTCACAAGCATATTAAAAGATGAACCATTGGAGCAGAGGGAACTTGTCATCAGCAAGTCCAGGAGGGAGGATTTGCCATTGGGAGAAATCTGGGCCAGAAAGTTTACAGATTGAGTCAGTGTCCCATGGAGTCACAGAAGTACCATTTGCTGAAGTCCTATGGCTGGTGAGAGGGGTACCAACACACAGCCAATTGGCATGGTGACAATTTAAACTGCCACATATTAGAAAGGGAGAGCTTGGATGAGTGGTCAAATATTGGTCCATGTTGTCAGAGAGAGAGAGAGAAGTAGAGGTAGATGTTGATGTCCCTCTTTCAAGGACAATACAACACATCGACAAACAACAGGTTGGAGCTGAGAGAAAGTCACAGCCAAAGGTGCGCCTGTGGATTGAGAGGCATAAGATCAATACAAGGACAGTGAGAAATTGAGTTATTGATGTAAAGTGCAACTTCGTCGCTGGGGCGATGTTCAGGCTTATCAAATCGGAGTAGAGAATAGCCAGGGAGAGATACTTAGGAGTCAGGAGTGTTCTGTGGGAGGAAGGATTTTATTAAACAGATGACGTCTGATTTATCAGCAGCGGCTTGGATTGAGAGAACTGTCAGGTTGGAGCAGAGACCTCAGATGTTTGAGGTCCACACAGTTAGGGACAGCCGAGGAGGTATTGGGAAGGTGCAGGATGGGGGTGGGGAGGCTTTGTGGGGCCGGGTGAGGAGCACGAGGCTTATAGGGGGTGGCGTGATGAGGGAGGATTGAGTGGTTGGGGTGAGGGGGGGGCTTTGCACGGGTGTGGATGGATGCGTAAAGGGGGGACATGAAGCGTTGATGGGTTGGGGTGAGTGGATGGGGCAATATGGGACATGGAGTGGAGCGATATTTATTCCAGATTCCCAAATTGGACAAAGAAGGAAAGATCATGGGATGGTATGTAATAATTTTTGTTGAAGGCATGGAGAAAGGTGGTGCTGTAGCTCTGGGAGGAAAGTTGGTGGATCAAGTGCTTAGTTGATAGCCAGTTTTAGAAAACAATATTTGTGAAGAAGAAAAAGAAGAATACAGCGTGGTGAAGAAGAAGAAGAAGAATACATCATTTTAGAATGTTAAAAAAAAAATCTTCCCTTTTCCCTTTTCAAGGAATAAGCATTTACATTCAATAAAGATTGAGATTGGAGATATTGAGAAAAGGGAGAAAAAAAAGAATGGAGTACAGGAAGTATAGGCAGAAAGCAATTCAAAGAGAACTACAACTGCTCTCGGTAGAGAGCATACCTCCGCCAGGTTGAACAGATACGTTTTGTATAGCATTGATCGGTCAGATGTGGAATCGGACCTGAACCAAAATCGAATCGGCTTGTTCGTGTTACTTACTCAACTCATCCACCTTATTTTGTTATAATTCGTCCACAACGTTTTGAGGTATCATTCTATACAGGTACATCGTTTCTTGCCGTATCTCTCAATGGTGAAAAATCACTTTCAAAATTCTCAGATCCAGAACCGGATCCAGATTAATCAACAAAATGTAAACATTTCGTCGGTGTCACATACCCAACGTCTCCACCAAACTCTGGCCGAATCTGTCCAAGTCTTTTTGAGATTCTTCTTCCCAAACAAACAAACAAACAAACAAGGGTGAAAACAAAACCTTTGGCGGCGAAGGTAATAAATGTTGAGTTTTAAGCAAAAGTTTTTTTTCGTTGGAGTATTTCCTTTCAAGTGTATTCCAGTGTTCTTTGTCTCTATTTATAATAGTCTTTAAAACTTTTGACAAAAACAAACACCCATAAAAAATGTTCCACTCGCTCTGCTCGGCGAAATTATATATTTCAACACGATGTCATTAACGCCCTAACCTAAAAACATGGATCCACACCTGAAAATCGTCATTTCATGGGCCACCCTAGAGCACTGATAGGTCAGATTAGGTCTTAAGGTCTTAAGGCTCAGATTTGATCCCAAAGCCTCATTGCTGTGTTTCAGGGAAATAAAGGACTTCTGGGTTTACAAGAAAAGCCAGGACCACCAGGACGCAAGGTGGGTCCTGAAATCAACACATTCATTTATTCATTCAATCATGTCTCCAATATAATATTTCATTACTTATGGGCTGTATACAACTGGAACCGTTTGGTGGGTTCTCACGAGCGAATATATTGTTATTTTGGAGTTCAAAATTAGTTTGTATTACCTAGTTGTTCTGTTGAAGAAGTTGCACAGAGAACACGTTAAGGCAGCCATATTGTTTTCATAGATGTAAAATAATAAAATACAACACCAGTTCCTGCCTTGACAATCACATCATTTAAACGTTGTGACACTTTTCTCTGAGAATGAAGAGGACTATTCAGAGCAACAATTGATTATTTTGTGCGTTTGTTGTTTTCAGGGTAGAACTGGTCAAAGAGGGCTTGTTGGAGTACCTGGTGAACCTGTGAGTACATGCTCCTCTACTTTCTATGCTTGCAGGTTAACTGGTTAGAATGTGGGGTTAACAATGCCCAGGTCCTGTATTTGATGCGTACTTGCACAAACCACTATTTTAGGGTTTGGTACATTGGTGTGTCCCTTAAGCTATTAAATATGAATCTGGGGTCGCAGCATTTCATACGTAGGATCTCAGCATTGCATACTTGGGATCTCAGCATCATGTACCTTGGATACCAGCATCATGTACCTGGGATCCCAGAATAATGTACCTGAAATCTCAACATCATAAACCTGGAATATCTGCATAATATACCTGGAATCTCTCGGCATCATGTACCTGGAATCATGGCATCATGTACCTGGAATCTCAGCATAATGTACCTAGAATCTCAACATCATGTACCGGGAATCTCAACATCATGTACCTGGAAACTCTGCATCATGTACCTGGAAACTCTGCATCATGTACCTGGAATCTCAGCATCATGTACCTGGAAACTCTGCATCATGTCCCTGGAATCTCAACATCATGTACCTGGAATCTCAGCATCATGTACCTGGAATCTCAGCATCATGTACCTGGAAACTCTGCATCATGACCCTGGAATCTCTTGGCATCATGTACCTGGAATCTCAGCATCATGTACCTGGAATCTCAGCATCATGTACCTGGAAACTCTGCATCATATACCTGGAATCTCTGCATCATGTACCTGGAATCTCTGCATCATGTACCTGGAATCTCTGCATCATGTACCTGGAATCTCTGCATCATGTACCTGGAATCTCTTGGCATCATGTACCTGGAATCTCTGCATCATGTACCTGGAATCTCTGCATCATGTACCTGGAATCTCTTGGCATCATGTACCTGGAATCTCAGCATCATGTACTTGGAATCTCAGCATCATGTACTTGGAATCTCAGCATCATGTACCTGGAATCTCTTGGCATCATGTACCTGGAATCTCTGCATCATGTACCTGGAATCTCTGCATCATGTACCTGGAATCTCTTGGCATCATGTACCTGGAATCTCAGCATCATGCACCTAGAATCTCAACATTATGTACCTGGAAACTCTGCATCATGTATCTGGAATCTCAGCATCATGTACTTGGAATCTCAGCATCATGTACTTGGAATCTCAGCATCATGTACTTGGAATCTCAGCATCATGTACCTGGAATCTCTGCATCATGTACCTGGAATCTCTTGGCATCATGTACCTGGAATCTCAGCATCATGTACCTGGAATCTCCACATTATGTACCTGGAAACTCTGCATCATGTACCTGGAATCTCAGCATCATGTACTTGGAATCTCCACATCATGTACCTGGAATCTCCACATCATGTGCTTGGAATCTCCACATCATGTGCTTGGAATCTCCACATCATGTGCTTGGAATCTCCACATCATGTGCTTGGAATCTCCACATCATGTGCCTGGAATCTCCACATCATGTGCTTGGAATCTCCACATCATGTGCCTGGAATCTCCAAATCATGTGCCTGGAATCTCCACATCATGTGCTTGGAATCTCCACATCATGTGCTTGGAATCTTCACATCATGTGCTTGGAATCTTCACATCATGTGCCTGGAATCTCCACATCATGTGCTTGGAATCTCCACATCATGTACTTGGAATCTCCACATCATGTGCTTGGAATCTCCACATCATGTGCTTGGAATCTCCACATCATGTGCTTGGAATCTCCACATCATGTGCCTGGAATCTCCACATCATGTGCTTGGAATCTCCACATCATGTGCTTGGAATCTTCACATCATGTGCTTGGAATCTCCACATCATGTGCTTGGAATCTCCACATCATGTGCTTGGAATCTCCAAATCATGTGCCTGGAATCTCCACGTCATGTGCTTGGAATCTCCACATCATGTGCTTGGAATCTCCACATCATGTGCTTGGAATCTTCACATCATGTGCTTGGAATCTTCACATCATGTGCCTGGAATCTCCACATCATGTGCTTGGAATCTCCACATCATGTGCCTGGAATCTCCACATCATGTGCTTGGAATCTCCACATCATGTGCTTGGAATCTCCACATCATGTGCTTGGAATCTCCACATCATGTGCTTGGAATCTTCACATCATGTGCCTGGAATCTCCACATCATGTGCTTGGAATCTCCACATCATGTGCCTGGAATCTCCACATCATGTGCCTGGAATCTCCACATCATGTGCTTGGAATCTCCACATCATGTGCTTGGAATCTCCACATCATGTGCTTGGAATCTTCACATCATGTGCCTGGAATCTCCACATCATGTGCTTGGAATCTCCACATCATGTGCCTGGAATCTCCACATCATGTGCTTGGAATCTTCACATCATGTGCCTGGAATCTCCACATCATGTGCTTGGAATCTCCACATCATGTGCTTGGAATCTCCACATCATGTGCTTGGAATCTCCACATCATGTGCCTGGAATCTCCACATCATGTGCTTGGAATCTCCACATCATGTGCTTGGAATCTCCACATCATGTGCCTGGAATCTCCACATCATGTGCCTGGAATCTCCACATCATGTGCATGGAATCTCCACATCATGTGCTTGGAATCTCCACATCACGTGCCTGGAATCTCCACATCATGTACTTGGAATCTCCACATCACGTGCCTGGAATCTCCACATCATGTACTTGGAATCTCCAAATCATGTGCCTGGAATCTCCACCTCATGTGCCTGGAATCTCCACATCATGTGCCTGGAATCTCCACATCATGTGCCTGGAATCTCCACATCATGTACCTGGAATCGCAGCATCGTAAACCGAGAAGCATCATGAAGAGCTAGCCAACTGAGGGTGACCGTTGACCAATTTAAACAAAATTGCAAAATTACAAAAAGATTCACATCACTTAGGAGAGATGGTGCAGCGTGCATCCATATTATAGACATAGCGGATGATTTATCAAACAAGACTTTGCATAAAATCACTGTGGAGATGTTTTGCTTGCACCTCGTGTATCCGCACCTTTGTCAGGCAGCAACAGTCTGATCAACAAAATACTAAACATGGCATCAGTGGATCTTTAATTGACAATTAGAAAGTTCAGGTCATGCAAACATCCTTGGTGCTCAGAATCATTTTGCACACGATAAACATTCAAAACACCATGATTGTTGTTGCTTAATGTTTCAACCACTCGGTTTTTAGTTTTTCTCACCAATGACGTCATCACACACCAACCAATGGCGTTTCTTGTCAGCCAGGAATTTTGGAAAAATTATTTATACACTGTATATATAATAAATAGCACCGCAAAGCGGGCGTAACCCCTCAGTCCACGCATGGTGGAAACCAATTTCAAGACGGCTGCCGTGGCGGCCATATTGAAAATCGCAGCGCGCCCATTTTCGAAAGGAACCTTCCTCTACTCAACCCCAACACACACTGCAAAAATGGATTTAATCGGATAAGCCGTTCTGCTAGAAATTGACGGAAACCAATTTCAAGATGGCTGCCATGGCGGCCATATTGAAAATCGCAGCGTGCCCTTGAACCTTCCTCTACTCAACCCCAACACACACTGCAAAAATGGATTTAATTGGACAAGCCGTTCTGCTCAAAATTGATGGAAACCAATTTCAAGATGGCTGCCATAGCGGCCATATTGAAAATCGCAGCGCGCCCATTTTCGAAAGGCACCTTCCTCCCCTCAACCCCAACACACACTGCAAACATGGATTTAATCGGACAAGCCATTCTGCTCGAAATTGACAGAAACCAATTTCAAGATGGCTGCCATGGCGACCATATTGAAAATCGCAGCGCGCCCATTTTCGAAAGGAACCTTCCTCTACTCAACCCCAACACACACTGCAAAATGGATTTAATCGGACAAGCCGTTCTCCTTGAAATTGACAGAAACCAAAAGTTGACGGACGCCGGGACGACGCCCGTGACGACAAGACCCCAAAGCCCAATTTGGGCTGAGGGGTGAAAACTAGATGAAAGGCATATAAAGTGTGATTATATTGAGCTTGTTTTCTTCTTTGGATGTTTCTAGAACACCTAGCTTAGCACTCATCAATATTCAAAGAAATATTACACACGGAATGAGAAGCAAAAGATAAAAAAGTAAAGAAAAGAATGAGACATCCCACAAAAATATGAATGAGTAATTGACTCGCATATGTTGTTGAATCTCTGTTCTTGGCAGCCTGAGGTTCTTACTAGTGACTCGATGTGAATTTACAATGAGAAAAGGCCTCATTTTAGTGCAAGATTCTAAACTAGACCTTCAAGCCTAGAAATCTTATAGGTTTCCCATTTGAGTTTGTTGTCGTGTGTAATTTATATTGTTTTTACCCTCTCCATCCCTATCCACTTCTCTCCAGGGAAATAAAGGAATGGCGGGCCAGAAGGGCAGGAAAGGAAAAGCTGGTATCAAGGTTCTACTTATAAAAACTTAATTTGTCTTGTCCCTTTTTATTTTGTCTATCTACACCTGTCCCTTTTGATACCTAACAACCTGACCTTTGAACACCTTAATTTTGAAGATGAAGAACACCTTAATAGCTGAAATTTTTATTTGTTAACTCCCTCATATTTTTAGCTCACCTGGAACGTTCCGGCGAGCTTATCCGTCAGTCCGTCCATCCGTAAACACTTACAACTTCTTCTCCGAAACCGCTGAAGGGATTGTGACCAAAGTTGGCACAAATTATATTTATTGTGTTGTGACTAAAGTTTGTTCACGACATTAAAAAGTCAGGGTTTAAAGAGGTCTACCGGGGGTCAAAGTGGATCCAGGTTTGACCCCCCAAAATAGGAATTTGCTTTTCCCTCTGAAACTACACACACTATTTCGATGAAACGTGACCACAACCTTCACCACCCATGATGTATCAAAGTTTGTATTAATAATCGGGGTCTAAGATAATCTATAGGGTGGGGAGGGGTGGAGGCGGAGGAGGTTGCCCCCAAAATTGTTTTTTGTTTGTTTGTTTGTTTAGTCTTATGATTACGTTAGTATGATTGTACATGCTGCCCTGTCTTCTGGCAACCATTGAAATTGGTTGGAAATGCCATGATGCGGCTTGAAATACCTTTAGTCAGTGTAGTACTGTTCTACCAGATGCTTTATTCTACCAGATGAGTGCCCAGGGGTATTGTCGCTATGTTGGAAGTAAAGTTTATGTGAAATTGCAAATTTTCATTGGGGTTTGCAGACCAATTTTACTTTAAAGGGATATTCATTATTTTCGCGTCAGATGCCAGTTAATGCAAGCGTTCTTAACCAGAGGTCTAAGACCTTCGCAAATGGTCAAAATGATGTTCAATTCACCATGCTGCGTTCAGACTTACTTACAACTACCATTTACGTTCCCCCAAAGATCGCCCAAATGTAAACTGAAACTGGTGGTGCGTTGGTGTTGCACAAAGGCCAAAGGTGGGAAGACGTTGCTTATAGTTAAAATGATTTATTATTAAATGATACTGACATAGAGATGGAGAATACAACAAAACCCAGACAGATCTGGTGCACAAAGACAAATAAGGAAGGTAAGACACGAAAACCCGATCTTGTGTACAAATGTAAGAAATAACACATATGGCATCAAAGTTCTGAACTCAAACCACGAAGGAGAACACAGGAGTGGATTTTCGGCAGGTACGGGCTGGTCGTGGCTGCAGGATGATGTGGCACAGGCTGGCGGTGCACAGGGCAAAGTGCAGGGAGTGAGGGCGATGAGGTAGTCAGGAAACGACGAAGGCGGCCAAGTAGAGAGAGGGTTCTCTTCTCTCCTGTCCCAACATGTTAAACTATTAACTGCCGTTTGCATGCGTGGACGCAGCCTTTTGCCCCACAGGGAACGCCTTTCCAGCACAGGACTGGTTCCTTCATTGGCCGCAGGTGTTTGTGGCAGGCGCCATCTTTCGGGCTGCCCCCCCCCCTTCCTTTGGGGCAGCCCCGTGCAAAAGTGCTCTGGCCTGCGCGAAAGTGTTCTCCCTCTCCAGAGCTCCACAGCTCACTGGATGCCATGGCCTTAAGTTATACGTCGAATCGACTTGTTAGGATGTCCCATTAAAAACTCGTAGCGCTTTCCCATGTGCCTTTGTGCCCAAGTCTGGTCAAATCCGTTTCTGGTGTTTGTTCCCCCTCCATCCCCTCCCTTACCTCAAACGGCTACACAGCTGACTCCGCACGTGAAAAAGCTGAATGCCTCAACTCTGTGTTTGCCTCTAAATCTTGTGTCCCAAACCCATCCCTCTCTGTACCCACCATACCCAGTCGTACCCTGCTGCTCCTGGACTCCGTGTCCTTTCCTCCTGACAAGGTGGAAAAGTTTCTGTCAACCCTCGACTCTGATTCTGCAACTGGACCCGACGGCATCAGCCCACGGGTCCTAAAATCCTGCTCTGCTGCTCTATCTCACCCTCTCTCTGTTCTCTTCACCCTCTCTTTTGCTCAAGGTCAACTGCCATCTGCTTGGAAATCAGCCAACATCACCGCTTTGCACAAAAAAGGTGCAAAAACAGATCCTAGCAACTACAGACCAATCAGCCTTCTCCCAATTATCAGCAAAGTCATGGAATCCATCATTGCTTCGGATATGAAATCTTTCCTCTTCTCCAATGGCTTGATCTCTGATCATCAATTTGGTTTCAGACCAGGTCACTCTACTCTGGACATGCTGCTTCTGCTGTCTCAACAATGGATGGAGGTCCTCAATGCCAAACAGGAAATTAGAGCTGTCTCCCTCGACATATCACGTGCCTTCGACACGGTCTGGCACCCCGCTCTGCTCACCAAACTCTCCTCCTTTGGTATCCATGGAAATCTCCACGCATGGCTGGCGGACTTCCTCTCTAGTCGTCGTCAACGTGTGGCCCTGAATGGGTTTCTCTCATCTCCTCTTCCTGTTCAGGCTGGAGTTCCCCAAGGCAGTGTTCTGGGCCCCGTGCTTTTTCTGGTCTTCATCAATGATCTCTCTGACTCTCTCGAAAATCCTCTCTATCTCTTTGCTGATGACTCCACTCTCTGCCGCTCCATTCCTCTTCCCTCAGATCGGCAGTCTGCTGCCTCCTCACTCTCTGAAGACCTGGACAAAATCACAGACTGGTCAAACAAGTGGAACATGTCTTTCAGTCCTGACAAATCTCACACTCTTACTATGTCTCTCCGAAAAGATCGACTGGACAACCCTCCCATCTACTTTCTCAACAATCCTCTCCAAGAAGTTCTGTCGCTCAAGATTTTGGGTCTCACTATCTGCCATGATCTTTCTTGGGAAAACCACATTTCCAAGCTGGCCTCCAAAGCCAGTCGCCGACTGGGCATCCTCCATCGTGCGAAGTCCTTCCTCGGCACACCTGAGCTCCTCACCACATACAAGGCTTTCATCCGCAGCGCAATGGAATACTGTTCTCCCCTATGGGCCGGTGCTCCTGCCTCACACCTAGCTCGGCTTCACGCTGTTGAAACCAAAGCTTTCAGAATTATTGGAATCTCCCGCGATGAAGCTATCTCTGAGGGCCTTTCACTCACTCACCGCAGGCAGGTAGGTGGTCTTTCTGTCTTCTACCGACTCCTCTCCGGCCTTGCACCCCCAGCTCTCTCTGTGCTCTGTCCCCCAAATATTCCTACAGGTCGCACAAGATCTGCCAGCAACCCTCTGATGGTTAAACTGCCGAAATCTCGGCTCTCTGCTCACCTTCACTCTTTCGTTCCTCTTTTCTCCCGCCTCTGGAACAAACTCCCTCACTCCCTTCAATCCCACTCCTCCCTCCAGGTCTTTAAAACAGCTGTTCACCACCATCTCTTATCTTCCCCCATCCAAAACCTTGATCTTTTCTACGCCCGCTAATTCACCCCAGATCCACCTTGTTTGAAATTCCAACTTCTTTCCTGGAAGTCCTGGCAGTGTCCATATGTTTTATACCTCTCCCACCGCCCCCTTCCCATGCCCCCCCCCCCCAAAGCCCTCGCCCTCTCTCAGATCTCTCGATGTCTCCATGTCTCTCGGTCCCTGCTCTCAAATGTTGTGTTTGTGTCCTTCCCCCTCTCTCCCCATCTTGTCTACCGCTCCCGATGTTATATGTTTTATGTGTCGGTTTGTCTTTCTGTGTGATTAATGTTCGCTCTTTCACGAGCCTCGATCTTGTATACAAAAAAAAAAAAAAAAAAGTCCGTCACCCAGCCTCTCCGGTGCAGAAGGTTTTACACAACACAACCTCACCATATTCTGCTCTGAGGTTTACAATCACTGCCTCCTCGGGGCACATTTTGAAATACGACTGAACTCTGACAGATATCTAACGCAAGGGTAAATCGAACTTTCTCGAACACACAGTCCATACTCTTCTCACAAGCTTCTAGCTATGGGTCCATCCCTCCCCCACCCCTTCCATGTAACATTATGTTTAAGTTCGTAGAGTTATGTACATAATTTAAATAACATATTGTGAAGTGCAGATATAATTTGTGTGAAAGTTCAGTGCTAAATTTGTCACATATTTTCAAAGTTTGCTTTAACCCTGAACAGAATTAATTAAGTAGCCCTGCATGAAAATCGTAGGCTCTGAAATGCTCGGTAGGTCTGTCCTACCCAGGCATACCCAGATTTATGGTCAGGCCACATCTAAGATGACTATAGTTTTCATTATATTATAACACAGAAATTGGCGTATTTTAGAATGAGCTGGGACTTGTAATACACTCTCCCACCAGGAGCGGCGCTACACATTTACCTAGACTAGAGAATGTTTGTCATCTCCTTCTGAACCCCCGCGACTTTTTTATTATGCCTTAAACCTTGCTGGGCACACATCCCAAGTATAACCATCAAATTTCAACGACTTCTGTTCACAGGTTTAGGAGTGCACATAAGTCAAGCAAACACACACACACACTACAAAAAAGACACACATGCGTGTATGTACTGTATATGTATATATATATATATATATATATATATATATATATATATATATATATATATATATATATATATATACATATATATATATATACATATATATATATATATATATATATATATATATATATATATATATATGTTGGAACGCATCTGTGGATCGGTCCCATCGGCCGATGGGTCTGACCCATCTGTGGATGCACGAGAAATGACAATGCAGACCCATCGGCCGATGGGTCTGCGCCATCTGCAGATGTGTTGTTCACCTTGAAGGAATGTGTATGCATCATAATTCATCTCTGTTAAATTCTGTTTAACGTATTGTATCCGTATTCCGTAAATTGTATCCGTAATTGTATCCGTATTGTATCCGTAAATTCTGTTTAACGTATTGTATTGTTTGTGTTAAAAATCATCTCTGTTAAATTCCTACCACATGTAATTCCAATGACTGTGTACCTGATTGAAGAGCACCATTCTGTCAACACATTCCTTCAAGGTGAACAACACATCCGCAGATGGCGCAGACCCATCGGCCGATGGGTCTGCATTGTCATTTCTCGTGCATCCACAGATGGGTCAGACCCATCGGCCGATGGGACCGATCCACAGATGGGTTCCAACATATATACAGAGTGTTTAAAAAAAAAGTGGACTATTTGAGCAGCCTGATATTCTGTCGTTTCTAATGCTATACCCTTCTCTCTTTCAGATTATGGTGGTGGTATGCATTTCTAACAAGTAATCAGTATATTAACAGTATGACCCCACACTACCGGTCAAAAGTTTAAGAACACCTCAATTTTTCGAGTTTTTATTGAAATTTACACAGTTTAATGTCTCAATGTAATCTGAAATTAAGCATAGAACAAATAAACAATTGCAGATAAAAAAGAAATCATAGAATCACTTTGTTTAACAAAATTTTATTAAAATTTTTGACTCGTCAAAGTAGCCACCGTTTGCAGATATAACCGCCGAACACACTCGTGGCATTCTTTATACAATGGGAATCAAATATTGTTCGGGAAGTTCTTCCCAACACTGTTGCAGAAGTTCCCACAAATGTGTTGCACTTGTAGGTTGCTTTGCTTTCACCCTTCTGTCCAGTTCATCCCAAACCAGCTCGATGGGGTTTAAGTCTGGAGACTGTGCTGGCCATTCCATGATTTGAAGCCTACCGTCTTGTTCTTTTCCTCAAAGGTAGTTTTGACATGGCCTGGAGGTGTGTTTAGGATCATTATCTTGCTGTAGGATGAACCCCTGACCAACTAGGCATATACCAGAGGGTATTGCATGGCGCTGCAAAAAGCTGTGGTAGCCCTTTTGGTTCAGGGTGCCAGTCACTCTGTGCAAGTCGCCGACTCTGAATCCAGCAAAAGAGCCCCAGACCATCACGCTTCCTCCTCCATGTTTGACAGTTGGTGTCACATACTGAGGATCAATCCTTTCGCCTACTCGGCGAACAAAAACCATGCGTGATGAACCAAAGATTTAAAATTTTGATTCATCGGTCCACTTTTCCACTAGTAGTCCACTGGCGGTGCTTCATGGCACAGGCAAGCCTCTTCCTCTTATTCTGCCATCTTAGCAATGACTTTCTTACTGCCACTCGACCTGTCAAACCTGCAGCTCAAAGCCTTCTCTTCACAGTTGAAACTGAGACTTGCTTACTTCAACCTGTGTTAAGCTGTGCTTGAAGCTGTTGTCCTGTGAGCCGCCTATCACGCAAGCTGTTGACTCTCAGAAACTTGTCTTCTGATTCCGTTGTGGCTTTGGGTCTGCCAGACCTCTTCCTGTCAGAGTTTCCTCCAGTTTACAATATACTGCTTCCTGCAGTGCAATATTGTCCAAATAATGCCTCAGAGGGTGTAATAACAGTCTGCTCCAATACTGCTTTTATACAGACAGGGGGTTTGTAATCAAGTAATCAGCAGAGGTTGGGACACCTGTAGGAATTGTTTGCATCAACTTTCAAGTCTTAATTTACTTACATTGCCACAGAACAGCTGTATGTTGTTAACCTATTACTTGTTCCGTGAAGACAGCCTTTTTTTACAATATAACTGTGCAATTTACATTATTTTCTCGTTTTTGCTAACCTAAACTTTTTTTAAACTTCGAGCCGTTTACTGCTTACCTTTGCACCATTTCAGGTTATTCACTGGACATTAAACTATGTAAATTTCAATAAAAACTGGAAAAATTGAGGTGTTCTAAAACTTTTGACCGGTAGTGTATGTCAACTGTGGTGTTCACAGTGGAACAAAAAGTGAGAATTGTGACGTTGTAGTTTGAGACAAAATCTTGCGTGCGGGTGCACCGACGATACTGTCAATATTACATTGTTTACACCTTTAATGGACCTTCCAATGGGAGCATTCAGCGGTTTGTGGAGCACTTCCAAGCACATGGAAGCATGAAAAATGAAAATAAAGGCAAGAGTGGCTGCACACCAAGTGTTACCAAGGACCAAGGGAACATTGATCTTGTGAGATATTCTGCTATTGAAAATCCTAAGAAATCCCACCGTCGGCGTTCCTGAGAACTGGCGATGTCAGCCTCATCTGTGTGGCGCATTCTCACTTCTGAACTTGAACTCTACCCCTACATTATATCTGTAAGGCATAAACTAACTCTGAATGGCATGGCAAGACGAGTAACAATGTGTGATTGGTTCAATGACCGAATGGAAAGGTACCCAAAATGGATCCCAACTCCTTCTGGTTCAGTGATGAAGCACACTTCAATTTGAATGGGGTTATCAACAATCACAACAACATCTTCTGGTGTGCTGGGCCTCCTGAAGAGGTGTCTGAGATGTCTCTTAAGGGCCTCAAGTCTACTTGCTTCTGTGCATTGAGTGCCAGATGAGGCATGCTAGGACCGCTTTTGTTCGATGACACCAATGGTAAGACAGTGATGCTCAACGGCGAGCGGTACCGCCAGGTCTTATGCCGATTCCACACTGATCCCATTCAACTACTGTCTCCAAACCAACTCAGACTTGCTTGTTCATGCAGGATGGTGCCCTACTGCAGATGAAACCATCGACTTGCTCCACCAGCTGTTCAGAAATGGTGTCATCAGCCTGGGCACATCGCATGAGTGGGTGCCCCACAGCCCACATTTGAATCCATTGGATTTTTATTTTATTTTCGGGTGCTTCCAAAGGTCAAGTTTACACCAACAAACCCCGAACCCTGGCTGTTCTGAAGCAGGAAGTGGAGGACTACCATCAGGCTACCACTCCAGCCACTTTCAGACGAGTTGTGGAGAATTTCAGTCAGGATTAAAGCCTGTTTGAACAGAGGCGGAGCACACATTGAAAATGTCAATTGCAAGCAGGCTATTGAGAGATTTGAAAATAGCATGGTGCCTGCTTTCCATCAATGTATCACTGAACCTGCTACCTTTTGGAATCTCTCCACAATAAAACGTTCAAATAGTCCTTTTTTTTTTTTTGAAACACCCTGTGTATACTCATTTTGATTGTAGCAGTGTTATTGTGCAAAAAATATATACATATATATATTTATATATATATATGAACTCAATAGCTCAGGGGGCTGTTACCCCATAAGTGATGAGGTTCCTGGGTTCGAGTCCCGGGTTGAGTCAGAATTTTTTCACATGAGCCCCACGCAGGAATTTACTTCCTGTTTATTAAATATATATATATATATATATATATATATATATATATATATATATATATATATATATATATATATATATATATATATATATATATATATATTGTTACGGAACCCAACGTCGGCCTATGGTTCCCCTTATCGAGGGGGGAATTAAGCCCCTCGTCTGTTACTGACCGACGTGGTCCCGGGGGTATGACGCCACGCCCGGTCGGCGCTGGGTAGGGTTTTAGGCCCACAAGTCCTATGACCTAAATACCAGCGCTTCCCGGTACGCGAAGGAACACCCCCCGCTCACGGCCGCAGCGTAATGGATGTTGCGCCGAGCGAAGTGAACTGCGGCGTGAGCCGTTTACCAAAACTAGACCCGATTCCTTAAACGTTGGCCAAATCGTGCCACCGGTATTCAATTGGGAAATCACCAAAACGACAAGGATGTGAAGAAGAGGAAGACGAAGGCAAAAGGGTTGGAAATGCTCCTATATTTATTACTATTATTTACACAATGAAAGGAACCAAGGAGAAGGAAGCATAATAAAGTAAAAACAGAAGAAGAAGAAGCGGACACAGTGCACCTTAGCTTACCTATGCAGTCTTAATTAATACCCCAGGACAAGACACACAAAACAGACTACGAGCAAACTCACACGAATGGGGAAATTGCAGGCAGGAATGGAAGGACTGGAAGGAGAGGAACGCTCCACTCGAACCGGAGCACGGTCGGCCCGGGAGTCAGCAGCCGCCGCCCTTCCTTGGTCGGCACGTTCAGCAGCCGCTGTCAATGCCCTAGCTGCAGTCGTGCGGGCTGCCGCGATACGAGCACCCTGGTGGAGTCAAAGCTGCGTGGCTCCAAGCTGGTGGTGGTGGATTTCAAGGCTGATGCTCATCTGCCGCTTCTCTGGCTTATCTCAGGACGCGTCTCCCGTCTCTCTCTGAAGCTCGTCTGAGGTGGGGGCCTCGTGGTGCTGGTTATATATGCCCCTCCCTCTAACCTTTTTGAACCTCCCTGATCGTTCTTTCTCCGCCCGCTCAAGCCAAACCCCTTTGGCTGGGTTGGTTGAGCGGGGCCGACTCACTCCTCCTTTCTATGACGAGGTGGAGACACGCCTTTCTTCTCCGAGCCGGAGCACATGGCAATGGCGGCGAATGCAGTTGGCAATCGAGGCTTTGGGAATGGGGCTTTGGGAATGAAAGGGGATCTACCTTTTTTCCTTTGGTGCAATGGAGAATGTCAACTAGTGGGAACAGAGCCTTAACCTACATAGAATAAGGAGATAACTGTAAAAGAAGGATATATGATTGGCTACGTGTGGTATATGAAATAACTAGGAGGACGCCCTTTGATCTTTTACACTTGGAGGTATTTACAACAATTCATTACATTTTACAGAGGGTGATATTTACACAACAATTTACACAACAATTTCTCAAATCCCCAACAATATATATACAGTCATGTGAAAAAGTAAGTACACCCCATCTAAAGTTTTGACTTTTGCAACATATTTCAACATACAGCTATTTGATCTTCATTTCAACAATATTGATAGATAAAGGTGATATAATATAACAAATATCATGAAACATTTACATTTTGTAGTCCATTGTATAATTTAAATAAACATAAATGCAAATTTCGCATGTGGAAAAAGTAAGTACACCCCTACACTTATCACTACTTCAAATACCTAAAATAAGAATCAGGTGCACCAGCTCAGGTGCAAATGAATAGAACATCGTCAGAGAGGATCTTGGAGGAATCTGTCTTATTTAAACCTCAGACATTTCGTTTGGTTTGCTCTTTGTTGTTGAAGTGTGTGGCGTCACCATGCCTAGATCAAAAGAGCTCTCTGAGGCCTTCAGAAAGAAGGTTTTCGATGCCTACGAGTCTGGGAAGGGATTTAAAAAGATCTCCAAACAATTTGAAATCAATCATTCGACTGTCCGGAAGATCATCTACAAGTGGAGAAGATTCCAAACAACTGCCAACTTGTTCAGGCCAGGCCACCCCAGCAAGTTCAGCCCGAGAGCAGACCGCAAGATGCTGAAAGAAGTCTCTAAGAACCCCAGAATGTCATCACGGGACCTACAGGTATCTCTTGCCACTGTTGATGTCAAAGTGCACGAGTCTACCATTAGAAAGAGGCTGCACAAATTTGATCTACGTGGGAGGTGTGCCAGGAGGAAACCTTTGCTGTCCAGAAAGAACATCAGGGCAAGACTAAAGTTTGCCAATGAACACCTCGGCAAAGACCAGCACTTCTGGAACAATGTGCTCTGGACAGATGAGTCAAAGATAGAGCTATTTGGCCACAGTACCAGAAGACATGTTTGGCGAAAACCAAAAACAGCATTTGACCACAAGAACCTGATACCAACTGTAAAGCATGGTGGTGGAAATATTATGGTTTGGGGCAGCTTTGCTGCATCAGGGCCTGGGCAGCTCACCCTCCTAGAATCCACTATGAATTCTTCATTGTACCAGAGGGTGCTTGAGGATAATGTGAGGCCATCTGTCGGAAAGTTGAAGCTCAACCGAAGGTGGACCTTGCAACATGACAATGACCCTAAACATACCAGTAAATCCACCAAGGAATGGCTGAAAAGAAAGAAATGGAGGGTTCTGGAATGGCCAAGGCAAAGCCCGGATCTAAATCCCATCGAGATGTTGTGGGGGGATTTGAAACGAGCTGTGCATGCAAGAAACCCCTCAAACATCGCACAGCTGAAAGGATTTTGCATGGAGGAGTGGGCAAAAATTTCTCCCAGTCGATGTCAGAGACTGGTAGACAGTTAGAAGAAACGCCTACTTGAGGTTGTTTCTGCCAAAGGGGGCAATACCACCTATTAGAGCCAAGGGTGTGCTTACTTTTTCCACATGCGAAATTTGCATTTATGTTTATTTAAATTATACAATGGACTACAAAATGTAAATGTTTCATGATATTTGTTGTGTTGTATCACCTTCATCTATCAATATTGTTGAAATGAAGATCAAATATCTGTATGTTGAAATATGTTGAAAAAGTCAAGACTTTACATGGGGTGTACTTACTTTTTCGCGTGACTGTATATGTATATGGTTGTGGTATTGGTGATGGTCCTGTTGTTGTTTGCATTATTTCATTTTTATATCAAAGCAAACATACTATGGCGCTGTGTAGTAGAATATTGCAATTTTTAAGCTTTTCCCGCTGATCATCGAATTAATAATATAATTATTTTGTTTACAAAGCTGGCATCACTTGTTGGTTATACGTGGGGCTGCAACAACATGTTACAAGATTTTTTTGGAATTTCAATTTGAACAGATAAGTGATGCTTCTCTTCACATCCTTAGATAGCTAGCTTTCCATTGTGGCATCACATATTACACCCAGGTATGGTGCATACACCTGAGCTTCACTTTCTTACTATATTTCATTCCAGGGAGAAAGAGGTTTACCTGGAGCTCAGGGTCGTCGAGGGTTCATGGTGAGTTATATGGCTTTGCTGTTTATTTGCTGCAATGTTGCAATTCAAAACTCAAGTGATAGTCAAACTCAATTGATGCAATGTTGCAAAACTGCACACATAAAGATGTTATTCCAGATACTGTCACAAGTGCATGGAAAACACAACGTTGCCAACCTGGTTTCGGAAACAGAAAAATAACATCTGACATTTCATTTCAGGTGACTATCTGAACTAACATGTTTATGATTTGTCACTGCCGGATGACACTTCTGAGGCTTCGCAGACAGTGTGGACGTCGTGACGGTGACGTCAAGGCGTTCAGTCATAGGTTGGACCACGAATAATATATTATAATCAATACTCCCGACTGCATCCAGGATAACTTCATGTTGTGCTCGGTGGAAGGGAGAGGTAATGTTCCGCGTGGCAGGCGGCACTTATCACTCTCAGTAAGGTGTAGCAAGGGTTGGATGGGACACCTTACTGGTGTTTTCTCCACTCACAATATAGAGTCGCATAAGTACTGGTGTGTATATATATATACATACAGTCACGTGAAAAAGTAAGTACACCCTTGGCTCTAATCGGTGGTATTGCGCCCTTTGGCAGAAACAACCTAAAGTAGGCGTTTCTTATAACGGTCTACCAGTCTCTGACATCGACTGGGAGAAATTTTTGCCCACTCCTCCATGCAGAATTCTTTCAGCTGTGCAATGTTTGAGGGGTTTCTTGCATGCACAGCTCGTTTCAAATCCCCCCACAACATCTCGATGGGATTTAGATCCGGGCTTTGGCTTGGCCATTCCAGAACCCTCCATTTCTTTCTTTTCAGCCATTCCTTGGTGGATTTACTGGTATGTTTAAGGTCATTGTCATGTTGCAAGGTCCACCTTCGGTTGAGCTTCAACTTCCGACAGATGGCCTCACATTATCCTCAAGCACCCTCTGTTACAATGAAGAAATCATAGTGGATTCTATGAGGGTGAGCTGCCCAGGCCCTGATGCAGCAAAGCTGCCCCAAACCATAATATTTCCACCACCATGCTTTACAGTTTGTTTCAGGTTCTTGTGGTCAAATGCTGTCTTTGGTTTTCGCCAAACATGTCTTCTGGTACTGTGGCCAAATAGCTCTACCTTTGACTCAGCTGTCCAGAGCACATTGTTCCAGAAGTGCTGGTCTTTGCCAAGGTGTTCATTGGCAAACATTAGTCTTGCCCTGATGTTCTTTCTGGACAGCAAAGGTTTCCTCCTGGCACACCTCCCATGTAGATCAAATTTGTGCAGCCTCTTTCTAATGGTGGAATCGTGCACTTTGACATCAACAGTGGCAAGAGCTACCTGTAGGTTCCGTGATGACATTCTGGGGTTCTTCGAGACTTCTTTCAGCATCTTGCGGTCTGCTCTCAGGCTGAACTTGCTGGGGCGGTCTGGCCTGAACAAGTTGGCAGTTGTTTGGAATCTTCTCCACTTGTAGATGATCTTCCGGACAGTCGAATGATTGATTTCAAATTGTTTGGAGATCTTTTTTAATCCCTTCCCAGACTCGTAGGCATCTATAACCTTCTTTCTGAAGGCCTCAATGAGCTCTTTTGATGTCGGCATGGTGACGCTGCACACTTCAACAACAAAGAGCAAACCAAACTAAATGTCTGAGGTTTAAATAAGACAGGTTCCTCCAAGATCCTCTCCAATGATGTTCTAATCATTGGCACCTGAGCTGGTGCACCTGATTCTAATTTTAGGTATTTGAAGTAGTGATAAATGTCGGGATGTACTTACTTTTACCACATGCGAAATTTGCATTTATGTTTATTTAAATTATACAATGGACTACAAAATGTAAATGTTTCATGATATTTGTTATATTATATCACCTTTATCTATCAATATTGTTGAAATGAAGATCAAATAGCTGTATGTTGAAATATGTTGAAAAAGTCAAAACTTTACATGGGGTGTACTTACTTTTTCACGTGACTGTATATATATACACATACACGCACACACGTACGCTTTAATGACCCCAATTACCATAATCCCACCTTCTTGCGGGCTTCGCCCGGGAAAACTTTTGTCCAAAGTCTTTCATGAACAGTCTCACCAGGCATGAAGTTCCATTGAAGGTGGTTTGGGCAGGAATGTGTAATTTGTCCAGGATGCCAGTGGTACATCGCTTACCCTTCACAAAAGCCAATGTGGGATATTTGACGTCCACAAAACAAACACAGCTAGCAGATGGGACAACCAACTTAACACCCCTGCACGGTGGCTGTACCCCACAGTGCAAGTCGCAGGCGAAATCTTCCCCTTTTTCTTGCTGCCTGGATTTGTCGGGGCAGTGAGGGTACAGGTAGAGCACCAATCGGTCACCATGGACTGGCCCACTTCCTCTCTCTCTCTCTCTCTCTCTCTCTCTCTCTCTCTGTAACTCACTTGGGGTCAGGCTTTCCAAAGGCTGGGGTACACCATCTTGTTGTTGGTGGTACGTATCTCTGGGTCACTCCTGGGAGATGGATTGGCTGTCTCTGTGCAGCTAATTGTCTGGGGCTAAACAACAACAACAACAACAACAACCAACTTACACCCATCCGAGGGACTTCCTTACTTTGTGATGAAAGTTTCTTCCTGCACAGCACCAATATGCCAGTTTATAGTCAGTTCTAATATCAAATCCAGACTATACAGCTCAGAGGCAAGTGTGCTTTCTCTGCAATATCCTGTCAGTTGATTGCTGTGTTTATTTTATCAATTTCACCTGAAAGGAACTGAGAGCAATGTTCAGCTTGTGAAAAGTTTGTTGTAACAGTACTCGATTTTACACTGATATGATTGTAATTGTTTTTGTGTTTTTGTGTGTTTGAGGGTTTTCCTGGTGTGCCAGGACCCAGGGGCCTGGATGCATCACCCGGTGTTCCTGTAAGTGCCTCTTCCTATTTTATCATTGTGTTTGTCTTCCAACAGCCTCCCCAACATGCACAAAATTGTATAGTAATAGCACAGCTTCACTTTCTTCATATGCAGAAAAATAGTGATTGCAATGAAAATAGTAATGTTTCATCATCATCATCACAATAGCATATAGATTGCAAGTCTTCTTACGGTAATTACATTATTATGACCACTGATGTCATTGTTAAGCATGTAAGTCTCTGTGATTATTTTATTCCAGGGGCTCACTGGTCAGGATGGGGTCAAGGGCCACTCTGGCAAAATCGGGGAGAAGGTGAGGACATTTTTTTAAATGAAGAATTTGAGGCTCATGGTCGAATTGAATGACTGAAGCGTGACGTTGATAAACAGCTATGTAGCAAAGAGAGTTGTCATACAAGGAAGGATTGATAAATGGGGAAGGAACGATTATTGGGCCGAGTAACATGTAAGCAGACAGGTAAAGCTGACAAACTGGTTGAATGTGGAAAAATGCAGATGGATAGGAGAGGAAAAGGATGAGGGAGTAACATGACATGGTGATGGCTCACCACTTTAAAGGAGTGGAGAGAAGAATAGGGTTGGGAAGACTGAGGGAGGCGAAAACACAGTGGGGAGTGAGGAGTGGGCAAAATAGTGGAGGTGAGCAGGTAGCCTGAATTCTGGAGAACAGCAAGGTTTAGGGTCCTGCCAGAGGTGGTGCGGCATGGTCAGGCTCATGCGCGACAAATAGCTGAGAGAGCACGTGGTGAGAGATGAAAAATGAGGTGATGGAAAACTTTGAGGCCACCTACATATATGCAGTGGGAGAGAAGCAGGCCATGCAATTCAGCCTTCTGTGGGGTAACACCAGTTAGCTTCAGGGTCTTCGTGTGTACCTCTTAAAGGGGCGCAAAATGTGATCTGGCATCACTAGTTGACAGAGGACATCCACTATCTATGACACGGCGAATGAAGGCTTTGCACCTAATCTGAGCTGAAAGCAGGAAAGGAATGATTTATCTCTGGAAAGTATCCCAAGACGCTTCCCTTCCTGAAACTTGGACATGTGATCGGCCCAACAAAGCTGGTCATGCAGATTGTTGGTCCAAGGAGCTCCAATGACACCACCATAATGTGCATGTGTTCATTTCATTTATTCGCCAATCCATTGACATGTTTAGGCATATGTACATTTTATTTGTAAAATATCAAAACAACCCTTCAGGATTTCCAACTTTTTATTGCATGTCATCCACTTTGTCCATGTTGTGACTCGTCCTGCAGGGATTTCCCGGCAAGCCGGGGCTACCGGGGACACAGGGTCCAGTTGGAGTCTCTGTGAGTACAAATGACATACAAGTGATTTCATTTATAGTCAACATCATAATCATCATGATTATCATAACCACCAATTTCGATGATTACATCATGATATTTCCAACCGTCATTATCATGTTAACTTTGTCTTGGACTGTATGGATGGACTGAAGGAAAAGATGAACAAGTGGAAGGAATGTATGGAGACAAAAGGTCTGAAGGTGAATATCGGAAAGACGAAGGTGATGGCAAGTGGTAAAGCATGTGGTGAGGTGGAAAGAACTGGGAAGTGGCCGTGTGCTGTGTGCAGGAAGGGTGTCGGAGTGAATTCCATTCAATGTACAATGTGCGCTGAGTGGGTTCATCAAAAATGTAGTGGTTTGAGAGGGTCATTAACCAGTGTGGCAGCTACATTCAAATGTAAGGTGTGCACAGAGGTAGCTGCAGATGGAGGAAATGTTGAGTTGGATCTTTGAGACGGCGTGAAGCTGGAAGGTGTGAAAACATTTTGCTACCTCGGAGACATGCTGAACGGAGAAGGTGGATCAGACTCGGCAACGGTTGCTAGAGTGAGATGTGCATGGAAGAAGTTTCGGGAACTGAGTCGCACGCTGATGAGGAGAGGAGTGTCGTTGAAGCTGAAGGGAAAGGTGTATGCTGCATGTGTGAGAAGTGTTATGATTTATGGGAGCGAGACATGGGTAATGAACGTAGAGCAGCAACGAAGGCTGGAAAGGGTGGAAATGCGAATGGTTCGATGGATGTGCGGAGTATCGTTGAGATAGTCCTTGAGCCAACCGGCCATATTTTGAAGTGAATGCTCCGGCGGGGGGAGTAATTCTCATTATGATTTTCCATTAGACCAATGTCTCAAGTGTCAGAAAAGGTGTGATGGACATCTGAGAACGGTAGCTTAGTGCCCGGATGGACGCCATCTTTGAAACCACCCAGCTCGAAAATGCCCATTTGGTGGGGTACATTGTTGCACGTGTATCTGGACTTCTATACTAGCTATCGATGTGCGGTTGACGACTAAATATACGTCCGATGTGTACCGTCTAAATAAAAAATAATATGAAGCATTTTGTTTTAGATTAATTATTATAAAAATCAATTATCGAAAAAAAATCATATATTTTTCAATATTTTATTATTAGACTTGTACTTTTTTTAGTGAAACAACACTGGTATGATTTTCCAAATTATTATGCATTGTGCTACACCATTTATCTGTCTATAAAAATAACTCAAAAACTAAAACATATCATCCACCACGAGTTTACACAAAAAATATATGAAAAGGCATGCACTTTCCACAAACCGAAACTATGTCAGTTGGAATTTCCCGCCGATAATCAACCCACAGAACCCAGTGCCGAAAGTGACGTCAGTCTATTCTATATCTATATTCTATATTCTATATCTCAGTCTGAGATTTGTTGCGGTGACCTGATTAATTTCTGAGGGGGGGGGGGGGGGGGGGGGTGGGTGGCGTAAGAACTAAAAGTGAACATGTTAGATGGCGCCACCTCTATTATAGACCTATCACGCCACATACAACTCTATCATGCTGGAACCATGCGACCAGACAATCAGTTCGTGGACTGGTTTCAACATCATGACTAGAGATCGTGTTCAGGTGACGGAAGATGTAGTTGGCTACCTGCCGACTATAAACGCGCCTGCCGCAGATATGGCAACAGTGCAAGAAATCCTCAGAGAAGCTCTGAACATCATGTCATCACTTCAGCTTGAGCGTATACCGGTGGTGCTAGACCAGGCACTATTTGCTAAGGCGACCGAAATAGCATGGAAAGATGTCGATCGATATGGAAGAATCGTGCTCATGATGGGGAACTTCCATACCATCTGTAACTTCATGTCGAGCATTGGGAAAATGTTTGGAGATGCAGGCCTTCGGGATGTAGCTGTTGAGTCAGGAGTAATCGCTGAAGGTTCCATCAACAGGGTTCTGGAAGGCAAGCAATACAACCGTGCTGTGCGACTCCACAAGTTGATGTACGAGGCACTAATGCGCATAATTTGGAAGGGCTTCCAGGTGTGGATAGAAAGCAATCATCCTGACAAGGAACCCCAGATTCGAAGCACTGACCTCAAAATTCGCAGCATCAAGGAGGATGTTTGCCACGAGACTCTCGCTGCTGCTCTCGATGATGATTCATGTGTACAGAGCTTTGACATGTTCGCGAAATACCTACATTTTCTGCGAACCAAACATGGAGACCTGGCTCGCTTCTGGATGATGTATATTGATATGGTAGAGACCCTGCTGGGGTTGATTCGTGCGGATAGAGAAGGCGACTGGATGCTTCACTTGGCTTGTGTCAGAAGAGTGATCCCTTGGTGTTTCGCAATGAACAAGGTGAACTATGCTAGATATCTACCAGTGTACTATGCACAGATGACGCAACTCCACGAAACATGCCCCGAGTTGTACAGGCATTTCAATCAAGGCTACTTCTCCGTACAGCTTAGACCAGGGAATCCATTTGCCAGAATCGCTGTTGATCAGACAACAGAAGAAACAGTAAACAAAGATACGCAAACAGCTGGAGGAACACGAGGTTTTAGTCTTCGACAAGGGGCTGTGTCACGATACTATCTAACTGCAGAAAATCGGGCTACTGCACTGAGGCAACTACGAGAAACTATCCTTGTGAATGGCAGCGACACATCTCACGCCAAGCACCCTGACTTGTCTACTTCTCGCATCAAACGTGATGAGTCTGGCGTCACAGCTATCTGTGATCTACTGGAAAATGACTGGACCAATCCATTCGCCGATGATCCGTCATGTCTTCTCAGTATATCTACCGGAGCGGCTGCGAGGGAGGACGTTTCTAATGACCTACTCAACACCCTGCAAAAGGGGGAAGCGGCGTATCAAAGCTTCCAGAAACGTCTTGAAGAGGGAACAGGCTTTCATGACACATTGAACAAGCTAAACTTGAAGACCTTTGGTAAGATCAAGCAGAAAGTTGTGAAGGGCACAAACAAGGAGATCGTCCTGAGAGCTGACAGACAACTGTTTGCCACCATGATACTCATCGCCAAGACAAGGAACCTCGACATGCAACTTGTCCTTTGTCACCCACTAGGGCCGTTACCATGGTCTTTGGCAAACGTTGATGGGGCAATGAAAAAAACGAACAAAGCTGCACTTGCGAAACACATGGAAGGTCTTGTGGAACCAGCCGAGAACGTTGACAAGCGAAGTGCAACAATAATTGATGCGATGGCTCTCATACAAAAGATGCATGGCGAGAACGACACGTTCGAAGAACTATCTGACCGCATCCTTGCTGCAGCGCTTCACGCTGGTCAAGGCAGTGAGCGCATCGATGTTGTCTTTGACACATACACAGAAGAATCCATCAAAGCAGCTGAGCGTGTGAACCGCGGTTCAAATGAAGGCATCAGTTTCAGCGAGATCAGACCCGCACACAAAATCATGAACTGGCGGCGTCTCCTTGCTTGCAGCCAGACAAAGGAGAAACTGGTTGTGTTTCTGGCGGAGTCGTGGAAACATGAAACAAATCGCGAAAAGCTAGGCAACAGAACACTGTATGTCACCTGTGGTGAAAAATGTCTGGTACTGACCCGCGATAGGTGGAAGTTGGTGCAAGCACTCGAATGTAGCCACGAGGAAGCAGACACGCGTATGTTTCTCCACGCAAAGCACGCCGCTACCCACTACAAGACGATCATCTTAGTGGCAGATGACACCGACGTTCTGATCATCAGTCTTCATCTCAGCAGAACCATCGATAGTCAGCTCTTCATCAGACGAGGAACAAAGGTTCGAGTCAGAATGATCGACGTTGGAAAGTTGGCTGCGGTATTGGGGTCTGGAGTTTGCAGTGCATTGCCAGGGCTTCATGCATGGAGCGGGTGTGACACTGTGAGTGCTCTGGCTAGCCAAGGAAAGATAAAGGCTTTGAAGCTTGTGCAAGCGAATGAGCTGTATCTTCAAGCATTCACAGATCTGGGATCTTCGTGGAATGTACCAACAGACGTCTTCAATAGCATTCAGGCCTTCACGTGTCAGCTGTACGCCAAGAACACGAAGATCGTCGGTGTTAATTCGCTCCGTTATCACATGTTCTGTGCAAAGAAGGGCCAGATCGAATCTGGACAATTGCCGCCTTGTGAAGACTCCTTGATGCAGCATACGCTTAGGGCCAACTATCAGGCGGCTATCTGGCGACGCAGCCTTGAAAACCTACCAGACGTCCCAACACCATCAGCAGGACATGGTTGGGAACTCGATGATGGCGGTTCGCTCACAATCCGATGGATGGCGGGTCTACCAGCTCCAGATGTCGTCTTGAATCTCATCTCATGCACATGCAGAAGGACGTGTCGACCGTCAGATTGCTCCTGCATACTGAATGGGTTGAAGTGCACTGTTGTGTGTAAGCTGCAGGGATGCTCCAACATGGTGCAGGATGATGCTATCGTGGCTCAGGATGCCAATGACTCTGATGGCGACTCTGATGATTAACTTTGTGTGCACTGTATATTGTATAGCATATGTTGTTCTCTATTATAATGCAGGCCAAATTGCCTGAAAATCTTTATAGACAGATAAACGGTTTAGCAAAATGTATAATTTGGAAGATCATACCGGTGTTATTTGACTAAAACATGACATGTTCAATGATACCTCCGCTTGCTTATTAGGAATATACATCGTATGGTGTTAAAATCAGCTCCATACGTCTTTCCAAACTCCAGTAATGAATAATTAATATAATTGGCGGCCATTTTGAAATCCAAGATGGCCACCAAAGTGCAGATTTCCTATGTAACAATTTCCGCCTGCTTATTAGATATCGTATGGTGTTAAAATCCTCTCCGTACGACATTCCTAACTTGCGTTATCGTCAGAATAGATAATGCCAGCGGCGGCCTAAGTCATTTTATGCCTCTTTACATTTATTTGTTGTAAACTCGTGGTGGATGATATGTTTTAGTTTTTGAGTTATTTTTATAGACAGATAAACGGTGTAGCACAATGCATAATTTGGAAAATCATACCAGTGTTGTTTCACTAAAAAAAGTACAAGTCTAATAATAAAATATTGAAAAATATATGATTTTTTTTCGATAATTGATTTTTATAATAATTAATCTAAAACAAAATGCTTCATATTATTTTTTATTTAGACGGTACACATCGGACGTATATTTAGTCGTCAACCGCACATCGATAGCTGGTATAGAAGTCCAGATACACGTGCAACAATGTACCCCACCAAATGGGCATTTTCGAGCTGGGTGGTTTCAAAGATGGCGTCCATCCGGGCACTAAGCTACCGTTCTCAGATGTCCATCACACCTTTTCTGACACTTGAGACATTGGTCTAATGGAAAATCATAATGAGAATTACTCCCCCCGCCGGAGCATTACTTTTGGTCTGGCTCAAGGACTAAGAGAGAGGAAGACAAATGATGAATTGCGAAAGATGATGGGAATATTGCCTGTGATTGATGATGTGAAGAGGAACAGGTTGAGATGGTTTGGTCATGTGTTGAGGAAGGATGAAAGTGACTGGTTGAGAAGAGTGATGGAAATGAATGTAGAAGGAAGTAGAGGACGGGGAAGACCGAGAAAGACTTGGCTAAAGATGGTGGAAGAAGAAATGCGGGCAAGGGGGTTAACAAGGGGAGATGCAGAAAATAGGGAAAAATGGAGAAGATTGTCATGGGGACCGCAAGGCTAACCCCCGCTCTAGCAGGGAAAATGGCCTTAAAATGCATGTTGTTGTTGTTGTTGTATCATCATATTAACTATCATCATCATCAGAAGCATCTTCAGAATTATCATCATCATCAGAAGCATCTTCAGAATTATCATCATCATCTTTATAACCACCTCCATGATCATTAAAATCTTCCTCAACTCTGATCATAACTCAGCTGCACGGGTTCGTCTGTGTCATGGATTTTTTATTTTATTTTTTGTATACAAGATCCAGGCTTGTGGAAGAGCTAACATTAATCACAAAAAAAGCAAAATACAAAGGGACACATAAGACGAAATAAAGGGAGCGGGAGACAAGATGGGGAGAGAGAGGGAAGCACACTAGTACAACATTTGAGAGCAAGGACAACGGGAGATCTGTGGGAGGGAGAGGGCTTGTGGGGGAGGAGGCACGGGAAAGGGGGGGGGTGGGAGGTGGGAGAGCTTTTGGATGGGGGAAGATAAGAGATGGTGGTGAACAGCTGTTTTAAAGACCTGGAGGGAGGAGTGGGATTAAATAGAGTGTGGGAGTTTGTTTCAGGGGCGGGAGATAAGAGGAATGAAAGAGTGAAGGTGAGCAGAGAGTCTTGATTTTGGCAGTTTCACCAGAAGAGGGTTGCTGGCAGATCTTGTGCGACCTGTAGGAATATTTGGATATACATGTAGAACCCCATGGTTTGTATTAATTTTCTTGAGAATAGACATGAATTTGATCTCCTCAGGGCCTTCCTGGTGCCATTGGTGAGCGAAGCATCCCGGGTGAGATGGGTCCCAAGGTAAGCCCAATGTCACGTGATGTTCCTTACTGTAGTACCGATACAACAATCTACTGGTAATTGAACACCACATAATATACCGTTCATTCCCACACTTAGCTCAGTTTGATGAGTATGCAAAATAGGTTAAGAGTGAGCTGTTAGTTCCTTCGTTGTTGCAGCGCACCATGGTGACACCTTGCTGACATCTCGGGCATTTTGATGGCAATTACAGAGTTGAGGAGGTTCCAGAGTGGAGGTGTGTGCAGATAATGTTGTAACGGTCATGGGAATCCTAGAGTTCTGCATAACCCCAATGGCCACAAAACAGGTTCTCATTACAGGGTTTATTAACAATCAAATGGGGTGGGGAAGAAGGGAAGAGAGCATGACCCCCGCACACTTGGTGAATCAAATGGTGTCAAATCGATACGAACATAAATGTGCACACGGTGCTCGGTGGCTGAATTAACTATGGTCTTATCCCATTCACTTGGAGAAGATGATGGGACAGAGAAGGAGAAGACAAGGCAGAGAGGAATGAAACCGGACCTGTGTGAAAATGTTGGCCATGCTGTGGAGCTCTGTGCAGATATTTGTACGAGGTTGACTTTCACCCTTGTTCCCCACACTCTGCGCACATCAGCCAGGGAGAGGAAGAACCACCAGAGAGCTGCCTGGGTTCACTAGAACTGCGCCAGCAGAGAGTCTTGCATCACAGGAGAATGAAGACCTCAACGTCCGAGAAGCAGCAGCACCAGAAGAAACCCCAGGAGAAGGCCCGGAAGTTGACTCGGCAGCCTCATGAAGAAGAATGAAGAGGACCCAGCAACTCCCGAACTCTCTTTCAGAGACGTCTCGCTGCGTTCCCCCCTTATATTCACTTCCCCTGCCCCAAGCACGCTCATGGGGTGCGCTGATTGGAAGCGCAACAGAAATGCCATCATCTGGCACCCCTTGATCTGTCTGGTGTCCATCCCGCCACTCACGCCATTCATGGGCCATGCCGATTGGTCGACAGCGAGACCGGGAATTTCTAAGTGGAAAAATACTCAGTCAGATATACAACCGGGAACATTACAGAATGTAAGGGAGAGGTGGGGAGGATATGGAGCTTAAACATCGACACTCGAGTGGGAAAACAAGGGGGGCTCTCTCTGCACTTTCTTCGACGCATTTTATCTGCCTCAATAATTATAGTTGTACACATTTATGTGTGCTGACACATATTGAAAATAACTATTCTAATCTAAACCCAATTACCCCAAAGCCATATCCGGACCAATATTTTACAGATAAGATAATGAAGCGATGTATACTCTAATGTGATATGCTCGATCATTTTGACTCGGTCCAAACGGTTTCATGTTGGATCAAGCTCACCCTTAACCTCTGTCTCTTATGATTGGTTGATAACTGATAAAAAATAATGAGTAAGGTATTTAGGGTCCACTCCTTGTTGTTGAAGTGCAGTTTGGTAGACATGTTTTTAGTGATTATATCGTGTTGTGGGAATGGCTGCTATGGGTTACTCGATCCTTACTATAACTCTAGTTATTTATTAGCACTGTACATGTTTAAGATAAGCATAAGGTAATTAAATATAAACATATGAGATGTACGTTGCTATTACATTTAGAAAGGTACTGTGAACCTTCCCTAATGTCTGTGTCCAGACTTATGAACCCTTTTGACCACATTTATTGAATTTTTTTTTTGTCTTTTATCTGTTTAAATGTTCCTCTATAGTGCACTCACTATACTAGGCCTTGCAGCACGAGACTGGCAGGAGAATAAACAAGTGCCATCAACAATGGTTAATGGCAGATTATTTACCTTAGGGAGCTAGAGGTGCTGTCGTTACGGCTCGTGGTGCTGCCGTACGTCAGACCCTACCAACCAGACCGATCGACGGACAATGGCAAGAGGGAACGGGTGTGGGCCTCATCGCAGGCACACATGCCCAAAGTAACAAGCATTCTGAGTATTGCGCTGCAATACATGTCCCCTACTGGCAGTCTGTCGTCTGGAAAACTGTTGGGGAAATTACCAAGGGTTATTTGCCCACAGGTTCTGAATCGTTCCCAATCGCTGAGTACCTCAGGACAGGCTCACCTGTGATTCACACTCGGGACTTCGATTTATACACCTTGCAGACAGGTCAGCAGAAGCACGACAAAATAAGTTGTTGATAAAGAACCTTTCGAGTCGCTAAATATCAGTAATTTATTATATTTTCCGGTTCACGATCAATGATCGATGTGTATATATATGTTGCTCGGCTTGGCTCTGCCCCTCCCGAAAGCGCGCGCTGTGTCGCACTTTTGACGTTTGTGAGACGAAGCTGAGGGCGCGCGGTGCGGCTTGAGGAGAACTCCAGAATAAACAAGAGATATCCATTTTTAAAATATTTTCGTTTAATTAACAATATCTGCCAAACCACGTGCCCTATCGCAAATTCCAAAAGTACATTTTAGTCGACTGACATGCTGAACAGATCTGTGAAGTTTCCCCTCGATTGGATCAAAAATGAGGGAGGAGCTCGGTTTTAAATGTTCATGCTTAAAAACGTCATAACTCTGAAACCATGTGATGCATGACGTCATGCTCGCTGACATTTTTGTTCGTCATGGGTAGGCGATTCTGCCTGCAAAGTTTGGCCTCAATCTGTTCAGCCGTTGCAGAGAAAAAGGGGTTTTCGTGTTTTCACGAAAAACAATATGGCGGCCGAACGACGTGACCTGTGACGTCATAATTACGATTCAAATATTCTACAGACCGAGTCCCCCGTACGGTGAAGATTTGATCTCAATCGGTCCTATTATTGCAGAGAAAATCTTTTTTAAAGGATATTAAAACTTAAAATGGCACTGAGTTAAGGATCATCAGAATTATCAGAATTCCCAAAGTTCAAATTGCCATAACTTTGTCAAAAATGATCGAAACGTCGTGAAGTTCGAACTTGATCTGTAAATTATCATGAGGAAACCATGTACCAAGTTTGAAATCATTAGCATTAAGCGTTTAGAAAAAAAGTCCTGAAAACTGTTCTTTGCATGACGGACTGACGGACTGACGGACTGACGGAGGGACGGCGTGCAAACCTGTAGTCCCCTCCGGTGTACATCGTTAGGGGACTAATAAATAGGCCGGGAGAAATAAGAGGAGTTTTGTCTTGTCCTTGACACTGCTTGCTGTGCCAAAGCCTGTGGGAGAAAACTTATATGTCACACCCCGCCGAACGCACCTCATCTTCCTTACTCTTAGTCAGTGGCATGGAAGCCCCCCGCTAAGACTGGGACATCTCGCCAGGATCTGCCTCGGTTTGCTCGACAAATTAATTGCCTGGAGAATTCCCCTGTCTATCTCCTGTGGTGTGTTAGAAAGGCCTTTAAGGTAAACAAGCATTCTGAGTATTGCGCTGCAATACATGTCCCCTACCAAAGTTCAAAGTGCCATAACTTTGTCAAAAATGATCGAATATGCAAATGTATGCACGGTTGATGCTGGTTTTCAAACTTTATCTGAGGTATGCTGAGACACATGTGTCACGCCTCGCCTCGTTGATAAGCCAGCAAGGTCGCTCCGTGGAGCGGCCTGCACGTATTGCACTGTGTGAATTATATAAACTATTACCAACTCACGGTCTGAGGTACTAGCGATTCAAGAGATATCCATTTTTTTATGGCACAGTGGAGAAGCCAATGCGAGGTTTCTTCTTCCTCAGCTTGTCACAACTCTGTCAAATGCGATCGAGTTAAAAAAGTCAGAATTTGACCAAATCTGTTTTATTCGTTTGTTAATATACCTCAGCTATTGACAAATCTTAAATTAGAATTTTATTTGAGGTTAAAATGACCGCGACAGGTCGTGTCCAACGATGCTTTCAGTCTGTACATGTGATAAATAATTAAATCCGCACACTTGACGCCTCTTCTTCTTCACACAATAACAACTTATATCTTCCAGACCGTACATCCAATAATCTTGAAATTTTGCAAACATGTTACTCTTCATGACTTCTACTACAGTATGAAGTTTCATGTCGATCAATAAAGCGATTCAAGATATTGTAAAAATATTTTCGTTTAATTAACGATATCTGCCAAACCACGTGAGCTATCGCAAATTCCAAAAGGACATTTTAGTAGACTGACATGCGGAACAGATCTGTGAAGTTTCCCCTCGATTGGATCAAAAATGAGGGAGGGGCTCGGTTTTAAATGTTCATGCTTAAAAACGTCATCACTCTGAAACCATGTGATGCATGACGTCAAGCTCGCTGACTTTTTTGTTCGTCATGGGTATGCGATTCTGCCTGCAAAGATTGGCCTCGATCTGTTCAGCCGTTGCAGAGAAAAAGGGGTTTTCGTGTTTTCACGAAAAACAATATGGCGCCCGAACCACGTGACCTGTGGCGTCATAATTACCATTAAAATATTCTACAGACCGCGTCCCTCCTATGGTGAAAATTTTATCTCAATCGGTCCTATTTATTGCAGAGAAAATCTTTTTTAAAGGAAATTAAAACGTAAAATGGCACTGTGTAGCGGCTACCGCTGGGTTTTCACAATCGCCTTGCACCTATCAAGGACGCGGAGCGATCACCATGCCGGGCTCGTCCAGGACGCCCGGGCAGGCCCGCGCTCAACTTGCCAGGCCGCAGCCAGGACGCTGGGTCACGCCCCCTCTCGCCTTTCCTGGGCAAACGCTCCGGGATAATATGTATATATATTGCTGCCCGATAAACGGGCTTTTCAGAGTGCCTGAGTGTTTGGTTTGATTAAAGCAACTCGGATGAATTCCAGCTTTTTGTCGCGTCCATTCTTCCGATCGACGTGGGAGCCCCAGCTCCTTCATTGGTGACCTACCGACATGGACACGGCAGTCGCCCTTAAACTGCCTACCTTCTGGGAGGCTCACGCGGCGGTTTGGTTCGCACAGGCGGATTCCCTGTTCGCCCTGCGAGGCATCACGGCCGACGACACCCGCTTCCACCATGTGGTAACAGCGCTCGGTTCGGCCACCGCGGCCCGCGCCCTGAGCCTCCTCGAGAGCCCGCCAGCCGCTGACAAATACGGCGCGATTAAGAAGCTTCTCCTCGACGCTTTCGCCCTCCCATCGGCGGAACGCGCACGGCGCCTGCTCGACCTGCCCGAGCTCGGCGACACGCGCCCTTCCGAGCGAATGGACTACATGCTTTCACTGCTCGGCGAGCCCTCTCCGGCATTCCTGTTCCGGGAGCTGTTCCTCCGTCAGCTGCCTAACCCGGTACGCCTCGCCCTGGCAAGCACGACGATCACAGATCCCCGGGCCCTTGCCAGAGAAGCCGACAAGATCTCCGCCGCAGGACAGCGCATCGCAGCGGTGACATGGGACCCACCGCCGTCTGACGCAACACCCATGGCGCCCAAGCACCCGGCACGGTCGACGACCGAACTGCCGATGCAATTGGCGGCCGCTACACCGAGCCGACCACCTCCAGCACGACGACTGGGGCCTCCACCTGACCAAGCGTGGTGTTACTATCATGCCAGGTTCGGACAGAAGGCCCGGACATGCCGACCCCCGTGCACCTTCGGCAGGCCGGGAAACGGCCGGGCCGGCGTTCATTACCAGCCATGAGCGCCGGCCACACGGGCAACTTACTGTTCATCACGGATAAAACGTCCGGACGGTGCTTCCTGTGCGACACCGGCGCCCAACAGAGCGTCATACCCGCCTCTGACCAGGACAGGCAATCCGCAGTTTGCGGCCCCTCCTTGGTTGCGGCCAACGGATCGACCATCCGCACCTTCGGCCCGCGCAACGTCACCCTCTGCTTCGGCGGCCAACGCTTTGCTTGGACGTTTGTAACCGCAAACGTGCCCATGGCTCTGCTAGGCGCCGACTTCCTCTGCGCACACGGACTGCTGGTGGACGTCCAACGGCGTCGTTTAATCAACGCCGAAACCTTCAGCTCCCTGGTATGCACATTGAGCAGCTCCGCACCGACCGAGCTGGCATGCGCCGTCCGGCGGCGAACGAGTTTGCTCGCCTGCTCACGGAGTTCCCGGCCGTCACGCGGCCGACGTTTTCGGCCGTCGCAGTACGGCATGGGATCGAGCACCACATACCAACCACGGGCCCGCCGGTCTACGCCAGGGCCCGCCGCCTCGACCCAGCCAAGCTCGCCGTGGCGAAGGCCGAATTCGACGCGTTGGAGCACCTCGGCATCGTGCGGCGCTCCGATAGCGCGTGGGCCTCGCCACTGCACATCGTGCCAAAGCTGGGGGGTGGATGGCGCCCGTGTGGCAACTACCGCCATCTCAATGACGCTACCACCCCCGACAGGTACCCGATCCCGCATATCCAAGACTTCTCCGCCCGTCTGGCGGGACGGGTCATTTTTTCGAAAATTGATCTCATACGGGGATATCACCAGGTACCTGTCAGGGCGGCCGACGTCCCTAAAACGGCAGTCATCACGCCGTTCGGCTTATTCGAATTCTTTCGGATGCCGTTTGGTCTCAAGAACGCGGCTCAGGCGTTCCAGCGCTTGATGGACGGCGTGCTGCGTGACCTGCCGTTCCTTTTCGTTTACCTGGACGACATCCTCGTCGCCAGCACGTCCCGGGCCGAGCACCTCCTCCACCTCCGAACACTGTTCGGGCGCCTCAGCGAGCACGGCCTCATCGTCAACCCGGCCAAATGCCACTTCGGCACGACGGCCGTTGATTTTTTGGGCCACCACATCACCAAGAACGGGGCCGTGCCGCTGCCAACCAAGGTCGAGGCCATCACCACGTTCCCGCGTCCCCGCACCATAAAGGCCCTGCAGGAATTCCTGGGAATGGTGAATTTTTATCACCGCTTCGTGCCCCGCGCTGCTCAACTCATGCGGCCCCTCTACGAAGCCCTCCGGGGCAAGCCGGCCAAGCACGACATCGCCTGGTCCGCAGCAATGGATGCGGCCTTCCAAAGCTCAAAGCGGGCCCTCGCCGACGCAACACTGCTCGCTCACCCGGTGCTCAACGCTCCCATCGCCCTCACCACGGATGCCTCCGACTACGCGGTGGGCGCCGTACATGAGCAATGGGTGAACGGGGTTTGGCAGCCACTCGCTTTTTTCAGCCGGCAGCTCCGGCCGAACGAGCTCAAATACAGCACGTTTGACCGGGAGCTCCTCGGTCTACACCTGGCCGTCCGCCATTTCCGCCACCTCCTGGAGGGCAGACCTTTCACGGCGTTCGTCGACCACAAGCCATTGGTTTACGCCATGGCCAAGGTCACGGAGCCGTGGTCGGCCCGCCAACAGCGCCACCTCTCCGACGTGTCGGAGTTTACCACGGACATCCGGCACGTCGCCGGCAAAAACAACGCCGTGGCCGACTGTCTTTCCCGGGCCAGCGCGAACGCGGTCCACCTGGGCGTGGACTTTGCGCTTATGGCGGCGGACCAAACCACCGACACCACGGTGCAAGCCCTCCGGGCGGCGGATACGGGCCTCCGCCTGGCCGACATCCCCTTCGCGGACACTGTCCTGCTCTGCGACGTCTCCCAAGGCCAGCCTCGCCCCATCGTGCCCGTCACCTGGCAACGCCGCATCTTCGCCTCCCTCCACGGCCTTTCCCACCCGGGCCGGAAAGCTTCCCAGAAGCTGGTGTCGGCGCGATTCGTCTGGCACGGCCTTCGTCGGGACGTCCGCGATTGGACCAGCACCTGCACGGCCTGCCAACGGGCCAAGGTCCACCGACACACCCAGGCCCCGCTGGCACCTTTCACCGCGCCCGAACGACGTTTCGACCACGTCAACGTGGATCTGGTGGGCCCCCTCCCCCCGTCACGGGGGTTCACACACCTGCTCACCATGGTGGACAGGACCACCAGGTGGCCGGAGGCCGTTCCCCTCGTCTCCACCACCACTGCCGACGTGGCGCAGGCTTTCATCGCCACCTGGGTCGCCCGCTTCGGCGCACCGGCGGACATCTCGTCAGACCGCGGACCACAGTTCACCTCCGAGCTGTGGGGCGCGGTCGCCCGCAACCTGGGGGTCAAGCTCCACCGTACTACGGCCTACCACCCCCAAGCAAACGGGTTGTGCGAGCGATTCCACCGCTCCATGAAGGCCGCGCTCATGGCCGGCCTTCAAGACGGCAGTTGGGCCGACCGGCTGCCGTGGGTCCTTTTGGGCCTCCGCACGGCCCCCAAGGAGGACCTCCAGGCATCCACCGCCGAGCTTGTCTATGGCCAGGCGCTACGCGTCCCGGGCGAATTCGTGCCCGACGCTACCAGTCCCTGGTCCGCAGCTCACCAGCGCTCGGACCTCCAGGAGGCCGCCCGACGGTTTGCCCCCGTGCCAACATCCCACCACGGTGACCCCCAGTCCTACGTCCCCCCAGCACTTCGCACAGCGGAGTATGTTTTTGTGCGTCACGACGCACATCGGGGGCCACTCCGGCCGCCGTACGACGGGCCCTTCCGGGTGCTGCGACGGGACGACAAGTCGTTCGTCATCGACATCGGCGGCAGGTCGGATCAGATTGCGGTGGACCGCCTCAAGCCGGCGCACGTGGACGTCGACCACCCACCACGGGTGGCCCTTCCGCCGCGGCGAGGCCGCCGCCTGTCCACGGTGCCCCCCACTCGACCGCCCACCACCACACCGGACCCCCTCCCACGACCCGCCAGGGGTCGCTTCGGCCGGGTCATCAGGACCCCCCTCAAATTGACCCTGCCGGTGCAAGTCAATTCTGGGGGGACGTGTGTAGCGGCTACCGCTGGGTTTTCACAATCGCCTTGCACCTATCAAGGACGCGGAGCGATCACCATGCCGGGCTCGTCCAGGACGCCCGGGCAGGCCCGCGCTCAACTTGCCAGGCCTCGGTCGGGACGCCCGGGCATGCCCGGGCATGCCCGGGCAGGCTCGCCCTCAACTTGCCAGGCCGCAGCCAGGACGCTGGGCCACGCCCCCTCTCGCCTTTCCTGGGCAAACGCTCCGGGATAATATCTATATTATAATAGCCGTAGATGATTCTGTCTGTCTGTCTGTCTATCTGTTGGGTGTCTGTCCGGGGTGTGGCTTACTCGGTTTGCAGAGTAGCTCCACCCATAGCTCCACCCATTCTGGGAGAGGCTTCATATAAACAAATATCCACCATTTTATTAACTCGCATAGCTTTGAGTCCTGTTTTGTAGGCCCGTGGTGTCTTCCTCTCTCTCCCAGTTTTATTTCAAATCAAATTCGATAAATCATTTCATTTTTCACAGTCGCTAACATAGTTTTAGACTCGGTTGAAAAAAAACGGGAAGAAAATCCGATGAAAGTTGCCGTTTATAGAACGAAATGAATTCTCAAAGGCCTGTAACTTCAAGGCCATTGAGTCTCTCTCACGCCTTTATCTCCAATCTAACTCACCATATGATTTCATTTTTATCGATGGTTTTACTTTTAGACTCGGTGTCAGCAATAATTGAGAACAATCCACACACGCGGGAAAATGCAGAGATATATTTTTTAAAATCGCGTCATGGTGTATCATACACCGCCCAACATGACACCGCCGGCAATGTGTCGATATATATTAAAAATTCGCTTTTGCTTTTCCGTTATGATATATTACTATTTCGTTTGATGATAGTCGTCACAAAAACGTCAACAATGATGCCGACATATATTTCTTCGTTTTTATATCATTCAACATATTAGCCGGAAGTAAAATATGTTTCAGGAAATTACCGAGAGATATTTCTTCGTTTTTTTTATTAGTTATGTGCGCATACACTTTAAATAGGTTTATTTGAAATCTTTAATTTTCCACAAACATTCCACACACGCGGGAAAATGCAGAGATATATTTTTTAAAATCGCGTCATGGTGTATCATACACCGCCCAACATGACACCGACGGCAATGTGTCGATATCTATTTTAAATTCGATATATCATTTCATTTTTCACAGTCGCTAACATAGTTTTAGACTCGGTTGAAAAAAAAAGAGAAGAAAATCCGATGAAAGTTGCCGTTTATAGAACGAAATGAATTCTCAAATGCCTGTAACTTCAAGGCCATTGAGTCTCTCTCACGCCTTTATCTCCAATATAACTCACCATCATGGTTTTAGACTCGGTGTCAGCAACGCGGGAAAACGCAGAGATATATTTTTTAAAAATACACCATATCACCGCCCAACAGCCAACAAGTATCATACACCGCCCAACATGACACAGACGTCAACATTTCGACATTATCGCTTTTTCTTTAAACCGAGCCGAACCGAATAAACCGAGTGAATTCACCGTTTACCTTTGATGACAGTCGTCACAAAACGACATATATTTCTTCGTTTTTATTTCATTCAACATTTTTAGCCGGAAGTAAAATTACCGAGAAATTACCGAGTTCAGGAAATTACCGAGACATATTTCTTCGTTTTTTTATTTATTAGTTATTTGCGCATACACTTTAAATAGGTCTATTTGAAATATTAAATTTTCACAATGTAATTTACTTGCCATTTATCATTTGATGATTACGAGACAAATTCCTCTTGAGGATCGTGACAATTCATGCGCTGCGTGGAAACTTCTATTTCCAAAATGAATGAGACGATCGATGAAGAACGCAGACTTGAACAGGATGTAGCAAGAAAACGAATGAGACGGGCGAACGAGTCCATCGACGAACGTCAATGCAAACTTGCGGGGTCACCCGTGGGAATCCCACGGGCATGGATGTGTGTGACATTTCGACATATTGAGTTAGATGCTGCACATTCATTTTTACAAAATGGTTACTGGCAAGTCATCAGATCCAGAAATGGTGTCATGAACACAATTTATTTCCGTGCAAGCACGAAAGCAAGACGGGCCGATTTCCGATTCCGACGGGCCGACGGGCGAGATGGGCCGATTTGGAGCAAGAAAAAGAACGAGACGGGAGAAAAACGAGAGAAACGAGACGGGGAAAGCCGATTGGAGAGGCGAGTGAGGCGCGATTGGAGAGGAGTGTGAGGCGCGATTGGAGAGGAGTGTGAGGCGCGATTGGAGAGGAGTGTGAGGCGCGATTGGAGAGGAGTGTGAGGCACGATTGGAGAGGAGTGATTGGAGGGGAGTGTGAGGCGCGATTGGAGAGGAGTGTGAGGTGCGATTGGAGAGGAGTGTGAGGCGTGATTGGAGAGGAGTGTGAGGCGCGATTGGAGAGGAGTGTGAGGCGCGATTGGAGAGGCGTGTGAGGGATTGGAGAGGAGAGGAGTGTGAGGGATTGGAGAGGTGAGGGATTGGAAAGGAGAGGGATGTGAGGGTTTGGAGAGGAGAGGAGTGCTAGGTGGAGACAGGAGAGTGTCAGGTGGAGAGGAGTGAGGGGTCACATATTATGTGAAATAAATAAAGTGTTCATCACACCATTTCTGGATCTGATGACTTGCCAGTAACCATTTTGTAAAAATGAATGTGCAGCATCTAACTCAATATGTCGAAATGTCACACACATCCATGCCCGTGGGATTCCCACGGGTGACCCCGCTAGTGTATATATATTGCTGCCCGATAAACGGGCTTTTCAGAGTGCCTGAGTGTTTGGTTTGATTAAAGCAACTCGGATGAATTCCAGCTTTTTGTCGCGTCCATTCTTCCGATCGACGTGGGAGCCCCAGCTCCTTCAACTGAGTTAAGGATCATCAGAATTATCAGAATTCCCAAAGTTCAAAGTGCCATAACTTTGTCAAAAATGATCGAAACGTCGTGAAGTTCGAACTTGATCTGTAACTTATCATGAGGAAACCATGTACCAAGTTTGAAATCATTAGCATTAAGCGTTTAGAAAAAAAGTCCGGAAAACTGTTCTTTGCGTGACGGACTGACGGACTGACGGACGGAGGGACGGCGTGCAAACCTATAGTCCCCTCCGGTGTACACCGGTAGGGGACTAATAATGAAGGAATTCTGTTTGTTCATTGGCTTCCTTCCCCTGTGCCATTTGCTCTTAATAAAAATACCTGGCCTTGGGGTGAATTCAGATTTTCGTGGTTCTCTTGTAGTGGTTAAGTAACACCTGCTTCGAGGGTACATGGTTGTGGCATTCATCTCGGCACCACCGGTCAGCATCAGCCGCCTCCGGCTTGCTTGGCCCATTTGGTACAGGATGGTGGTGCTTAAATAGCGTAGAGTGTGGTCGACTCGACGGGTCCAACGGGAAGGTAGCAAAGATCAAAGGTCATGGACCTTACCAGGAACCGCCGACTCAATTGACCTCTGCAGTCGTGATCCGACGACTGTTACAATATTATTGTCGTATGATCAATTAGTATAGTTCAATGGAAGGAGGGCGAATATGGAGACCACCGACTCCCTTGTCTTTCCCCCCTTCCTCTCTCCTTCTTTGTGCCCATCCTTCCTCCCCTCCCCCATCCCTCCACCCCTTCCTCCCCTCCTCTTCCTCCCCAGCCCCCCCCTATCCCTCTCCCTTTCTGCTAAATCCCAAAATTGCCCGTTCATTCTACCTTCCGCAAATTTTTGCAAATGCACTTTTTTTTTAAAATTATACTCTATCATAATGGCGAAAATATCATATTTTAGACATCACTTCAATACCAATTGAGCAACAGAATTTGATCAATATTTGTGATGCCCCCTCCTTTCTGAAACACAATGTTGTATTGAAATTAATATTATCATTATGCTTTACCAATTCCTCATAATGTTTGTGCTAAATTTATGGTATAATAGATTAGTTATCTGTACCAGTGCTGTGGTAGTGGTTATTATAATTGCGTGCTGTTTTTGATCTCCGCAATATGGAGCATGATGACTCTCAGTAAACAGGAATGCCGGAGAGGGATTTTATCGGTGATGTCCACAAACACATCTGTGAGGTATTCACATGTAAAACAGCGGCTATGACAATTCCCATCGTTCTCTGTCACTCCATCTAGGGTGAACCAGGAGTGTTTGGTCCACCAGGGAAGCATGGGGAAAAGGGCCCAAAGGTAATCAGAACACACTGCATAGCTTATCCTTTGATGCTTTCGTGTTCATTTAACTTTCTCACCTTGCTATGCTTGTTACTCTGTGAAGTCGAATCGAGCCTAAACTGCAGTCCTCGTGAAATACCTGCAGAGGGTGCTGCCTCTTAATATCAAGTGATTCAGTTGGGACGCAAAGCTGCCTGTACCTTCTATGTATTTTAGGTTGTAGATGTTGAAGATCCCAAGGTATTTTTCAAAAGGAGTCGGCCATTGTGTGCTGGTGTCCTGCCGGATTTCCCAAACTTTCGATTTTAAATGCGATAGGTAAAGGGAGGTGGAAGGTATGTTAGATGAGGTTGATTGTAAAAATGGGGTTAGTGCATGCAATATTGATATATTGGTTATGTCACAAGCTTGATAGGACCAAACGCATCTCCTCCCCACCCTCATCATGTGTCTAAATACAACAACAACAACAACAACATGCATTTTAAGGCCATTTTCCCTGCTAGAGCAGGGGTTAGCCTTGCGGTCCCCATGACAATCTTCTCCATTTTGCCCTATTTTCTGCATCTCTCCTTGTTAACCCCATTGCCCGCATTTCTTCTTCCACCATCTTTAGCCAAGTCTTTCTCGGTCTTCCCCGTCCTCTACTTCCTTCTACATTCATTTCCATCACTCTTCTCAACCAGTCACTTTCATCCTTCCTCAACACATGACCAAACCATCTCAACCTGTTCCTCTTCACATCATCAATCACAGGCAATATTCCCATCATCTTTCGCAATTCATCATTTGTCTTCCTCTCTCTCAACGATACTCCGCACATCCATCGAACCATTCGCATTTCCACCCTTTCCAGCCTTCGTTGCTGCTCTACGTTCATTACCCATGTCTCACTCCCATAAATCATAACACTTCTCACACATGCAGCATACACTTTTCCCTTCAGCTTCAACGACACTCCCCTCCTCGTCAGCACGCCACTCAGTTCCCGAAACTTCTTCCATGCACATCTCACTCGAGCAACTGTTGCCGAGTCTGATCCACCTTCTCCATTCAGCATGTCTCCGAGGTAGCAAAATGTTTTCACACCTTCCAGGTCTAAATGACCTTGCTATATTCTCTGACTCCAAATCAGCCTCATTTTCATTATGCTCACAGTTCTCTCTGTTCCTGTAGGGTGTTCCAGGAATACCAGGTGAAGCTGGAAAAGCAGGCTCTCCAGTAAGTAACAGTCAACTAGTCAAGAGACAGTCCATGACAGAGTAAGCTGTATGTCTCTAAAAATTGCAACAAATTAGTTGTATAAGGGCATTTGTATAAAATATACCTTTACCATGGAAATTCCGGAATTTAAACCAGACTCAGGTGGTGTCATGGTTGGAGTGTCCGCCCTGAGGCTGGGAGGTCGGTGGTTCAAACCAAGACCGAGTCATACCAAAGATTTTAAAAATACTAATTTCTGCTTCACCTTCTGCAATGTAGGGAAGTGTTTAGGAGGTAAGTGACTGTCTTTATCTCTTCCGTGTGCTTATACCAGGGACGGCATGGAGATGTAGGAGACATGGGGTTTCCTGGAGTTCGTGTGAGTAGACCACCACTTGCTTAAGGAAAACGATCCGTGCATGAGGACTAAGTGCTTAGAATAGCAATAATAACTGGAAAGGCACTCGTAGAGCACATAGTCTCGCCTCGCACTCTTATTCTAAAAAAAATACCATCGTTAACTGAACACGCTAATATTATGGCCCATATACCCCTATCATTCCGGCACCCTATGATGTCAAATAGTTTATTGGCATGGGTGGTTGTGTACGTCATAAATTTAATTCTTCCCTCACATCGGGTCATAGATCAGAAGTATAAAATTTCAGATTTTTTGGATAAAGATTTCAATTCAACCAATTATGACTGGAATACCACTTCACCAATGACGTCATTGTTATCCCCATGATGACCCTACATACCCCATGGGGAGTTGATGACGCATGCCAACTTCAATTTTTTTCGTTGAGCGGTTTCGTAGAAAATGATGTCCAAATTGTTTCCTTTAATCCAATATGGCTGTCATACCATGTGACCTATGATATCAGAGTTAGCAATAAAATATCCTCCATGGGGAGTCCCTCCTATGTTTAAAGTTCTGCATCGATCGGACAACCAGTTGCAGCGAAAACATTTTTTAAAGCGAAAATATATAGACGCCGACAAACAAACACAGCAAATATGAACAGGTTAGTCATTCAGGCAAGCAATGGCGATGCCATATGACATTGCAGCCCAACCGCCTCAATCTTAGAAAGAAACACTTAGTCCTTGTTAAGGATATTTATTTTGATCCTGACAGTTGTATTACATACTATCATTACTGCTGGACTTCTTGTCTTCCTTATAGGGGTATCCAGGCCTACCGGGCTGTAAGGGGAAGCCGGGAAAGCTTGGAGCAAGTGGTATTCAAGGTCTCCTTGGAGAAAAAGGACTACCAGGCCCTGCTGGACTCATAGTAATTATAATAATTTCTAACCCTGGTTTTACACTAACTTTGGTTCATTCTTAAACCTTTAATTGACCTCGATGCCACATTTTCCCACCACATCCCATCACCGCTCCACTTCACCAAAACATTTGAAAAACTACTTCTCTGAAACAACAAGTTTGATTTAAGAGCAATTTATTGCATCGCCTTGAGAATTTTGATTCAAAGTACCTGCAAGCTGAGGTACGCTCAGCATGGATTACCATATCGGCGTTGTACTGTCAGTAAAAATCCAAACTGGCTCACTAATGACCTTCAGGAAGAGGTTAGTATGCCTTCTATGCCCAGACTGACCTACAGGTGGCACCAGTTCACTCTTTGGAGTTAACTCTTAATGCCCTCAGGGTAGCTGTGAGTAGGTAAAGCAATTTCAGCCACAGCCATCATTGGGGAATTTTAAAAAAAAACTGCACATTACAAGTGCAACTTACACCAAAAGTAAAATTTTCACTATTTCTTGGCAGCAGCATGATTTGCTCTTCTTTTTGCTGTTGCCTAGTGTGAACTACACCTTTCAGTGATACTTTTTGCTCCCTCCACAAAAGCTTGCAATGGCACGGCGATGCCTCGGTTACACACGGTGTCCCGCACGTGTCGCACTGGAATCCGGTTGATGACACTTGGTCCAAATTCTTTCTTCTCAAACGGGCCTGGTGGATTCGATCACTTCTCACCTCCTCGAATTTTTTGACGCATTTGTTGACGATTCTTCTCCAAGACGAGTGATCTACGGTTTGGTGTTCCCACTTGGTCGGGTCGATATCACAGCTTTTTAGTGTAGCTTTTCGACAATCCTTGTGGCGCTATGTTTCCCAACGCCATGTTTTCCCATGGCCAGTTCCTCATAAAATAACTTTTTCTGGATCCTTAAGTCACTCATTCCTAAGAGGTGGCCAGCCAAGTGATGAGGCACCAGTCCTAGACTTGATCAACTGCATCAATTTTTTTGCAGACGGTGAGAGATGTGAAAGATCGGACTTCAAGCCTGAGGACCAAGTGTAAGTTGTACAGCAAGACAGTATGAAAAGTCTCTGCTCGACAGATGATGTCTGAGGATGAAGTGGTCACTTTCAGGGAGAGATCCATTGATTGCAGTTGTCGTTTTTTGATGATACTCTCCACCAATACACAGCCAGATTTAATTTGCACCTCCAGATTGGAAACTCTTTCCTTCCATGTTATGCGCAGGATTTTTCGCAGACATCCTTGATGTAGGGGTTCCAGCTGACAAATGTGGCTACTATAGGTTGCCCAGCACTCAGCACCATACAGCGATGTATTCAGAACCACAACTCTATCGACTGCTTTTATTAATCATTCTAATATCGTGACTGTTCCAGACTCGGTGGTAGAGACGGCCAAAGGATGCACTAGCCTTGCTTGATATCCGACTGGAGATTTCCCGATCCAGTTGACCATCATCACACAAAACACTCCCTGGATAGGTGCAAACATCAGTGTTCTTCGGTAGTTGACCGTCCACGAAGATACACGGCTCACCACACACTCACATGATATGATGCAATTTTGTTTGTAATATTCTTGTTGTGCTTCTTTTTGTAGGGCAAACCTGGAGAAATTGGCCCAGCAGGGCAGAAAGGAGATGTCGCAATTCCCGTATGTCGTCACATAATCCATCTGCTTTTTAACCATTTTATTCCTTCATAAAATCCTTCATCATTTCATCACCCCTGCCACCAAATGTGGACCGAGGTTATATTTTCGCGTCTGTCTGTCTGCTTGTTTGTCTGTCTTTGAGTGGGATATCTCAAAAAGTTGTGGACAGATTCACACAAAACTTGTTGAAGAGGTTGTGTGTGTGACAAGGACGAATTGATTTGGTTTTGGTGAGGATTTGATTCGATCTTTAGCTCTCTCACTCAACCCTCTTACTTGCAGGTTACTGTGTTTCCGCCTCTGTTCTCTTTTCCTGTTAGTTCATTCCCTTGCTTGTTGTGGCCAAATGTGGCCCCTGCGCTGTCCCACCGTCAGTCAATTGACTTTTTACCCTCCATCACTTCATTCTTTCATGAGCCTTGGACACTATAGGAAAACAAAACGGGATCATGTTTCATTCTGTCTATGTCCAAAGCGTCTAAATTAGACTACAATTAGTAAAACCCCTAAAACGTTTTCATCAAGTTACTGTGCAAGATATTGCTCTTATTAAGACAACCAGCATTTTTAAGTTGTTGTACTTTAATTTCCTGCAAAATATATTGATGGGTACACGGATTTACAGCCACAAGGTCTTATTTCACAAATGTTTCATTTCCCCCTTCTTACCTCCACAGGGGTCACGTGGTTCTCCAGGTTTTCCTGGAATTCCTGGGCTGGATGGAGAGCAGGTAGGAAGAGTTCCTCACTATAATCCCCCCCCCCTCCCCCCCTCTCTGATTAAGCCGCTTGACCCAGTCAAATGAAATTTTCTCTTATAGGGCAAATTTAAGTGACTAGCAACGGTACCCGCCCTACGGGCGGGACTTCAATTGGGAGGCCCAAATGAAAAGGCAAAATATCAGAAATTGAAGGTTTTTTAAAATTTTAAACGATTTATGTAAACATCCGTTAAATCATATCATCAAAATCTAAACAGTATTTGTAGAATTTAAATAAAAGCCACATCACTGTTCATATCGGTAAATATTAATCCATCGTGTTTGGAAAAACTGGGAAATTGGAAATTTGACAAATTGGAAAATTGGAAAAACAATTTAGCCTATTTTACTCCAGGGGGTCCCAGGATTACCCACCCAAAGTTTCGTTGCGATCGGTTCAGCAATTTTTTGCGATACCTGGGAACGGACAGACAGACAGACATTTGGTGAATTATAGTAAGATGAGGAAGAGCAAAATAGTCTTGTAAAAGAAGAATGCGGTTAAGGGAAGTGAAGCAAAACTTTGTTGTGTCTTTTTTTGACACAGCAGTTTGACAAGGCCTTGCCCAGGTGTTGCCAGCAGGGTAGGTCTGCTTTACCACTGTTGAATAGCTCAGGTCACTTTTCATTGATTGAATGCGGCCCTCCAATGGAAGCTCCATGAATGCCAATCGCAATGCAAGAAAATGTATTTGCAGGGAAAGCCGGGACCAGCTGGGAAGGTGGGAGAACCTGGGAAGAAAGGGAAAATGGTGAGTAAAACTATCATCGTTGCTTTTTATTTGCATCCACCCACTAGGGTCAACACACATCTTAAATGGGCTGTCTCACATGTTAGTTCCTTGTTGGCGTTAAGGATATGGTGACACCTTTTGAAAAGAAAATACGATTGTGTGCCAGTACCTAGATTCCTGCTCTAATCAAGGTCGTCATCAGAAAACGCTTTGACCGTAATGATTTGTCACCGAAGATTCATCCACGATTCTCTTTGGGATCCCCTTGTAGTTGAGTGTATGCTATGTCCGATTCACCTGCGAAAAACTTATTATACCTTTTATCATCTCATAATCAGCACTGATCAATTTATCACCTGTGATGCATACCTCATACCAAAAGCTTGTGCAGTCACATTCATATGTTTCTTACAAAATTCGCAAGCTACTTCTGCACATATAATACCCTCATGAGTCAGACGGTAGTCGTCCATTTCTCAAACATCAAAAACTAGAAGCATATTTGGCCTATTTCGTTTTAATCCATTTTAAAACCTTTCCCCTTGTCATGCCACCACTTCCTTTTCCCCACCATACCTCCATCTCATTGTATCATCCTCACCCACATCTCACCATGCTTTCCCTTCCGATCACTCATGCACCAACACTTTCTCTCTGGTCCACAAACATCAGAGGCCGACATGCCAACCAAATGGATCACTGCCTGAAAGTGACCACTTCATCCTCAGACATCATCTGTCTAGCAGAGACTTTTCATACTGTCTTGCTGTACAACTTACACTTGGTCCTCAGACATCATCTGTCTAGCAGAGACTTTTCATAATGTCTTGCTGTACAACTTGCACTTGGTCCTCAGGCTTGAAGTCCGATCTTTCACATCTCTCGCCATCTGCAAAAAATTTGATGCAGTTGATCAAGTCTGTGACTGGTGCCTCATCAGTTCCTGCACTTTTGAAGTACATCGTCACGATGCAGACTGCTCACTATTGCCTTCCTCGACGCACACATGGCATAGAAAACCCCCTCCAGCATGTGAGCTCCCATCTTGCCAAGATGGGAATACTCCAAGCCAATCTTGAGTCTTTCCACTACTGCTGAAGCTGACAGCATCACCCTTTTAATCGTCAAATCTTGTTCATCTCCTGCCTGCTTTTATGTTTCCAGCTGTTGCTATAAGGTCCATTTACCTGCACCATGGAAAGTTGGAAACACTACCCCAATTCATAAGAATGGTGCCAATCATAATGCCCCTTCTTAACTACAGATCAATAGTTCTTCTCCCAATTTTTAAAGTAAATATGTTTGAATAAATCCTCACAGCAGACCTCTCATCTCCAACAATCTGATCTGTTATCATCAATTTGGTTTCTGCCCAAATTTGGTCAAATGGCAACTTAGACATTCTGCTTCTAAAGATGTTTGTCCTTAATCTCCAATAGGATGTCGAGGCCTTATCACAAGACATCTCCCAAGTATATGACACTGTCTGGCACCCTGACTTGATTTCCAAACTGTCAATTAATGACATTGTTGCGGGGATGTAATGGGGGAGTGAGGGGGGTAATGTAGTATAGTTACCCTGCACTCGCAAAGCGAAAAGCGGGGTTAAGCATTCAGTTACGTTCGTGTGCCGTGTGCTGTGTCTGCATTTTAAAAATTCATTTTCTCGGCAACCGTTGGTCCGATTGACATGGATTTTACCGTAGGAACGCCTCTGCCTGTAGATTGTTTTTGCTGATAATTATGACGTCATAGGTCACGTGGTATGGACGCCATCTTGGAAAAAGTTACACCTCTACATCTCCCAAACCGCTTAATGGGAAAAATTGAAACATAGCTCATTGTTAAATACACCCCATGAGGAATAAGATATGTTAATGATGATGTCATAGGTGCCTCCATTATGACATCATATTTCGACAAGTACAACGCTTGATCTGATCAGTATGAAAAAAAAAAATCCTCTGCAACTGTTAGTCTGATGAACACGAAATTTTCAGAATATGAGCGGCTCCTCCTGTAGAATTGTTCGAATGATAATTATGACGTCATTGGTCACTTGGTACAGGCGCCATCTTGGATTAAAAAAACCCTTTAAAAACAGAAGAGTTGGCTTGCACCAGGTCCTTCTCAAGACTGCGCAGTGTAAGTATTCTATGAATACCATGTAGTTATTTCATTATTAAATGTTCAGCACGAGAGTATGGTATTTGTGTACAAGAATCACAATGTGTCGAAGTGTCTCTGGACAGATTTAATTGTGATCCTTCCATTCTGTGTTATCTCTTCGTTAAATGTTTCTTTTGAAGTCATCCCAGAAGAAAGCATGTACTGCTCAGATATCCTTCCTACCTTCAATCCTGCATTCTTCATTGTTTTCCCTTTTCCTTTTCACAAATAGGGAAGCACAGGGCCGCTAGGTCCTGTGGGCATCAATGGTGTTGAAGGCGAAGAAGGACAACCGGGACCTATCGGCCCATCTGGATTTGACGGACCTCCAGGAAAGGAGGTTAGCCTTTTTTTGTCTATCAAAGTGGTAATTTTTCAATGATTGACAACGACATTGCTGAACACTTCTTCATGTTCATGAAAGAGTGATAGACGTGGGTTTTTGAAGGTCATTTTCAAATTATGGAATATAATTTGAATGATTACAATAACAACAGTGCACATTTGGTGTATAATGCAGATAAAAAGGATGTTAGAGATTATGTTACTACGGGATCAATGCTCCGCTCGTCTTGATTCTCATTATCTGTGCACTGATGCAGGGACAGCATGGACTTACTGGACCACAGGGGGAAAGAGGTTTACCTGGACCAAAGGTCAGATCAAACAAATATAGTTAAAGTAGTGATGTTGTTACCTTCACCACCGACCGTGGACGGAGATTATGTAGTTACCCCTGTTTGTCTGTCTGTCTGTCTGTTTGTTTGTTTGTTTGTTTGTGAGCAGGTTATCTCATAAAGTTGTGGACGGGTTCAGACGAAACTTGGTGAACAGGTTGGATGTCTGACAAGGATGAATTGATTCCATTTTGATGAAGATCTGGATCCCAATACGATAATTTTTAAAGTGATTCTTCACTGTTGAGAGATAGGACCAAAAACGATATATAGCACGATATCTCAAAAAGTTATGGACGGATTTGGATGAAACTTGGGTTGGGTAGGTGACAAGAACAAGCCAATTAGATGTTGGTTAAGATTCAGATCCAGATCCGGCCTATCGGTGGGATACAGAATGTAAACTGTTCAGCTTGGTGGAGGTATGCTCTCTCCCGAGTGCCGTTCAAGTTTTTTCGTTATTGTTTTTACCAAGTGTTATTTCTTTATAAGGGGAAAGAAGGGAGCATTGTTCTCCATATAATTAGATGTTGTTAGTACATTCCCAGCCCAGGCTGGAGGAGGTTATATCAGCAAGATGTTGTGCAAGGCTCAGGGCTATGGTGAGATGTTATGGGCCTTTGCTCAAGATTGTTTAAATAGGTGTCCTGGAAGAAGGCCGGTTCGGAATTAAAATCCTCTTGAAGATGATATTAATTCGTACCCGCCATGCACGATCCTCACAACAAACGTTGTGAAATTGTTGGACCTGTCAACACGTGCTGAACAAACAGAGGAGACTTAGTCATCAGAGGAGCGTGAGATCGGTCACTTCATCCTGACATGGACCGGATAGTCGATGCCGCAATTGTTGGAGTTCAAAAAACTCAGACAACCTAACCAGCAATCTCGAGTGATTCGCGTCATATTTGTGTAACATAAGAATTGCATGAGTCTGTTACTCAATAGACATGTCGTACCGTACTGTATATTTCTTCCTATCTTCTTATTTAATGGAGTATTTTTTTAATAACTGGGTTATACATTTGCAAACGACCTTGCACTTTTGTACTATTTGCAGTGACTTTGTGGTTGAGTCACTCACAGACTGGTTTGAGCTCCTTTAAATCAAGCCTCATATGTGTAACCACATTTAATGCCCAGAAAGGTTCTTTAATTTTTCATCTTCAGGGAGAGGAAGGAGCTCGGGGTGTCCATGGTATGTTGGGGAACCAAGGACTTCCTGGAAGCATGGGCCAGCCTGGAGAGAAAAGGGGCAAGGGCGATAAAGGTCCAGTGGTGAGCACACCTTCTCCAGAACCTGTCAAATCTCAAGTTGCACATTGTAGTACTACTCGTTATAAAGTTTTTGTATACAGAATCGAGGCTCGTGGAAGAGCTAACATTTATCACACAAACAAATCAAACAGACAAACAAACCAAGTATATAAAAAGGGGAGCGGTAGACAAGATGGGGAGAGAAGGGGAAGCACATAAACACAACATTTGAGAGCAGGGACATTGGGAATGTGTGGGAGGGAGAGGGCTTGGGGGGGGGGGGGGAGGCGGCGTGGGAAGGGGGGGGGGTGGGTGAAGTATAAAACACAAGGACACCAAGGACTTCCAGGACAGAAGTTGGTATTTCAAAAAAGTGGATTTGGGTGAAATTAGCGGGGGTAGAAAAGATCAAGGTTTTGGATGGGGGAAGATAAGAGATGGTGGTGAACAGCTGTTTTAAAGACCTGGAGGGAGGAGTGGGATTGAAGACAGTGGGGGAGTTTGTTCCAGAGGTGGGAGAAAAGAGGAATGAAGGAGTGAAGGTGAGCAGAAAGTCTTGATTATGGCAGTTTAACCAGAAGAGGGTTGCAGGCAGATCTTGTGCGACCTGTAGGAATATTTGGGGGACAGAGCCCAGAGAGAGCTGGGGGAGCAAGGCCGGAGAGGAGTCGGTAGAAGACGGAAAGACCACCAACCTGCCTGCGGTGAGTAAGTGAAAGGCCCTCGGAAGTCGCTTCATCACGGGAGATTCTAATGATTCTGAACGCTTTGGTTTCAACAGCGTGAAGACGAGCTAGGTGTGAGGCAGGAGCACCGGCCCAGAGGGGGGAACAGTGCACAAAATGCTGCCTTTTTTACTTTAAAACTAGTCGATAATTGTCCCCTTCCCTCTCACTCATCCTTCACTTCCGGTTTGTTCAATGCCAACAATAACCAGAGCTGTTTGGTTTCTTTCCGTGTCCACATTGTCGATGAGCTGGTACATATGAGCTCACGTGGTCAAGCACATTTCGGAGACATTGTACATTTACATAAATAAAAAGGGCACGGTCAATAACGGACAAATTATCACGAAATGGAATTTGAACCTGGAATCTTGTCACGAGCTTCATGCTGAGATGGGTTCACCAAAGACGCCAACTTGGATGGTCATTCGAATACATTTTTACTCTTTTTATTTAAGGACAGTGATTTTTTTTTTCAGTATTTATTTAAAAGTATGTTTATATTACTTGTATTTTGTTTGTCATGAACAAGATGGCAGTAAAACGTTATCCTGTCTGCAGGGACAGCACGGAATAATGGGAGAGACTGGAATTCATGGAAAGCCCGGAATGCAGGTCGGTCGGTTAAGGGTCGTGACATATTGGATGAAACACTGAACCAAACAACATTGATAGCAATAAACGATAACACCTCATCACATCTATATCTGTTTCTCAGGGTCCGATGGGAAAACCCGGCCCAGTGGGTATGGATGGCATGGTTGGACAAAAGGTATGGACAATAACTATTGTGTCGCCTTTGTGGTGCTCATGCATCACGTTGTCACTGAAATGACGTCACTTCATCTTTGACAAACCTGTTCATCCATCTTAAAGTTTAATGAAAAGTATTAAACGTTGTAATTTATACTCCAGGTTTCTATTTCTCCCACCATCTACAGACTACACGTATTTTGAAAAGTGTATGTCATTATGTCCGGCCACTACTACTACCTTAACAGCCCCAATTATTCCAACTTCCCAGTGTGGTCACTTGGGAAGCGTTTTTGGTGCAAGTCTTTCACGAACTGGATGGCCAGGCCTGACGTTCATCTGAAGGTGACAATAATTTGTTTTGGGTACCTGCTGGCAATAACTCACTTGCTCTTTACAAAGGACACTTGAGAACTTTAACGTCCACTAAATAATACTAACAGATGAGGCACCGAGCTTAACATCCATCCAATGGATGGTGAACCCATTGATGCCTCACCGTGCCTGCAAAACACCAGGATGACAGAGTATAGTTATCTCGAGATAGCATGGACCCAATGTGGACATTGAAGTGCCCTAATGTTGATATGCACTGGTACAATGGACCCAATGTGGTATGTCATGACGACCTAGCTTGTGACCTTGTCGGAGAAAGGAAACTTTTATCCATTATGAATTAACCTTCCTTTCTCTAGGGACAATCAGGAAACACAGGTATCCCTGGCCCCAAGGGGAAGCAAGGTCCCATGGTAAGATGTAACCACATCACTTTCCTGTTCCATCACCCATACCATGCCCTCATCCTGTCTCCACGCCACAGTTTCCTTGCACTCACCTACATCCTTTCTTTACACTTCCTGAGAAAGTGACATTCCGCCTTTATCATGCAGAGCGCTGTGGCGGGACAGCCTGGAGAGAAAGGGCAAACTGGACAACCCGGAAAGCCTGTGAGTGGACGTGTCGCCACTGAAAGAGGAAATCACGGCCGGATGTTTAAACAACAAAGTTACTAAAAGTGAAATTCTCCCACTCAGTGGAAACCCTCATTAGTTTGATGGCACATTTGTGCTGTTTGTGGTTCATGACTTGTAGAAAAATGTTTGTCTCTCCGAATGAAACATATTCAATGGAGAAAAAATTCCCCTATTTTGGGTACAACTTAACTGTGTGTGTGTGTGTGTGTGTGTGTGTGTGTGTGTGTGTGTGTGTGTGTGTGTGTGTGTGTGTGTATGTATGTGTGTGTGTGTGTGTGTGTGTGTGTGTTTGTTTGTGTGTGTGTGTCATTGACTGTTATCCCTAAAATTTGGGTTTCAGCGGGTTAGACGGAGTCCTTCCAGGTCTCGAAGTATCCACCTTCATTTCAGTGAAGGATTGCAATTCATGGTCTAAGACTCTAAGTTATGAAGTTGTGTTGTTTTCAGAGTTTTGTTCCAAGTGTTCTTTTCAGGATCGTCACTGAGTCCCGTACAGCCAAACATAATGCTGCAGAAAAGTTCATGTAAAGGGGCACCCTACATCTATAGGTTAAAATACATTTACTTTTTCATGCCACTGTATGAATCAAATTTTCGAGAGCATTATTTGGTTCCTCCTAAGAACACAAGGGTAGCCCAGCATGCACACGATATTTATTTGAAATGTCCCTTCTTTTCTGTTGTTTGGCATTTTCTACAAGCTATGTATGGAATGTCCCTTCTTTTCTCTAGTTTCCCAAATCACACATACTATATAAAGAGGCCTTTTCTATGCCCCTGGTATTTTCCCCAAGAATGTCCCTTCTTTTCTATAGTTTGCCACATGGCACATAATATGTAAAGAGGCCTCTTCTATACCCCTGGCATCTTCCCCAAGAATGTCCCTTCTTTTCTATAGTTTCCCACATTGCACATACCATATAAAGAGGCCTTTTCTATACCCCTGGCATCTTCCCCAAGAATGTCCCTTCTTTTCTATAGTTTCCCACAGAGCATATACTATATAAAGAGGCCTTTTCTATACCCCTGGCATCTTCCCCAAGAATGTCCCTTCTTTTCTATAGTTTGCCACATAGCACATCTATATATATAAAACACAGTTTGTGTGTGTGTGTGTAATGTTACCGATAGACTCCTAAACGGAGAGGCTCACGTGCTTGATATTTGGCATAGACATGGCGATTGAGCCTGGGAAGAACATGGCCGACCTAAAAAAAAATATTTCATAATATTTTTTTACCATATTTTTACCTCAGCGCATTTCAGCGAGGAATATTATGCATGGAATCTGAGGCGGTGGCAGAGCAACGCGCTGATTCGCTCAAAGTGATCACGTGATGTTCCTTGCCGCCATAAACTCACAGTTACGCGTTCGCACATAATTCAGAGCGAAAAGCGATTGCGTTTTTTCACATTTCAGCGAGGAACATTGCCATTCACACCACATAGGTTTTTTTTCCTTTCATCTTTACGAGATCCATATTTTTTATTCATATTTACCTCAGCGCATTTCAGCAAAGAATATTATACACGGAATCTGAGCAGGTGGCAGAGCAGCGTGCTGATTCGCTCAGAGCGATCACGTGATGTTCCTTGCCGCTATAAACTCACAGTTACGCGTTCGCACGTAATTCACACGTTCAAAACAAACGAGATCCGCGAAGCGAGTTGGTCGAGTTGTGCTAACCAAGATGGCGACACGGCGGCTTCACTTTTCACGGAGTTTGAGCGTTCTATATATTTTCAATTCAGTGCGCCCGACTCGCTCACGTACTTGATTTGTGGCATAGACATGGCCATTGGGCCTTCACGGTGTAATTTGTGCGAGGCTTTTGTCCGAGTGAGCTTGAGTCGAGAGGGCGAATGTACGGGTTGGGAATGTACGGGTCTCCCTTCCCCCGCCCGGCAACGCCAGTACTGGAGGGCGTCACAGGATCGGTGAGTCTCCAAAATCCGCTTCGTGCTGTGGCGAAGATGCAGGACGATGTCGCGATTGTTGTGCTGCTCTCCGACCATGAGAACTGCAACGTCATTGTTGACTGGCCCTCCCCTTCCCTCCCCCTTCCCCCTCCCCCCTCCATCCTCCCCTCCCCCTCCACCCTACCCCCGCCCCTTCTCCCCTCCCCTCCCCCTCCCTTTCCCCCTCCCTCTCCCTTTTCCCCCTCCCTTTTCCCCCTCCCCCACCCCCTCCCTTTTCCCCCTCCCCCTCCCTTTTCCCCCTTCCCCTTCCCCTCCACCCTACCTCTTCCCCTGCGATGAAGATTCTGATCATGTTTCATTGAAATCGTGTTTGTAGTTTTGGAGCAAATATTCATTGTAGCAAATACGAATTTTGTGGGCAGGGGAGGGGGAGTCAAAACCCCCCACAATTAGCGCAAATTTTGATGCATCAGATATGCATCAGATATGAAGCCTGTAGCCAAGTTTCATCAAAGTCTGGTGTGTAGTTTCGGAGAAGAGAGCAAATAACTATTTTGGGGGTCAGACCACTCTTTCCCGTAGACCCCTTTAATTAACACAGATTTTGATGCGGTCGATACACCTTCGTTAGGCATCAAATATGAAGCTTGTGGCCAAGTTTCATCAAAATTGTGTGTGTAGTTTCGGAGAAGAAAGCAAATACCTATTTTGGGGGAGGGGAGTCAAACTCCCCCCCTCCTCCCCCTCCTACCCTTCTGTAGACCCCCTTAATGAGCGCAAATTTTAAATTTGTTTTGAAAGCCATTAATTATACGTATTGGCTGATGTATATTCCAACTTTCAGCTCGTTTCAATGTACAGCCTTTGATCTGTGAGCGCCAACACATTTTGGGCGGACGGACGGACGGACTGACAGACACCAACGTGGTTTTGAGAGTTTTCTTAATAAAACTCAAGAATGCGGAAACTGACGTTTCTGAAATTTGGAACATATTACCTCGACGTACAAAGCATTTACTTCGGGAAATTTGCAGTCGATTTCATCCAGTAGAAGCCAAGAAACGTATTTTCAGTCCCTGTGTCAAAGTTGCATGCAGAGAAACCGTCCCATATAAAGGGAGGGGCGCTCTGCTCCTCCCTTGATAATATAAGGCCCACGGAAAGGTATAATATAATCTCTTTCTTGGCCCACGAATTTCGGTTTGTCCCAACTAAACCTGTTGTTTTTACTAAGCATATCTTATTGTCGTGACAAGTATTATAGCCAGGATTTGACCCAAGATAAGGCTGCATATGTTTTGTAAGATCAGTTACCATGCCCTTGTTACCCTCGCCAGAGGAGAGTGTATTGCATTTGAGTCAGTTTGTCTGTCTGTTTGTTTGTTTGTCTGTTTGTCCGCACAGAATAAATACGATTTTATCTGCAACCGTTGGTCCTATTGATGGGAAATTTCACCTCGGTGCGCCTCCTCCTGTGTCGAATTTTAAAATGATAATTATGACGCCATATGTCACGTGATATGGGCGCCATCTTGGAAAACCCAAAAAACTTTGCAACTTTATAACTCCGAAAGCGCTGCACAGAAAAAATTGAGACATGGCCCATTTAAAGAACTCTCCTTCGGGAATAACATATGTTAATGATGAGATCATAGGTGCCTCCATTATGACGTCATAATTCGACAAGTACAAAACTTCATCCAATCAGGTTTAAATTTCTTGAGCGTCATCTCAGGGTAAATTGGTGGAGGAAAAAAATGATGACGTCATCGGTCACGTGGTTCAACCGCCATATTTGTTTTAAAACAAAAGCCTTAAAAAGCACAAAAATAAGTCCTGGAGAGGGTCTGCAATCTATGATTGCTCTTTCTTGATTTTCTATTGTAGCAGGAGAATACTACAAAGAGTTTAAATCAGCTAACAATAATTTCCCTTCTTTCTTCTCCGCTGAACTATTTGGGATACTATACCAATATTAATTTGATCTGGCATCATCCAAGAACATACTCGCCTCCAAGCCTTTTAGCCTGGGTTTGAATCTTGACCCAGCTACAAACTGTCATCCCGGTGTTTCACTGGCAGTGTGATTCATGAATGTGTGTACCGTCCCTCGGATGGACGTTTAATGGGCGTCCCACCTGTCAGCATTTGTTGGTGGATGTTAAAGATTCCATGGTGTCCTTCGTGAAGAGTAGGCGAGCTATCAACGGTACCCTGATCAAATTAGGAGGACAAAATCTACGACACTAGAGATAAGATGCTGGTTGCGCCGATTCTAGTTAATGCTAGAAAGCATTATAAAATCCCTGATTTCGAATGACCTCGGGTTTTTTTATTTGAACTGCCTTACAGATCATTCCTACATCTAACACTCAACTGTACCAACATCCAGATATACAGTTTTCTAGTCAACACACATTAATTGTTCGATGTTTACTTCAAATTTGAATGGTGGAACATGTATGGACACATCCTTGGGGTGCTAAAGAAACATGCTCTGCACATGTTTTTGTACCAGAGGCTCTATACTTTATGACTATGAACTCTAGTTATTAAGATGGGTCCAGTTCAAGTATGCTACTTGTGTTTTCTTCTTTTGCCAACATGTCATTGGTGCTGCATGCACTGCACAGTGATCTGTGCTGCTTGACGTTCCACCGAGTTGAATGAATTCCATTTTAGATTCAAACTGGTAAATTTTCTCACTATTTTGCACAATGTTCCAGTTTACTTTGATATTCAAATGGTTAAATGTTTCATCAAACTTTCATTAAAATGGAATCAAAATCAGAACTAGGAGTGATGTTCAATCTGGGATTTCAAGATGGACAAACTGTAACATCAGTTACCGTAACGACAGTTACCAAGTATTTATTGGATGTTGTTCCTAATTAGAAATATAAATTTATATTCATGATATACATGTGTTCTATATTACATAACCTCGATTTAATTGACTCAAACTTTGAGATCCAAGCACACGTTTGAGGAAAATATGAATTCAAGCAATACCTGACCGTCCTGGAGAGGGTCTGCAATCCTCCTCTGAGGTTATGACATCTCTTTTTGAGGTAACGTCAGTGACCAACGAATAATCGACTGTCCTGTGCACTCAATATTAGGTGTAAACCTATTTTTTAAAATGTAATCCAGTAGGGCGAGGTCCAAGTATCGAACAACTAAAATATCACAAGTTGCAATAAATTTCTTATAGCTCTACTTATCAGTTTCTGATACTGAGGTGCTCCAAATGTAGCGTCAGTTACCGTGGAACCTCCCAGCTCTGCATTGGCACACTGGTATTGCTAGTTGGTTTATGGCTTCGATCTCGTTTCTTGGGGAGAGGTACACTACATGACCAAAAGTATGTGGACACCCGAACATCAAACATCTCATTCCAAAATCATGGGCATTAATATGGAGTTGGTTCCCCCTTTGCTGCTATAACAGCCTCCACTCTTCTGGGAAGACTTTCCTCTAGATGTCAGAACATTGCTGCGCGGATTTGCTTCCATTCAGCCACAAGAGCATTAGTGAGGTCAGGCACTGATGTTGGGCGATGAGGCCTGGCTCACAGTCGGCGTTCCAATTCATCCCAAAGGTGTTCGATGGGGTTGAGGTGAGGGCTCTGTGCAGGCCAGTCGAGTTCTTCCACACAGATCTCGACAAACCATTTCTGTATGGACCTCACTTTCTGCACAGGGGCATTGTCATGCTGAAACAGGAAAAGGCCTTCTCCAAACTATTGCCACAAAGTTGGAAGCACACAATCGTCTAGAATGTCATTGTATGCTGTAGCGTTAAGATTTCCCTTCACTGGAACTAAGGGGCCTAGCCCAAACCATGAAAAACATCCCTAGACCATTATTCCCCCTCCACCAAACTTTACAGGTTTTTTAGTTTTTGTAAACTTTTTGTAAACTTTGTAAACAAGTTCTTGTAAACTTTACAGTTTAAAACACAGGTAGCGTTCTCCTGGCATCCGCCAAACCCAGATTCGTCCATCAGACTGCCAGATGGTGAAGCGTGATTCATCACTCAAGAGAACGCGTTTCCACTGCTCCAGAGTCCAATGGTGGCGAGCTTTACACCACTCCAGCTGACGCTTGGCATTGCGCATGGTGATCTTTGGCTTCTGTGCGGCTGCTCGGCCATGGAAACCCATTTCATGAAGCTCCCGGCGAACAGTTGTTGTGCTGACGTTGCTTCCAGGGGCAGTTTAGAACTCGGTAGTGAGTGTTGTAACCGAGGACAGACGATTTTTACACGCTACGTGCTTAAGCACTCGGCGGTCCCGTTCTGTGAGCTTGTTTGCCTACCACTTCGCGGCTGAGCTGTTGTTGCTCCTAGACGTTTCCACTTCACAATAGCAGCACTTACAGTTGACCAGGGCAACTCTAGCAGGGCAGAAATGTGAAGAACTGACTTGTTGAAAAGGTGGCATCCTATGACGGTGCCACATTGAAAGTCACTGAGCTCTTCAGTACGGCCCATTCTGCTGCCAATGTTTGTCTTTGGAGATTGCATGGCTGTGTGCTTGATTATATATACCTGTCAGCAATGGGTGTAGCTGAAACAGCCGAATCCACTAATTAGAAGGGGTGTCCGCCTATTTTTGGTCATGTAGTGTATGTTTTCAGGATGAGCCTCATTCTACGCAGATATTCTTTGGTAACTGTTTTGTACATGTTTTGTGACATATTTGGAGGCCCTCTTCTACTCTGAGGTATTTGTAAGATGCGTCATTGTCTCGCTCCTGTATTGTTGTATCTAGGTCGATTTTTATGTTTTCCGTTTTTGTTGATCGACCTTGCACGAATGTGCACTTGGCACATTTCTCTAGGGCAAACTCCATTTGGATGTCGTAGGAGAACCGTTTCACCAATTTCAGTGGTTGTTCTGCCAATTTTTCGTCTTTTGGTGTGTGTGTGTGTGTGTGTGTGTGTGTGTGTGTGTGTGTGTGTGTGTGTGTGTGTGTGTGTGTGTGTGTGTGTGTGTGTGTGCGCGTGCGCACACACATGTACGGTCCCTCACTTTATTCAAATATGCTACTCCACTGTTGAATAAACTATCTTCTCATTGTTCCCACATCATTTGTTGTTTGGTCAAATATTTACTTTTTTTAAATGCTACCCCATCGCCTCAATATTTATTTTTCAGATACCATGCAAGAACATTCTGTTCCTTAATGTACAGGTTTTCTTTTTAATTGTACATAACTATGTTTCTTTTCCTCTTCCAATCCCTTTTATTTTCAGGGCTTGATGGGACCAGCCGGAACAAAAGGGCAGAAAGGAGAAAAAGGAATTGATGGCCCAATAGGTCTCAAAGGAATATCTGGAGAAACTGCTCCTTATGGACCCCCTGTAAGTCCTTGGATATTGTAGTTATTATCATTTAATCTCGTCATCGGTCTCTTGGCAAGGGTAATGCTACAGGATGTTTACTGCTGCCACCCCAGCAGTCAGTCGGAGGGTGGAGCACCTCTTTCTCTCCCTTCCATCCACCCCTTCTCGCTATGTGGCAACTAATGTATGTGGTATGTGGCATGTTGCCACTAAGTATGTGGCAACTAATGGCGGACACAAATTGTTGCAGTGGCGAAGAGCAGTTGCTTGCTTGTGTTTGGGTGCATGAAAGTGCTCACACAGGCAAAACAATTGCTCAAGTGTAGAAAGCTTTTGCGGAATGCTTTGGAAAACTTCCTCCACCAACAGCAGTCCTTGTTGAAGTGGGAAAATGAGCTTTTGAAAGAGGAAGTGTGAAGGACAAGAAGAGCAGCAGAAGACTTAACAAGAAGAAACACATGGGCTGCAGTGTTGGCATCAGTTGACCGGACACCGAGAAAGTCAATAAGAAAGAGAGCTTGGCTTATTGTGGACTACTATGCAAACTCACATGAAAAAAGATCTTCAGTTGAAAACCTGGCATCCATCATTTGTGAATGAACTGAATGATGCCGACATGGATTGGCACCTTACTTCCCCTGTTGATGTCTTGTTTGACACCTTCCTGACAGCCCTGTCTTGAGGAAAAGTGTTGTTTTCGGATGAATATGCTATCTATTCGCCATCTATGTATGTGCCATGCTCTATGTATGTATGATGACTGTGCCAAGAAATGTGGTGTCCAAGGAAAATCCACATTTCACTTTGGAATTGGAGTATCATAATCTACACATGATGATATGGCCAGGAATGACCTTGAGACATTTATTCGTTCTCTATTTTTTTGATGGATGGGTAAATGGCGTAGCTTACGAGCACACAGTCATGGCCAAAAATATTGGCACCCTTGAACTTTTTTCAAATAATGCACCATTTCTTCCAGAAAATTGTTGAAATTAAAAATTATTTTGGTATCCACATATGTATTTATTTGGATTGCAGTGGAACAAAACAAAAACAGCTGAAAAAATTACTAAATCTTAGCTTATTCCACACAGAAATCCTAAAATGGCCTGGACAGTATTATTGGCACCTTTTAGAAGTTGTTAGAAATAATTAGATTTCAAACAGATGATTCTCCTTTACTTTAGAATTGAAGTCAGCTATGGTGAGTTGCAGGTGCCTGCAATATAAAAATCACTCGTTCAACCAGTTTGAATAGAGAAAAGGAGTCATTCTGCTGTTCTGCTGTTTTGTGTCACTGTGTGTACCACAATGAGCATGGAGAAAAGAAAGAAAACCAGAGAATTGTCTGAGGAGGTCAGTCACAGGATTGTAGCCAAGCATGGACAAACTCAAGGCCACAAGTCCATCTCCAGATACCTTGATGTTCCTGTATCCACCGTACGCAATGTTATCAGGAAGTTCAAGGCACATGGCACTGAAGCCAACCTCTCTGGATGTGGACGCAAGAGAAAACTTGATTAAAGATTTCAGCGAAGGATTGTTTGAATGGTGGAGAAAGCACCTCGATCAACTGCCAAACAGACTCAAGCTGACCTTCAGACACAAGGTATGACAGTTTCAACTTGCACCATCTGTTGCCAACTCAATGAAGGGGTTCTATGGTAGAAGACCCAGGTGGGACCCACTGCTGAGAGAGAGACGTAAGAAAGCCCGACATGAGTTTGCCAAAACACACCTGAACAAGCCAAAATCCTTTTGGGAGAATGTCCTGTGGACAGATGAGACCAAATTAGAGCTTTTTGGTGAAGCACATCATCTTTATGTTTACAGAAAACAAAATGAAGCCTTCAAAGAAAAGAACACCTTCCCTGCAGTCAAACATGGAGGAGGTTCAGTGATGTTTGGGGGTTGCTCTGCTGCCTCTGGCAATGGGTGCCTTGATGTGTGCACGGCTTCATGAAATCAAGAGATTACCAAGGCATTTTGGAGCACAATGTTCAACCCAGTGTCAGAAAGCTGGGTCTCCGTCAAAGGTCATGGGTCTTGCAGCAGGAAAATGACCCCAAACACATTTCAAAAAGCACCCAGGAATGGTTCAAGACAAAACGTTGGACTGTTCTGAAGTGAGCAACAATGAGTCCAGAACTAAATCCCATTGAACACCGGTGGGGAGATCTGAAAACAGCAGTTGGGAGAAGGCACCCTTCAAATCTGGGAGAACGGGAGCAGTTTGCACAAGAAGAGTGGGCCAAACTGCCAGTAGAGAGGTGGAGGAAGCTCATTCATGGTTATAGGAAGAGCTTGACTGCAGTTATTTTGTCCAAAGGCTGTGCTACCTATTAAGTTAGATCAAGTCTCGGGTGTCAATAATTTTGTCAATGCAATTTCTTTTTATTTTCTGATTTAAAAGGATATATTACGTTCTGAATCAAAAACAAAGGTTCTGTAATATTAACAGTGAAATATAGAATTGTGGAGACCAAATGCTTTTGTCAATTTCAACTTAATTTTAGAGAAAATTGTGAGTTATTTCAAAAAAATTGCAAGGGTGCCAATATTTTTGGCCATGACTATACAGTCACGTGAAAAAGTAAGTACACCCCATGTAAAGTTTTGACTTTTTCAACATATTTCAACATGCAGCTATTTCATCTTCATTTCAACAATATTGATAGATAAAGGTGATATAATATAACAAATATCATGAAACATTTACATTTTGTAGTCCATTGTATAATATAAATAAACATAAATGCAAATTTCGCATGTGGAAAAAGTAAGTACACCCTTGGCTCTAATAGGTGGTATTGCCCCCTTTTGCAGAAACAACCTCAAGTAGGCGTTTCTTATAACCATCTACCAGTCTCTGACATCGACTGGGAGAAATTTTTGCCCACTCGTCCATGCAGAATTCTTTCAGCTGTACGATGTTTGAGGGGCTTTTTGCATGCACAGCTCGTTTCAAATCCCCCCACAACATCTCGATGGGATTTAGATCCGGGCTTTGACTTGGCCATTCCAGAACCCTCCATTTCTTTCTTTTCAGCCATTCCTTGGTGGATTTACTGGTATGTTTAGGGTCATTGTCATGTTGCAAGGTCCACCTTCGGTTGAGCTTCATCTTTCCGACAGATGGCCTCACATTATCCTCAAGCACCCTCTGGTACAATGAAGAATTCATAGTGGTTTCTATGATGGTGAGCTGCCCAGGCCCAGATGCAGCAAAGCTGCAACACAACAACAACAGGCATTTTAAGGCCATCTCCCCTGCTAGAGCGGGGGTTAGCCTTGCGGTCCCCATGATAATCTTCTCCATATTGCCCTATTTTCTGCATCTCCCCTTGTTAACCCCCTTGCCCGCATTTCTTCTTCGACCATCTTCAGCCAAGTCTTTCTCGGTCTTCCCCGTCCTCTACTTCCTTCTACATTCATTTCCATCACTCTTCTCAACCAGTCACTTTCATCCTTCCTCAACACATGACCAAACCATCTCAACCTGTTTCTCTTCACAGCATCCATCACAGGCTCTATTCCCATCATCTTTTGCAATTTATCATTTGTCTTCCTCTCTCTCAACGATACTCCACACATCCACCGAACCATTCGCATTTCCACCCTTTCCAGCCTTCGTTGCTGCTCTACGTTCATTACCCATGTCTCGCTCCCATAAATCATAACACTTCTCACACATGCAGCATACAGCTTTCCCTTCAGCTTCAACGACACTCCCCTCCTCGTCAGCACGCCACTCAGTTCCCGAAACTTCTTCCATGCACATCTCACTCGAGCAACCGCTGCCGAGTCTGATCCACCTTCTCCATTCAGCATGTCTCCTAGGTAACAAAATGTTTTCACACCTTCCAGCTTCACGCCGTCTCCAAGATCCAACTCAACATTTCCTCCATCTGCAGCTCCCTCTGTGCACACCTTACACTTAAATGTAGCTGCCACACTGGTTAATGACCCTCTCAGACCACTACATTTTTGATGAACCCACTCAGCGCACATTGTACATTGAATGGAATTCACTCCGACACCCTTCCTGCACACAGCACACGGCCACTTCCCAGTTCCTTCCACCTCACCACATGCTTTAACACTTGCCATCACCTTCGTTTTTCCGATATTCACCTTCAGACCTTTTGTCTCCATACATTCCTTCCACTTGTTCATCTTCTCCTTCAGTCCATCCATACTTTCTGCAATCAACACCAGATCATCTGCATACAACAACTCCCACGGTAAACCCTCCTTTATGTTCCGAGCCAGCACCTCCATCACAGCTACAAATAGTAGTGGACTTAGTACCGACCCCTGATGCACTCCCACCTTCACCTCAAACTCACCACTGTTCCCGTCCTTCGTCCTTACAGCTGTGCGTGCTCTTTTGTACATTGCCATCACCACTCTGGTCAACCATTCCTCCACTCCTAACTTCCTCAATGCCCATGTCACTACTTCATGTGGAACCCTTTCGAATGCTTTCTCCAGATCAACAAACCCAAGAAACAACTTCTTCCCCTTCTGCATGGACTTCTCCTGCAACTGCCTCACAATAAAAAGCGCGTCTGTCGTTCCTCTTCGTGGCATAAATCCAAACTGCATTTCGTCAATCTTCATTTTCTTCCTTATCCTCCTCTCCAACACCCTTTCCAATACCTTCATTCCATGCTCCAATAACTTTATCGCTCGATACGAGCCACAGTCCAGAGGGTCACCTTTCCCCTTCTATAGAGGGACGAGGGTACTCAGTTCCCAATTTCACTGGAATGCGGCCTTCTTTCACCACCAGATTGCAGATCTCTGTCATTCTCTTCACACCCCAATTTCCCGCTGCCTTCAACATATCTCCCACAACTCCCGTCGGCCCTCCCCCTTTTCTACTCTTCATTGCTTTTATCGCTTCCTCAACTTCCTTCCTTCCTTCTCGGTGCAGCAAAGCTGCCCCAAACCATAATATTTCCACCACCATGCTTTGCAGTTGGTATCAGGTTCTTGTGGTCAAATGCTGTCTTTAGTTTTCGCCAAACATGTCTTCTGGTACTGTGGCCAAATAGCTCTACTTTTGACTCATCTGTCTAGAGCACATTGTTCCAGAAGTGCTGGTCTTTGCCTAGGTGTTCATTGGCAAACTTTAGTCTTGCCTGATGTTCTTTCTGGACAGCAAAGTTTTCCTCCTGGCACACCTCCCATGTAGATCAAATTTGTGCAGCCTCTTTCTAAAGGTAGACTCGTGCACTTTGACATCAACAGTGGCAAGAGTTACCTGTAGGTCCCGTGATGACATTCTGGGGGTTCTTAGAGACTGCTTTCAGCATCTGGCGGTCTGCTCTCGGGCTGAACTTGCTGGGGCGGCCTGGCCTGAACAAGTTGGCAGTTATTTGGAATCTTCTCCACTTGTAGATGATCTTCCGGACAGTCGAATGATTGATTTCAAATTGTTTGGAGATCTTTTTAAATCCCCTCCCAGACTCGTAGGCATCTATAACCTTCTTTCTGAAGGCCTCGGAGAGCTCTTTTGATCTAGGCATGGTGACGCCGCACACTTCAACAACAAAGAGCAAACCAAACTAAATGTCTGAGGTTTAAATAAGACAGGTTTTTCCAAGATCCTCTCTAACGATGTTCTAATCATTTGCACCTGAGCTGGTGCACCTGATTCTAATTTTAGGTATGTGAAGTGGTGATAAATGTAGGGGTGTACTTTCTTTTTCCACATGCGAAATTTGCATTTATTTTTATTTAAATTATACAATGGACTACAAAATGTAAATGTTTCATGATATTTGTTATGTTAGTCTCTAAGAACCCCAGAATGTCATCATGTCACCTTTATCTATCAATATTGTTGAAATGAAGATCAAATAGCTGTATGTTGAAATACGTTGAAAAAGTCAAAACTTTACATGGGGTGTACTTACTTTTTCACGTGACTGTATTATAATGAAATTGGCCGGTACCATGACTTGTTACTGGGAGAATAGCAAAAATGTCTGGTTTCAACAAGACAACCCACGCATTTTGCGTTGCATGTTCGAGACTATCTCAATGAAATGTTCCCTCAATGATGGATTGAACGTGGATCACCAACATGGTCACCATGTTCCTCTACCATGGTCACTACATAGTCCAGATTTAATGACTCCAGACAACTCTTTATGAGGATTCTTCGAGGAGAAAGTGTCCACAAGGAATTATCTGATGATTGAAGAATGGCGCACTGCAGTCATGGCCTCTTTCGCACAGGTGACTCCATAAATGCTACAAAAGATGTTTAAGAGGACTTAGCGACAAATCCATTGGTACAAGGAGAATGACGGAGCTCATACAGATACAATGACTGATTAATTGATGAAAGTACCGCACAATAAAACTTGTATTTTAAACGAGTTTAAGAATGAATGCTTTAATGGTGAGGGAGACTTTCAGGCCACCCTGTAGATAAACAAGTCATCACTTTTGTCTCTAATGCACTTTTTCCTGGTTTTAATGGGATGTTTGAAGAACAACATGGATAGCAATACAGCCTTCATTGTGTCAAAATATCAACTTAACAAACGAGTTAAAATTGGCTTTGTTATATATACAGGATCAAGGCTCGTGAAAGAGCTAACATTTATCACACAAAAAAATCAAACAGACACACAAAACATATAATAAGGGGAGTGGTAGTCAAGATGGGGAGAGAAGGGGAAGCACACAATCACAACATTTGAGAGCAGGGACATCTAGAGATCTATGGGAGGGAGAGGGATTGGGGGGAGGGGGCGTGGGAAAGGAGTGGGGTGTGGTGGGAGAAGTATAAAACACAAGGACACTGCAAGGACTTCCAGGAAAGAAGTTGGTATTTCAAAAAAAAAGTGGATCTGGGGTGAAATTAGCGGGGGTAGAAAAGGTCAAGGTTTTGGATGGGGGAAGATAAGAGATGGTGGTGAACAGGCTTGCTTGGTGTGTTCCTCTGATTTATTTCTGTATAAACATATGATTTGTATAAGCTGCTCAATGAGCCTTCACCATCACAGGAAAATAAAAACATGTTTTGCATGGATTTTGCATGCAATCTATGTAAAAATACGTTAAGGTGTCGAGGGGTCTATAGTTATGGAGCTATGGGCTTTTTCCCAGACATCCCCATCCCCTGCTGGCCCCTCAGTTGGACGTGGGATATCCTACCACGGTGCAAACTACTCTTCGATTTTCCCATCATCCTCGACCTCCACATCGCTAAAAACGCCAATTTTGCTTCTCTGGGGGGAGGGAGTGTGACTGCACTCACATTACCCACTCTGGTCGGTTGTTCGCATCACCTGGTCATCGCGTGCCCTGTTAATTTGCTGAGCAATAATGTACAATGTCGTAGAGGACTTTGCTTCTCTGGGGGGAGGGTGTCCAATGATATCTTCTCTTCTCCTTATATATATGTATATATTTGTACATATATATATATATATTTGTATATATATATATATATTATATATATTATATATATATATATACAGTATATATATATTTTTTTTTTTTTTTTTTTTATTATTATTTATTTATTGTTTTTGCGGAATTTTTTGGGCTTCAGTGAAGTTGAATGGCGCCACTCTTTGCTTGCCATCTTCGTTTCTGGCTGAAAGTAGTGGACCCAGCTTTCATCCCCAGTCACTACGCGCTGTAAGAAAGTGTCGCCTTCTGTTTGGTAACGTCGCAGAAGTTCTTCACATGCGTCCGCTCGCCGTTCTTTCAGTTCGGGTGTGAGTCTGGGCACCCACCTTGCAGACACTTTGTGGATCCCCAGCACGTTGTGAATGGTATGGTGTGCTGAACCATGGCTAATGTTCAATTCGGAGATCACTTCATCCAGTGTAATGCGACTGTTTTCCCTTAGCACGCGCTCAACTCCTACAACCATTTCTGGTGTGTCGGCTGTGTGAGGCCGGCCCGAGCGAGCAGCGTCTGCCACACTGGACACTCCATTTTTAAACTTCCTGTCCTGTTCCTACACACAAATATCACCTGCTGCAGCGATAAACATGCGTCACCATATTGCATCTTCATTGTGCGATGGATTTCACTGGGATCCACACCCTCACTTCCCAAGAAACGGATGACAGAACGTTACTCCTCCCTGGTGCCTGCTTCTAAGGGAGCCGCCATCTTGGAACTGCTCTACTGACATCATACGCTCAATGTTGCCAGATCTAAAACACGCAAAACATATACCATGTCGTCTACAACTACACACATTACATTGTCGAATTTATATCGCCATTTTAAAGTTACTTATTGACTGGCCCTCGTATATGTATATATGTATTGTCGCATACCAAGGGTTAACACCCCAAGAGGACGAATGACCGAAACGAGCTTTAACTCCGAGGCGTATTTCAAACTTGGCGGGATTATCTTTTCGCGTGAGCGAGAAGGTTCGAAGTCTTATCTGATCGGGAACACACGGGGTTATTCCGAGGCCACAAGACAAAGAAACAAACCATGACAAGAAAAGTAAAATGCAACAAATAGTGAATTTTATGAAAATAAATGCAAAAACAATAAAAATGTTGAGGTAAAAACTAATAGTAATAGTAAGGTGATAATAGTAAGGTGAGGTGAGGCGTAATAGTAATAGTAAGGTGAGGGACCCTCCATGCGGACTAAATTACAGACACAGGGAGAAATAAAATTAAAATAAAATGGTGTTTATAATGCCAGCACTTAGTGTTGTTGTTCAAGCGAGGCCGTCGAATGAAGTCGGCAGCCCAAAGTGCCCCGAAGCTACGCACGGGAAAGATGCACATGATGGCGTGAAGCTCCTCTCCGTGTTGCCACAAACGTGAAGGGATTTAATGTGGCCAGTCCTCTCCCGCTCTGGACCGACGCGCCAAGAGCACCGCAAACCGCTGCCTTATTTCTCCTTCTCTCAATCGCAAAAGTTCCACCAAAGCTTTGGCACGTCTCCGCAGGCGCACGTGAGGCCATAAAAATGACCGTTTGCTCGTGTGACCGAGGTGAGAGAATTAGCAAGGGTGAGACCTCTTTCTCTTCCTCTTCCCTCCACTATTCAAAGCTTCACAAATGGACACGGCCTGAGACGCAGCCATTTGCCAACGCGACCAGGACAAAAAGAGGAAAATAGATGTGACCGCCTTCGACGAATGTCGGGACAAAGAGATAGAGAGAATGCGACTGCCTCCAACAAACGCCAGGACCAAGAGACCAAAAATGGCGAGACCATGTCTTTTTCCTCCAGCTCCACACTCTGCCCAATCATCGAGCGCTACTCAATAATCTCATCGTGCCTCCACCAATCACGAAGGCCGTGGCGTGACCTCCTCGTTACGAGTCATGGGGGGGGGGGGGGGGCGGAATCTAATCTCTGTTCGGGAATGTTCAGATGACGTCGGCGGTCATGAGGGGGGATTTACGTGACAATCGGTAAATGCTGTTTCTTTCGGCCCTGGCGGTGCAGTGAGCTGTTTTTTTGAGCTCTGTGAGCTGTGAGGTATTTATTTGTTTACCCCCCACAAACGTAACAACATATATACAGTATATGTATGTATGTATATATATATATATATGTATATATATATATATATATATATATATATATATACACAATTTTATAAACAGGATTCAAATTCCTGCGAGGGGTTAAGTGTGAAAAAATTCTGACTCAATGCCGGGCTCGAACCACGGACCTCCGTTGATAACGCGTCAACAGCCCACTCGTGGAAAATTCCACATTTAAAAACATATGTTAAAGGGAAAAAGTGAGTGTACAAAACATGTCACAAAAAGGATTTATACACTGAAGTTTGGGAAATTGTTGGTCTTAATACTAGCACATAGATCATCAGCAGAATTGTCGGGCATTTAGCCGAGAAAAATAATTAAATAATATTATTGTCTATGGTCGATCACTGAATCGAATGTTGTCATGTCTGGTCCCTCATGCGTACCACTCTATTGTTGCATGCAGGGAGAGGATGGTCAACCAGGACCCAGAGGAGCACCAGGATCTCCAGGAAGACAGGTAATCCTCTACGTTCATAATGAACCATTGTTGTCATGTTGTTGTTTTGCTTATAATTTTAGCTTTTTCTGTGTGTTTCGTTTTCCTCATCCATGCGTATTTATTTGAGCTTAAGATGGAACTTTATGAGACATGTTGATGTTTACTACTTCATACGTGGCAATTGTCTCACATTACATAGATTTGCACAAGGAAATGTAGACACGAGTAAAGGTACATCCTCACATCCGGCCTTCATTATATTATAATGAACTGGTGCTGCGATTTTGAATCACATGTACACAATGGCAGTTCCATAATTGTCAATTTTCCTATCCTCGTTGGCCACGTGTTACGATTATAGGAACCTGAGCAGCAAATTGGAGTTTTTCAACCAATGAGAATGTTGAATTTACTCAGCCATTGATCCTGGGTCTCCATCAAGAGCCTTGTTTAAGAGTTCTATGATGAGCATTTATAGACTTGGTTGGTGTGGTATCAAAAGCATAACATGATTATTCCATGACTTGATCGTACCAGCTTTCCCTTCAGGAACCTCTTGGCCTTACTATAATCAAGCGTAGTCGGCGGTGTATACAAAATGCAATGGATCGGGGATCACAAAAGCAATCAGGTCCGATGTTTTTGATTGAAATGACAGTGCCCGATCTTTTTACGGAAAATCTCTCCTGGAATCAGGTTTGAGTAGCACGTTGGTCATTTCTGTCTGGCATGTACCAGATCTGTCTGGCATGTACCAGATCTGTCTGGCATGTACCAGTACCATGTACCAGAAAAAAAAACTCGCATTCAGCATCCTGCTGCCAATGATGCCTATCCTATACATTAAGCTGCCTATACGTCAGGTTGCCTAAATGTCAAGAAGAAAATAGTTGATTTATCCACTGTGAAATATGAAAAGGTGATTACGTTTCGGGCCTTACCCTTTGTCAAAGCAAAACTGAGAGACGGGAAAATGGGAAGCTATATGTCAGGTTGCCTATTCTTCAGATTTCTGAGCCATCAAGTTTTCTGCTTGCCGAGACTTCAGGTTGCCGAGACTTCAGGTTGCCGAGACTTCAGGTTGCCTAGACGTCTAGTTGCCGAGACGTCTGGTTGCCGAGACTTCAGGTTGCCGAGACGTCTGGTTGCCGAGACGTCTGGTTGCCGAGACGTCTGGTTGCCGAGACTTCAGGTTGCCGAGACTTCAGGTTGCCGAGACGTCTGGTTGCTGAGACGTCTGGTTGCCGAGACTTCAGGTTGCCGAGATGTCTGGTTTGCCGAGACGTCTGGTTGCCGAGACGTCTGGTTGCCTAGATGTCCCGTTGCTGAGATGCCTGGATGCCAAGACGTCAGGTTGCCTAAACATCTAGTTATCGAGACGTCTGGTTGTCTAGACGTCTGGTTGCCGAGATGTCTGGTTGCCTAGACGTCTGGTTGCCGAGACGTCTGGTTGCCGAGATGTCTCGTTGCCGAGATGTCTGGATGCCAAGACGTCAGGTTGCTTAAACGTCTAGTTATCGAGACGTCTGGTTGTCTAGACGTCTAGTTGCCGAGATGTCTGGTTGCCTAAACGTCTAGTTATCGAGACGTCTGGTTGTCTAGACGTCTAGTTGCCGAGATGTCTGGTTGCCTAAACGTCTAGTTATCGAGACGTCTGGTTGTCTAGACGTCTAGTTGCCGAGATGTCTGGTTGCCTAAACGTCTAGTTATCGAGACGTCTGGTTGCCGAGACGGCTTTTTATAAATGCTGCTCCCTGTCTGCATAACATATGCATGAGCACAATAAAAATGACATCACCTGATAGTGATTAGTAAATCTATTGACCACAGGGATAAGTGAAACAATAAACTGTCGACAATGTACAGAATGACAAGTTTTAGGAATAGGAGGTTTCATGTTTTTGTTTTGATCCATTCCATACAGGTAATTTATCATCAATTACAATTGCCATTTCTATATTTATTTCCTTTGAAGGGTGAAATTGGAGTGCCAGGAGCGAGAGGGCAGCCCGGGATACCTGGAGTGCAGGTATATAAACACAGTTATAATATAGCTTCTTATTTTTATTTTCAAAGACAAAGGACATATTATATGAGACAGTTGTCCAAGTGATTTAAACTGACAGCAATTGCTCAATCCACCCGCTATGGCTTGCCTCGTGGAAATGGTGCCACAATGGTTACCTTATAGGGCTGTTATTATGGAACTGTGTGGGATTATTCCAAAAGTTTCACCCTTCCATTTTACGAACGTGTGAACCATGAATTATTTGACCATATGAGGAATGAACACTCGGGCTATGGCTTAACACAAAGTTAGAAAAAGAGTGACTTTTGCATGAGAAGGTAAAACAGTTTGAAAAGAGTCAGGTGGGGAGGATGCCCCTGTTGAGAAAGGTGGTGCAAGCTCCCCCAACCACCACACCCATGTATCATCCTCGTTCTTGGTTATATGTTCCGTACCCTAAATGTCCACACCCAGAGGGTTCTCTGGATGATGGTATAGCCGGCGTTATTAAATACAAAATGTTCAGTGTACAGAACAAAAGGACCAAGAAAATGTGTTAAACAACGAGTGTCGTTGTGGGCCGAGTGTCTGCTCTGAGTCTGGGCGGTCGGCGGTTCGAACCCTGGCTGAATCACACCAAAGACTTGAAAAAAAACCTATAGTCCCCTCCGGTGTATACCGGTAGTGGATTAACAAGCATTCTGAGTATTGCGCTGCAATACATGTCCCCTACCGGCAGTCTGTCGTCCAGAAAACTGTTGGGGAAATTACCAAAGTTCAAAGTGCCATAACTTTGTCAAAAATGGTCGAAACGTCGTGAAGTTCGAACTTGATCTGTAACTTATCATGAGGAAACCATGTGCCAAGTTTGAAACCATTAGCATTAAGAGTTTAGAAAAAAAAAGTCCGGAGAACTGTTCTTTGCGTGACGGACTGACGGACTGACGGACTGACGGACTGACGGACTGACGGACTGACGGACTGACGGACTGACGGACTGACAGACGGAGGGACGGAGTGCAAACCTTTAGTCCCCTCCGGTGTACACCGGTAGAGGACTAATAATAAGTTGTAGTGACCCATGGGTCCCCCAAGCAAGACCAGCATCAGAATCTCCTTGCTCCAGCCGGTGACGTCACCGGCGGGGAACCACGGCGCCAGAGTGGCTGGTCACGTGACCACCAAAGCGTGCCGCGCGTGCGGGTATAATCAGCTACACCTGTTGATCACGTGACCACCGAAGCACGCCTCGCTTGAGAGGCGTGGCTTTCGGTTTCGGTTTCGGTTTCTGGTTGTGCTTTATAATGCAGCCCGATAAACGGGCTTTTCAGTGTTCCCGAGTTGGTTTTGAGAATAAATATCTTATCGGACGAGTTTGTGTCCTGCCCGTCATTTTGTCCGTCTCATGCAGGAGCCCGGGCTCCTTCACAGGTGACCCCAAATTTGCAACACGCGATGGACACCGCAGTGTCCCTCAAGCTGCCCACCTTCTGGGAAGCACATGCCGCCGTCTGGTTCGCGCAGACGGACTCCCAGTTCGCCCTGCATGGCATCACGGAGGACGCCACCCGCTACCATTACGTGGTCGCTGCGCTCGGCTCCGCGACCGCCGCCCGCTGCCTGAGCTTCCTCGAGAACCCGCCCGCTGACGGCAAGTACGACGCCATCAAGGCACTTCTGCTGGGCGCGTTCGCCCTCTCCCCGGCTGAGCACGCACGACGCCTGCTCGACCTACCTGAGCTCGGCGATACGCGCCCGTCCGAGCGCATGGACTACATGCTCACGTTGCACGGCGAGCACCCCTCGGATTTCCTGTTTCAGGAGCTCTTTCTTCGCCAGCTCCCGGCCCCGGTACGGGTCGCCCTGGCAGGTACGACCATCGTAAACCCCCGCGACCTCGCCAAGGACGCCGACAAGATCGCTTCGGCAAGCCAGCTCGCCGGAGCGGCGAGCCAGCTCGTCGGGGTGGCGGCCAGGAGCCTTCCCGCCCACCCGCCCGACGCCCGCGACGCAGTTTCCTTCCCGGAGACCACCGGGCCGGCACGACTGACAGCGGCGACGCCGCGTCGCCCGGTCCCGACGCGTCGACCGGAGCCCCCGCCCGACCCGGCCTGGTGCTATTTCCACGCCACGTTCGGGTGGCAAGCCCGATCATGCCGACCCCCATGCACGTTCGGCAAGTTGGGAAACGGGCGAGCTGGCGTTCCCTCCCAGCAATGAACGCCGGCCGTTCCGGAAACCTGCTGTTCATCGCGGACTGAGCGTTGGGCCGGCGTTTCCTCTGCGACACCGGCACCCAGCTGAGCGTCATTCCCGCTTCGGCGGAGGACAGGCGGGCCGCCGTTTGCGGCCCCCCACTGGTCGCAGCCAACGGCTCCGCCATCCGCACCTTCGGCCCACGCACCGTCGCCCTCCGCTTCGGCAGCCAGCTCTTTCACTGGGAGTTCGTGACGGCGGACGTCCCCATGGCTTTGCTCGGGGCCGATTTCCTGTGCGCCCACGGGCTGCTGGTCGACGTGAAACGCCTGTGTCTCGTCAACGCCGAGACTTTCAGCTCCCTGGCGTGCGCCTTGAGCCGGGCCGCACCCACCGAGTTTTCCTGCGCCCTCCCATTGGCGGACGACTTCGCACGTCTCCTCGCGGAGTTCCCGGCCCTCATGCGGCCGACGTTTTCGGCCATCGCGGTGCGGCACGGCATCGAGCATCACATCCCCACTACGGGCCCGCCGGTGTACGCCCGGGCTCGCCGTCTCGACCCCGCCAAACTCGCCGTCGCCAAGGCCGAGGTCACGGCGCTGGAGCGCCTGGGCCTCGCCGTTGCACATCGTCCCGAAGCCGGGGGGCGGATGGCGGCCATGCGGCGACTACCACCACCTCAACGACGCCCCTACCCCCGACAGGTACCCCATCCCGCACATCCAGGATTTTTCCGCCCGGTTGGCGGGGCGGACCATTTTTTCTAAAGTGGACCTGATTTGGGGGTACCACCAGGTGCCCGTCCGCCCAGCCGACATCCCAAAGACGGCCGTGATCACACCTTCGACCTCTTCGAGTTCCTCCAGATGCCCTTCGGCCTCAAAAACGCGGCGCAGGCGTTCCAGCACCTGATGGACGGCGTGCTGCGCGACCTGCCATTCCTCTTCAGTCTTCACCTACCTGGACGACATCCTCGTCGCCAGCACGTCCAGAGCCGAGCACCTCCTCCACCTCCGGACGCTCTTCGGCCGCCTCAGCGAGCACGGCTTGATTGTCAACACGGCCAAATGTCACTTTGGTGCGGCGACGATCGACTTTTTCGGCCACCGCATCACCCGGAACGGCGTTGTGCCGCTGCCGGCCAAAGTCAAGGCCATCGCCGCTTTCCCGCGCCCCCGCTCCGTCAAGGCGCTGCAGGAGTTCCTCGGGATGGTGAACTTCTATCACCGCTTCGTGCCCCGAGCGGCGCAACTCATGCGGCCCTTGTACGCCGCCCTCCGTGGCCAGCCGGCGAAGCACGACGTCGTCTGGTCCACGGACATGGACGCGGCTTTTGCCGGCGCGAAACGTGCCCTCGCCAACACCACGCTGCTGGCCCACCCGGTACCCCATGCCCCCATCGCCCTCACCACGAACGCCTCCGACTACGCTGTGGGCGCGGTCCATGAACAATGGGTGTACGGGGCCTGGCAGCCGCTCGCGTTCTTCAGCCGGCAACTCCTGCCCAACGAGCTGAAGTACAGCACGTTCGACCGCGAGCTCCTCGGGCTGTACCTGGCCGTCCGCCATTTTCGCCACCTCCTGGAGGGCCGCCCATTCACGGCCTTTGTCGACCACAAGCCATTGATTTTCGCAATGGCCAAGGTCACGGAGCCATGGTCGGCCCGCCAGCAGCGCCACCTCTCCGCCGTGTCGGAATACACCACGGACATCCGGCACGTCGCCGGGAAAGACAACACCATGGCCGACTGCCTTTCTCGGGCCGGCGCCAACGCCGTCCACCTCGGCGTGGATTTCGCCCTGATGGCGATGGACCAAGCCACCGACGGCACGGTGCAGGCGCTCAGGGTGGCAGACACGGGCCTCCGCTTGGCTGACGTCCCCTTCGCGGGCACGGTCCTGCTTTGCGACGTCTCCCAAGGCCGACCGCGCCCCGTCGTGCCAGTCTCCTGGCGGCGCCGCATTTTCGCTTCCCTCCACGACCTCTCGCACCCAGGCCGGAAGGCAACCCAGAAGCTGGTGTCGGCACGCTTCGTCTGGCACGGGTTGCGACGGGACGTCCGCGACTGGGCCAACGCCTGCACAGCCTGCCAGCGGGCCAAGGTCCACCGTCACACCCTGGCTCCGTTGGCTCCTTTTACCGTGCCCGAGCGGCGTTTCGACCATGTCCACGTGGACCTGGTGGGTCCCCTGCCCCCATCGCGGGGGTTCACCCACCTGCTCACCATGGTGGACAGGACCACCAGGTGGCCGGAGGCCGTGCCCCTCACCTCCACCACCACCGCCGACGTGGCGCAGGCGTTCATCGCCACCTGGGTCGCGCGCTTCGGCGCACTGGCGGACATCTCGTCCGACCGCGGCCCACAGTTCACGTCCGAACTTTGGGGCGCGGTCGCCCGCTCGTTTGGAGTCACTCTGCACCGCACCACGGCCTACCACCCCCAAGCCAACGGGTTGTGTGAGCGGTTTCACCGCTCCATGAAGGCCGGCCTCCAGGACGACGGGTGGGCCGACCGGCTCCCGTGGGTCCTTTTGGGCCTCCGCACGGCCCCCAAGGAGGACCTCCAGGCGTCCACCGCCGAGCTGTTGTACGGCCAGACTCTCCGTGTCCCGGGCGAGTTCGTGCCCGACGCCACCAGCCCCTGGTCCGCCGCGCGCCAGCGCACGGACTTCCAGGAGGCCGCCCAACGTTTCGCCCCGGTGCCAACGTCCCGCCACGGCGACCCCCACTCCTACGTCCCCCCAGCACTCCGCACGGCGGAGTACATCTTTGTGCGCCACGACACGCACTGGGGGCCGCTCCGGCCACCTTACGACGGACCCTTCCGGGTCCTACGCCGGGACAACAAGTCCTTCATCGTCAGCATCGGCGGCCGGGCGGACCGGATCTCGCTGGACCGCCTCAAACCGGCCCACATGGACGTCGGCCAGCCGCCATGGCTGGCTCTACCACCGCGGCGCGGCCGCCCCCCGTCCAATACACCCCCCGTCCGACCACCCACCACCACACCTGACCCCCCCCCCCCCCCCCCCGCGACTGGCCAGGGGTCGTTTCGGTCGGGTCATCCGGACCCCGCTCAGGTTGACCTCCCTGGACCAAGTCCATTCTGGGGGGGGGCGTGTGTAGCGACCCATGGGTCCCCCAAGCAAGACCAGCATCAGAATCTCCTTGCTCCAGCCGGTGACGTCACCGGCGGGGAACCACGGCGCCAGAGTGGCTGGTCACGTGACCACCAAAGCGTGCCGCGCGTGCGGGTATAATCAGCTACACCTGTTGATCACGTGACCACCGAAGCACGCCTCGCTTGAGAGGCGTGGCTTTCGGTTTCGGTTTCGGTTTCTGGTTGTGCTTTATAATGCAGCCTAATAAACGGGCTTTTCAGTGTTCCCGAGTTGGTTTTGAGAATAAATATCTTCTCGGACGAGTTTGTGTCCTGCCCGTCATTTTGTCCGTCTCATGCTGGAGCCCGGGCTCCTTCAAAGTGCTGCTTCCTTCCTTAACGCTCAGCACTTTAAAAGGATAGAGTACGGATAAACAACCATAAGTTGGCAACCATTGCGCAGGCTCGATGGGCTTAATGGCCTCCACCTGCTGCTTCTTTGCTTGGCACTCAGCATTTAGAGAATAATGCACAGACAAACCCTGTGGGTTGGTATCTTGGGGGTGAGAGGGGCAGGACGTTTTAGATTTGTCCTTAATTTCCTCACGGAGTACAGGCAGAAAAGGGACGTCACAAAGATGGCGTCGCCTGTACCCAGATTGCCTCGGAATTTACGTCATTTCCCCCCAAAGGTCAGCGGCTCTGTCTGAAGTCGAGTCCAGTGTTGTCTCGTGTATTTGTCTACATATGTGTTCGTGATTTGTATCGTAGCTCCTCCATGTGACTCAGACCGTGCAAAAAAGGTTGTATAACTATCTTGGGGAAGCGAGTTGGGGATCTTGCCCCACCTCACCCAACAGGGACACCCTGAAAAATAACGTATTTTAATGGTACCGTGAAATGGGGGTGAATAGGGACAGCAAGGTGAATAGGGACACAACCTGAAAAAAGTTCGGAAACTTTTTTCGCTGAAAATTGATAACCATACTGATTTGTTGATATTTGGGTTTAAAGTGTTCTCTTGTTTTTTTAAAAAGCAACTTATAGTCCCTATTAACCCCATATATGGGTTAAATAGGAATAAATAGGATTTTTATGGCTGTCCCTATTCACCCCGTTTTACGGGTGAATAGAGACAGTCACTAATACAAAAAAATAATAATCAAAAATAGGGACAGTTTGGAGAAACTTTTGATCCCATTTTTTTTTTCATTGGCACCGTGGTTCATACAGACTTGGCATTTAATATGGAATATTTTTTTTGTGGGGGTGAACTTACTTTTCAAGATGTCTTAGAACCAAAAGTTCATTGGAATTATGTTGAAATTATTCTCGATTTTGTTAATGTGACCTTTAAAAGAAACAAAAACCACATTTGACATTTTGAAACAAATAAATTGATCCTTGAAAGTGATGTAAACTGATATCGAACTCAATTCATGGACAGTACTGTGTTAAACTTCTGTACGTTTTCCAGAAGTATCTCTTTATTTTGCACATTAGCCCAATTTTTTTTTAACAAAAACAAAAGCTAAATTATGACTGGGATTACAGACAGTAAAATTACAGTTCAGTACTTCGTGTAACCCCCACCAGCATTCAGGAGGGCACGTACACGTTGAGACATGCTCTTCACGAGATTTGCCAAGGTTTGGACAGGAATCGCTTGCCATGCAGTGACAATAGCCTGCTGCAATTCACGCACAGAGGTCGGCTGCTGGTCCAAGTGGTCGATTTGACGCGTTAATTCTTCCCACAAGTTCTCTATCGGATTCATATCCCGAGACATGGCAGGCCACTCCATATGCTCTACACCACGGTCAGCAAGAAAGTGTTGGATCATGCGAGCACGATTAGGCCGTGCATTGTCATCTTGGAAGACAAAGTTTCCTCGAAAGGCTGCACGAGCAAATGGAAGCAATGTTTCTTCCAGAATGGCCCTGTACTTGAACTGGTTCAGGTTTCCATTCAGAACAACCAGGTCAGTTTTGCCCCCTGCATGAAAAGCAGCCCAAACGGTCACCCCACCACCTCCAGCTTGGACTCTTGGCACTATACAATCTTTGTTGCAGGCTCCATGCACTTGTCTGCGCACTCGGACGTGGCCATCTTGACGATAGACCAGAAATCTAGACTCGTCACTGAAGATCACGTGATTCCAGTGTCCTGGCTGCCATTGACGGTGCTGTCTGGCCCACTGCAATCGGCACTGGCAGTGTTGTCTGGTCAGGCGTGGCTTTCTCAGGGGATGCCTGGCACGATAGCCTGCTTGAACCAGTCGTTGGTTGACTAGCCTTCTGGATACAGGCACATTTGTCAGTTGCTCCCACTCAGCCCTAAGCCGATTAGCTGACTTGGTACGGCCATTGCGGACTAACCGGTGCAGCTGGCGATCATCCCTCCTTGTGGTTCTGCGGGGACGTCCTGGCCTCGGTATTGGAGTAGGGACACCCCTCTGAGCATTTCGTTTCAGGATCTTTGACACCTCACCTTGAGTGATGCCATACTGCCGAGCAATAGCACGTTGTTTCATGCCGTAATTTCGTAAAGCCACTACTCCATGACAAACAGTATTGTCGAGTTGACGGACCATCTCCAGAGGAAGCGGCAATAACTTTTGGAGACGTGCAGCAGTTGTTTTCCACTAATACAGAATGCAACAACCCTTGTATACCCGACTGTGAAGCCAATCATCAAATGCACCTGTCCGTACATTTTGCCACGCCACCTGTGATATAATCCTGTTGTTGACTTCTTGCTGCGACAGACAATCAGTGACATGGTTCTTTTAACAAATAAATCACCAAAGTGTAAAAGAAACTCACCAGATTGATATACTGAGTTAAGAAAGTAAACCCAAGTCAAGAAAAAAAATATAATCCATGTTAAATGCCAAGTCTGTATTATGGGTGCATATTATGTGCATCCATCTGAGCTATCAATTTAGCAATAAGTTGGAAACTCAGGATTGTTTCTTGATTATTATTTTTTTGTATTAGTGACCGTCCCTATTAACCCGTAAAACAAGGTGAATAGAGACAGCCATAAAAATCCTATTTATTCCTATTTAACCCATATATGGGGTTAATAGGGACTATAAGTTGCTTTTTAAAAAAACAAGAGAACACTTTCAACTTAAATATCAACAAATCAGTATGGTTAGCAATTTTCAGCGAAAAAAGTTTCCGAACTTTTTTCAGTTTGTGTCCCTATTCCCCCCATTTTTACGGTACCTATTGTTTTATATTCGACTGAAAGTCAAGAAACATTTTGATGACTCATTGTAATATGGTTACATTTGGATGTGCACATCCATTTCACGCAGTCGTAGGATTGTCGGAGATGTATGTAGTCAAATATCAGATAGCAGTGAAGGAGTGAATCGTACTCTGAACTTTCTTCCCTCTGTTCTCGAAGGAAAGTTTACTTACTCAGTCATTCTGCTTTAAGTCTGACACACGTCTCTTGCAGGGGCCCATGGGTGCTCCGGGAAAGGCCGGAAACCGTGGCAAGAGGGGACGAAAGGTATGATTGCATCTGCCCCTCATTATCAGTCCGACCCACCTTGTGTTTGTGACTCCAAACCCGTGGTATTGGTTTTTTATGACCACATAGATCATTAGCCCCATGCGATTTCACCCAGTATTCCCACGTTTAAGTGGCGTTTAAGTATTTCGGCTTCAAATAGAAGTTAAACAGAAGATCCTCCCTTCAAGTCGCACAGCTTTTATTATTCTCTTTTTTGAAACGGGCAACTATGATAGCAGTTCATGGCTGGTGTGGACTTTTATAGTAGAACATTTAAAAATAATGCAGTAGTAGTTGTTGTTGTTGTTGTTGTTGTTGTTGTTGGTGGTGGTGGTGGTGGTGGTGTTTAGCCCCGGACCGTTCTCTTGAACAAGCCAGTGGCACGGAGACAGCCGATCGATCTCCCAGGAGCGACCCAGAGATCCCCCACATCCAGAATGGTGTACCACCAACTTCACGAAGTCAGGGCCATGATGGAGTTAGAGAGAGAGAAAGAGAGAGAGAGAGGGAAAGGACCAGTCCATGGGGACCAGTCGGCACTCTGACCATGACCGTGCTGCCTTGATGAATCCGGGCAGCAGGGAAGAATGGAGAAGATTTGGTTCCGGACTAGCGTTAGGGGGTACAACCACCACGAAGAGGCGTCCCCGATAGCTGCTAACACAGTTGTGTAATTCTATCCTGAAATTTTGTGCATTTATATTGCAAGTTATAAAGAAAGTGATATCGACGTGACTCAAAGCATTGTGAGTAAAACTAAGATGGCAGCTAACATATAGTCAATAATGTTGCACAACAGAGATGTGTCATCAAGCCCCTTGTAAAGGAGAGCATCAAATCAACTGAAATTCACAAGAGACTGTGTTGCTGATTTGGTGGTGCGTGGGTCTTTCGCGTAGTTTTGTAGAGAATTGGTGAGCAATCTTGAGCATTCTCACATGCCACCATCTGCTGTCACCCAAGCAAACATTGAACGTGTTGAACAGAAAATGTTGTGCAATCACACGACAACAAAGTGCAAAATTGCAAAGAATTTGACGTTGGTGTTGGAAGTTTTGAAGCGATAGTTTATTATCACTTGGATGGTCCAAGTTGGGTACCAAATGACCTCTCATTTCATCCAAAGGCAACTCATTGAAACAGGGATCCTGGAACACCACCAGAGGGTTGATCTGATTGATTAAGAACATTGCGATGATCCATGAGACCTTTGTCCATTTCAAGGCAGAGTCTAAGCTAGCCAGGATGGAGTGGAGACATATTTTTTTGTATACAAGATCGAAGCTCGTGTAAGAGCTAACATCAATCACAAAAAAAAAAAAAAAAACACAAAACATACAATAAAGGGAGCTGGAGACAAGATGGGGAGAGAGAGGGAAGCACACAAGTACAACAGCAGAGAACAGGGACATCGGGAGATCTGTGGGAGGGAGAGGGCTTGAGGGGAGGGGTATGGAAAGGCGGCGGGGTTAGAGAGGTATGAAACACATGGACACTGCCAGGAAAGAAGTCGGTATTGCAGAAAAGTGGATCTGGGGTGAATTAACGTGGGTCGAATAGATCAAGGTTTTGGATGGGGGAAGATAAGAGATGGAGCAGGAATTAGTAATTTGTTCAGGCTGCCGGTGATAACTCGCCTATTCTTTATGAAAAACACCATGGGATATTTAAATCCATGAACAAATGCTGGCAGATAGGACCCCCAGCTTAACGTCCATCTGAAGGATGGCACACACATTGATGAATCACCCTGCCTGTTAAATACCAGTGTGACAGTTTATGGCTGGGTTGGGATTCGAACCCAGGCTAGACATCTCAGATGATGTGCGTACCACTTAACCATCCTGTCAGCCCAATGCGGTGAAATGAGCAATATACAAACGAAGTAGACAGGTGTGCTGTCTCAGACATGACTACTGTCCAATAATGTTAGGCCCAATGTCACCACAACTTCTCCAGCAGAGATGGATTCGGAAGTTGCAAATCATACCCCATGTAGTCTGGACTTGCACCTTGTGATTTTCATCTTTATTCACCACTCAAAGAACATCTGGGTAGCATTAACTTTATGAATGATGAGGAATTCAAACCAGATGCTCTAGACATGGCTGCCAAACCATACCAAAGACTTATGCACACATGGAATCAAGGTGCTACCTTATCATGGGACAGGTGTGTGCATTTATCAGGGGAATACTTTGAGAGAAAGGTGAAGTTTCATCAACCTTCCACTACTTGATATGCTGGAGTCAAAGGTCCACATCAACTTTGAGTTGGAACCAAATTCCTAACTAATATGAGTCCTTGTAACCAAATTCCTCACTAATATGAGTCCTTGTAACCAAATTCCTAACTAATATGACTCCTTGAAACCAAATGCCTAACTAATATAAGTCATTGAAACCAAATTCCTCACTAATATGAGTCCTTGTAACCAAATTCCTCACTAATATGAGTCCTTGTAACCAAATTCATAACTAATATGAGTCCTTGTAACCAAATTCCTAACTAATATGACTCCTTGAAACCAAATTCCTCACTAATATGAGTCCTTCAAACCAAATTCAGAACTAATATGACTCCTTGAAACCAAATTCCTAACTAATATGTGTCCTTGAAATTAAATTCCTCACTAATATGTGTCCTTGAAACTAAATTCCTCACTAATATGACTCCTTGAAACCAATTCCTAACTAATATGACTCATTGAAACCAAATTCATCACTAATATGAGTCCTTGTAACCAAATTCCTAACTAATATGACTGCTTGTAACCAAATTCATAACGAATATGTGTCCTTGTAACCAAATTCCTAACGAATATGACTCCTTGAAACCAAATTCCTAACTAATATGAGTCCTTGAAACCAAATTCCTAATTAATATGACTCCTTGAAACCAAATTCCTAACTAATATGACTCCTTGAATCCAAATTCCTAACTAATATGAGTCCTTGTAACCAAATTCCTCACTAATATGAGTCCTTGTAACCAAATTCCTCACTAATATGAGTCCTTGTAACCAAATTCCTAACTAATATGAGTCTTTGTAACCAAATTCCTAACTAATATGAGTCCTTGTAACCAAATTCCTCACTAATATGAGTCCTTCAAACCAAATTCCTAACTAATATGAGTCCTTGTAACCAAACTCCTCACTAATATGAATCCTTGTAACCAAATTCCTCACTAATATGAGTCATTGTAACCAAATTCATAACTAATATGAATCCTTGTAACCAAATTCCTAACTAATATGAGTCTTTGTAACCAAATTCCTAACTAATATGAGTCCTTGTAACCAAATTCCTCACTAATATGAGTCCTTCAAACCAAATTCCTAACTAATATGAGTCCTTGTAACCAAATTCCTCACTAATATGAGTCCTTGTAACCAAATTCCTCACTAATATGAGGCATTTTAACCAAATTCCTCACTAATATGAGTCTTTGTAACCAAATTCCTAACTAATATGAGTCCTTGTAACCAAATTCCTCACTAATATGAGTCATTTTAACCAAATTCCTAACTGATATGAGTCTTTGTAACCAAATTCCCAGCTAATATGAGTCCTTATAACCAAATTCCTCACTAATATGAGTCATTTTAACCAAATTCCTAACTAATATGAGTACTTGTAACCAAATTCCTCACTAATATGAGTCCTTGTAACCAAATTCCTCACTAATATGAGTCCTTCAAACCAAATTCCTAACTAATATGAGTCCTTCAAACCAAATTCCTCACTAATGAGTCATTGTAACCAAATTCATAACTAATATGAATCCTTGTAACCAAATTCCTAACTAATATGGGTCCTTGTAACCAAATTCCTCACTAATATGAGTCCTTCAAACCAAATTCCGAACTAATATGAGTCCTTGTAACCAAATTCCTCACTAATATGAGTCCATGTAACCAAATTCCTCACTAATATGAGTCCTTGAAACTAAATTCCTCACTAATATGACTCCTTGAAACCAATTCCTAACTAATATGACTCATTGAAACCAAATTCCTAACTAATATGACTGCTTGTAACCAAATTCATAACGAATATGTGTCCTTGTAACCAAATTCCTAACGAATATGACTCCTTGAAACCAAATTCCTAATTAATATGACTCCTTGTAACCAAATTCCGAATTAATATGACTCCTTGAAACCAAATTCCTAACTAATATGACTCCTTGAATCCAAATTCCTAACTAATATGACTCCTTGTAACCAAATTCCTAACTAATATGACTCATTGAAACCAAATTCCTAACTAATATGAGTCCTTGTAACCAAATTCCTCACTAATATGAGTCCTTGTAACCAAATTCCTCACTAATATGAGTCCTTGTAACCAAATTCCTAACTAATATGAGTCTTTGTAACCAAATTCCTAACTAATATGAGTCCTTGTAACCAAATTCCTCACTAATATGAATCCTTCAAACCAAATTCCTAACTAATATGAGTCTTTGTAACCAAATTCCTAACTAATATGAGTCCTTGTAACCAAATTCCTCACTAATATGAATCCTTGTAACCAAATTCCTCACTAATATGAGTCATTGTAACCAAATTCATAACTAATATGAATCCTTGTAACCAAATTCCTAACTAATATGAGTCTTTGTAACCAAATTCCTAACTAATATGAGTCCTTGTAACCAAATTCCTCACTAATATGAGTCCTTCAAACCAAATTCCTAACTAATATGAGTCCTTGTAACCAAATTCCTCACTAATATGAGTCCGTGTAACCAAATTCCTCACTAATATGAGTCATTTTAACCAAACTCCTCACTAATATGAGCCTTTGTAACCCAATTCCTTACTAATATGGGTCCTTGTAACCAAATTCCTCACTTATATGAGTCATTTTAACCAAATTCCTAACTAATATGAGTCTTTGTAACCAAATTCCTAACTAATATGAGTCCTTATAACCAAATTCCTCACTAATATGAGTCATTTTAACCAAATTCCTCACTAATATGAGTCCTTGTAACCAAATTCCTCACTAATATGAGTCCTTGTAACCAAATTCCTAACTAATATGAGTCTTTGTAACCAAATTCCTAACTAATATGAGTCCTTGTAACCAAATTCCTCACTAATGAGTCCTTCAAACCAAATTCCTAACTTATATGAGTCCTTGTAACCAAATTCCTCACTAATATGAATCCTTTTAACCAAATTCCTCACTAATATGAGTCATTGTAACCAAATTCATAACTAATATGAATCCTTGTAACCAAATTCCTAACTAATATGAGTCTTTGTAACCAAATTCCTAACTAATATGAGTCCTTGTAACCAAATTCCTCACTAATATGAGTCCTTCAAACCAAATTCCTAACTAATATGAGTCCTTGTAACCAAATTCCTCACTAATATGAGTCCTTGTAACCAAATTCCTCACTAATATGAGTCATTTTAACCAAATTCCTCACTAATATGAGTCTTTGTAACCCAATTCCTTACTAATATGGGTCCTTGTAACCAAATTCCTCACTAATATGAGTCATTTTAACCAAATTCCTAACTAATATGAGTCTTTGTAACCAAATTCCTAACTAATATGAGTCCTTGTAACCAAATTCCTCACTAATATGAGTCCTTCAAACCAAATTCCTAACTAATATGAGTCCTTCAAACCAAATTCCTCACTAATATGAGTCATTGTAACCAAATTCATAACTAATATGAATCCTTGTAACCAAATTCCTAACTAATATGAGTCTTTGTAACCAAATTCCTAACTAATATGAGTCCTTGTAACCAAATGCCTCACTAATATGAGTCCTTCAAACCAAATTCCTAACTAATATGAGTCCTTGTAACCAAATTCCTCACTAATATGAGTCCTTGTAACCAAATTCCTCACTAATATGAGTCATTTTAACCAAATTCCTCATTAATATGAGTCTTTGTAACCAAATTCCTAACTAATATTAGTCCTTGTAACCAAATTCCTCACTAATATGAGTCATTTTAACCAAATTCCTAACTAATATGAGTCTTTGTAACCAAATTCCAAACTAATATGAGTCCTTGTAACCAAATTCCTCACTAATATGAGTCATTTTAACCAAATTCCTAACTAATATGAGTCCTTGTAACCAAATTCCTAACTAATATGAGTACTTGTAACCAAATTCCTCACTAATATGAGTCTTTGTAACCAAATTCCTAACTAATATGAGTCCTTGTAACCAAATTCCTCACTAATATGAGTCCTTCAAACCAAATTCCTAACTAATATGAGTCCTTGTAACCAAATTCCTAACTAATATGAGTCCTTGTAACCAAATTCCTCACTAATATGAGTCCTTGTAACCAAATTCCTCACTAATATGAGTCCTTGTAACCAAATTCCTCACTAATATGAGTCCTTGTAACCAAATTCCTAACTAATATGAGTCCTTGTAACCAAATTCCTAACTAATATGAGTCCTTGTAACCAAATTCCTAACTAATATGAGTCCTTGTAACCAAATTCCTCACTAATATGAGTCCTTGTAACCAAATTCCTCACTAATATGAGTCCTTGTAACCAAATTCCTCACTAATATGAGTCCTTGTAACCAAATTCCTAACTAATATGAGTCCTTGTAACCAAATTCCTCAATAATATGACTCCTTGTAACCAAATTCCTCACTAATATGAGTCCTTCAATCCAAATTCCTCACTAATATGAGTCCTTGTAACCAAATTCCTCACTAATATGACTCCTTGAAACCAAATTCATAACTAATATGAGCCCTTGAAACCAAATTCCTCACTAATATGAGTCGTTGTACCTAAATTCCTAACTAATATGAGTCGTTGTACCTAAATTCCTAACTAATATGACTCCTTGAAACCAAAGTCAAAACAAATATGAGCCCTTGAAACCAAATTCCTCACTAATATGAGTCCCTGAAACCAAATTCATCACTAATATGATTCCTTGTAACCTAATTCCTTTCTAATATGTGTCCTTGTAACCTAATTCTTAAATAATATGAGTACTGTAACCAAATTCCTTACTAATATGAGTCCTTTTAACCAAATATCTGACTAATATGAGTCCTTGTAACTAAATTCCTCGGAAATATGACTCCTTGAAACCAAATTCCTAACTAATATGACTCCTTGAAACCAGATTCCTAACTAATATGAGTCCTTGTAACCAAATTCTTAACGAATATGACTCCTTGAAACCAAATTCCTAACTAATATGACTCCTTGTAACCAAGATCCGAACTAATATGACTCCTTGAAACCAATTCCTAACTAATGTGTCCTTGAAACTAAATTCCAAACTAATATGACTCCTTGAAACCAATTCCTAACTAATATGAGTCCCTGAAACCAAATTCATAACTAATATGACTCCTTGTAACCAAATTCCTCACTAATATGACTCCTTGTAACCAAATTCCAAACTAATATGACTCCTTGTAACCAAGTTCCTAACTAATATGACTCCTTGAAACCAAATTCCTAACTAATATGACTCCTTGTAACCTAATTCCTAACTAATATGAGCCCTTGTAACCAAATTCCTAACTAATATGACTCCTTGTAACCAAATTCCTCACTAATATGAGCCCTTGTAACCAAATTCCTAACTAATATGACTCCTTGTAACCAAATTCCTCAATAATATGAGCCCTTGTAACCTAATTCCTAACTAATATGACTCCTTGTAACCTAATTCCTAACTAATATGACTCCTTGTAACTGTTACGGATTCATCACTTCCGTTGTTGTGGTTCTCATCCATTGTAAACATTTTTGGTTGCATGTACTACTATTGTTGTCGTTTAAGTGAAATAGAGATTACTATTTTCAAAAGGTAAAAAAAGTTAATGTTTTAAAAGAAACCGGAACCGGAAGAAGATGAAGAGGAAGAAGAGGAAAAGGAGGCGGAGCGAGTGAGTCGGACAAGAAGCCGAGCTGCTTTGAGGTCTTGAGCAAACGTTGGCGAACGAGGGTCAAGAGTGAACTTCGGGTTTCCCGGGAAAGGGATTCCTGCGACAGAGTTGTTATCCGAAGAGAATCGTTGTTTGAGGGCAGTTGCGCCTCGAGAAGAGGCCCGTTGGCCGTTTTTGTCTCACGCCTGATTTCGCATCACTCTGGGCTCTTTGCCTCACTTCAACCATTTCACCGCATCCAGAAGTTAAGCTGGTGTGTGTGTGTAACGTGGATTTTGAGTGGAAATTTGCGGTTCGCCGTAAAGGGAGCCGTTGAACGTCCATATCCAAAGGGGTGATTTCCCAGTCGCCTTGAGGGCACCTTTATGCATTTTTGGCAGCGTGACTGTCACTGTCAACCGAACGGGAGTCTGGTCTCGATTCGACATCGTTCTGATGATCACTGGAGCGTCGAGCAACTTTGGCTTGAAGCCGGGGATATTCATTGGGGATATTCTTTTCGCTCACTTGGAGCACAGTGAGTTATATTGTATGAAACTGATGGTACCATCATAGGAATGATATATTTAATGTACAATTGATTACAATTGAAACTGATGTTTCCCTTGACATATCACATGCCTTCGATACGGTCTGGCACCCAGCTCTGCTCACCAAACTCTCCTCCTATGGTATCCATGGAAATCTCCATGCATGGCTTGCAGACTTCCTCTCTGGTCGTAGACAACGTGTGGCCCTGAATGGATTTCTCTCATCTCCCCTTCCTGTTCAGGCTGGAGTTCCCCAAGGCAGTATTCTGGGCCCTGTGCTTTTTCTGGTCTTTATCAATGATCTCTCGGACTCTCTGGAAAATCCTCTCTATCTCTTTGCTGATGACTCCACTCTCTGCCGCTCCATTCCTCTTCCCTCAGATCGGCAGTCTGCAGCCTCCTCACTCTCTGAAGACCTGGACAAAATCACAGACTGGTCAAACAAGTGGAACATGTCTTTCAATCCTGACAAATCTCACACTCTTACTATGTCTCTCCGAAAAGATCGACTGGACAACCCTCCCATCTACTTTCTCAACAATCCTCTCCAAGAAGTTCTGTCGCTCAAGCTTTTGGGTCTCACTATCTGCCATGATCTTTCTTGGGCAAACCACATTTCCAAGCTGGCCTCCAAAGCCAGTCGCCGACTGGGCATCCTCCATCGTGCGAAGTCCTTCCTCGGCAAACCTGAGCTCCTCACCACATACAAGGCTTTCATCCACAGCTCAATGCAGTACTGCTCCCCCCTCTAGGCCGGTGCTCCTGCCTCACACCTAGCTCGGCTTCACGCTGTTGAAACCAAGGCTTTCAGAATCATTGGAATCTCCCGTGATTAATCTATCTCCGAGGGCCTTTCACTCACTCACCGCAAACAGGAGGTGGTCTTTCTGTCTTCGACCGACTCCTCTCCGGCCTTGCTCCCCCAGCTCTCTCTGTGCTTTGTCCCCCAAATATTCCTACAGGTCGCACAACATCTGCCAACAACCCTCTGATGGTTAAACTGCCGAAATCTCGGCTCTCTGCTCACCTTCACTCTTTCATTCCTCTTTTCTCCTGCCTCTGGAACAAACTCCCACACTCCCTTCAATCCCACTCGTCCCTCCAGGTCTTTAAAACAGCTGTTCACCACCATCTCTTATCTTTCCCCATCCAGAACCTTGATCTTTTCTACCACCACTAATTCACCCCAGATCCACCTTGTTTGAAATATGTTTGATACCTCTCCCACCCCCCCCCCCCCCCTTCCCATGCCCCCCCCCCCCCAAAGCCCTCTCCCTCCCACAGATCTCTCGATGTCCCTGCTCTCAGATGTTGTGTTTGTGTTCCTCCCCCTCTCGCCCCATCTTGTCTACCGCTCCCCATGTTATATGTTTTATGTGTCGGTTTGTCTTTCTGTGTGATTAATGTTCGCTCTTTCACGAGCCTCGATCTTGTATAAAAAATAAAAATAAAAATAAAAACTATTGTTTTTTGTACTGTTATTCTTGTGTGATCTTAATACAATACTTGTTTGTTGGTAACAATTGGTGTGGTTTCACCATTGATCTTTGACAAACAGAATAACACATCTTTCTGCCGTGACTGCTCTCGGGGCTCGGAGAGTCGGAGGTACACCGTGGCCGGGGTTTGGGGAGGAGCACGTAACAGAATTCCAATTCCTAACTAATATGAGTCCTTCCCTTCCACATCTACAAACACTGGCGATTGTAAATTTATCAAAATGCAATGACGTGAAACAAAACCTGCTGAGTAAGTCACATATGCCAGCTCCATTTCTTTTTGCTGTTTAAAATTCATGCAGCTTAGCATCTTTTTATATAACCCTATTTGTGAACGTGGTTGTTCTGTTGTACCTCATGGACAGCCTGAGGAATTGACTTAGAGAGGGAAGACGGGGTCCATGGAGGGTAACTTTTCACGACAAAAAACATGGGCGCATCAGATTTAGACTAGGGGCGTGCCCAAGGGGCGTGGCTTCTTCTGACTATAAAAAGCCCACGACACACACGTGACTGACTATTTTCCGGGCAACGCCGGGTAACTCTGCCAGTTGAATTCTAATTTCATTTAAGCTGATGACTAAATGAGTGCCTTGTCGCATTGACAGGGAGATACTGGAATCGATGGAGATCCAGGAATGAAAGGACCCACAGGAAAACCGGTACAGTGGTGGCTCACAGCTGCTTGAGAGCGCTGGAGCTGATCAAAAGGATTGCATCGTTATCATTTACACAGTTAAACGTGTTATTACCTTATTATATTCAGTACAATTGGATTGTAGAAGGGATTGCCTGTTTGAATTTTTTAGTCTCCAATCAAGAACCTTACATCACACGATAATCATTTGTTCCAAACAAGGGAATCAGAGTCAGTGTCAACATCTCGAAATTATTCTGTGATTGTTTAGGTTAGATCGATGGAGGGGGGCAAATGTCTGCATTCATGTGCGTGTGTCAATGCAGGGTCCCAATGGGTCACAAGGTACAGATGGTGACCAAGGCAAGCCAGGCCCACCAGTGAGTGTTCTTTAAACCTTTGGGGAAGGAGGGAGGGGGGAGTCAAATGGGTCCATCCACAACCAGTCATGGGGAGGGAGGGGGGGGGGGGAAATGGGGTCCATCCACAACCAGTCATGGGGAGGGATGGTGGGCAATGGGGTCCATCCACAACCAGTCATGGGGAGGGAAGGGGGGGGCAATGGTGTCCATCCACAACCAGTCATGGGGAGGGAGTGGGGGGGGGGGGGAAATGGGGTCCATCCACAACCAGTCATGGGGAGGGATGGGGGGGCAATGGGGTCCATCCACAACCAGTCATGGGGAGGGAAGGGGGGGCAATGGTGTCCATCCACAACCAGTCATGAATGTTTTGCTGAGCTGAGAAGATAGAAGGGTGCTGCTGAAGCGACTCTCAATGGCGACAGGAATTTAAGAATTGGCAATGGTGCCGTCACACAATGGCCAAATCATTTTGAAAGGTAATGTGGAGAGGCATGAGAGATGTAACGTTTGGTAATGCAAAAGGTAACGAAAGGTAACATAATCATCTCCCTCTCTCTCTTCTTCTCCCATCTGCCCCTCTGTCCCCCCCCCCCCTCCCCTCTGTCTCCCTGCCTCTCCCCCTCCCCCCCCCCAGCCCCCACGTCTCTCTCTCTCTCTCTCTCTCTCTCTCTCTCTCTATATATATATATATATATAGATATATTGTTGCGGGGGCCGGAGGTACGAGGGGCCGCGGTGGTGAGAGCGTCTAATACTAACCACTAGACCACACCTTATTCAATTGCGTGCCGAGCGGTTTTGCACGGTGTGGAAAGCGGCGTTACCCCACGAGATTTATGGACCTGAGTCTAGCCAAATTCGGTCCCGGATGATGCTAGGCCAATGGAGAAAAGATGTACCGAACAGGTTGGAAGTAAGAACAAAATGTACAACCTTTTATTTAGAAGGCACAGAGAAACAGACGAAGATTCACCTTAACAATGCTTACCTATCATAATAAACCCCACTGGCGCCTTCACACTCTGACACACACTCACAGGGACAAAAGACACTCTGGTTAAGGGCGTACCGATGTACGTGCTGGGATTCCTCGCTGGTGACGACGTGGTCTGGTGTGTGTGCGCGGCTCGCAGTTCGATCGTGATGTCAGGTCCGCAGGACGAACCGCCGCCTCGAAGTTGGCACGGACGAACTTAGCACAGGTAGATGAACTTCAGCGCAGGTGAGTCGTGTAGAAATGCCCATGCTTGCAGGTCAGCCGGATGGCGCAAAAGATCGGTGCAGACGCGATGGGTGTCGACCAAGAATACAAAGGCCAAACACGTGTCGTGGGAGGAACGAAAAGGCAAGGGAGGTCTCGTCGTGGGCGTGGCGAAAAGGGCAAGAGCTCAGGTGTGTCCTCGCGAAGTCCAAAAAGCAAGAGAATCCAGGTGTGTCCTCCGTGAAGTCCCAAAAGCAAGAGAATCGTGTCGTCCACAAGGCAAAGGGAGAACAGAGCAGGAGGTCGGCAACGTGACGAAATCCCAGGCAAAAGATAATGAAATTGCGATCCGCATGGGCTTTTAGCAGATCCGCCAACACCCCTCAAAATGTTCCAGAGCCTCCCATTGGCTGAGGCTTGTCGCATCATGGCGACGGGTTCCCGGCTCGCCATTGGTCACATGGGCCGTGCTTTTGGCCACGCCTTTCTGCACATCTGGTGTTATGGCTTCCCTTAACCAACAAGGGTTTGACATCCTGCCTAACTCAACGCATATTTGGTCTTTTTTTTTTTACTATACAATGGGAAAGGGCTAATCTCTACATTCAATAAAACATAACTAACTAATGCAGGCTACATGTTGTCGTGCAATTTAACTATAGGGAGTTTGCCTTTATGGCACAACCGCAACAATATATATATAGATATACATATATATATATATATATTGTTGCGGATCCGGGGGTCGGCGCTCCCCTTACTAAGGGGGGGTTAATCCCCTTGTCTTTTAAGCTGGCCATTCCCCCAACTCTAGAAGTTATAACGCTCCTTCCAGTCGGGAGTAGCCAGGGTGATTGGTCAATAAAGTCCCAAATTCCTGAGTGCTACCCCTGGCCGTGAAGCAGGGAGATAACTCCTGCTCAGACCGTGGACGAGATGGAAATTGCTGAGCGGTTTAGCAATCCGAAGCCCGAGCCATTAACAAGAAGACTAAACCGATTCTGAGCGGTTCTAATCGTGCCATGTATATTCAATTGAGAAATCACTAAAACGATCGGATGGAGAGGAAACCAAAAGGTAGGAAGAACAGAGATTTATTAATTACGTACAAAAACCGAAAGAGGAAACAAAAGAAGGGCATTGTACAAAGGAAGAAGAAGAAGCAGACACAGGGCAACCTTATACAGTCTTAATTAACACGCCCAGGACAACACAAACAGACTTACACGAAAGGGGAATAGCAGGAAGAAAGGTCCAAGCAGATGGGCCAGCGTTGGCTCCGGCCCCGGTTCACGCTCCACTCCGGTCCACGCTCCACCTCGGTTTAGGCTCCGGTTCCGCGGTGAAACCCGGCAGGCAGCGCGGTTGGCATTGTCGGCGCGAGCGGACCTTACATGCGGAGGGGTTCATATATCCGGGAGGAATTGCGTCCGTGAATCGGAGGAATCATGTCTCGTGCCTCGTGACTCTCCAATGGTGCCACTCTCCCCGGCAGACTCGGCAGACTCTCTGACTCAGACTCGGCAGACTCACAGACTCCGACGCTGACTCCCCGACTCCCTAAGTAGTCCCACGCGAGCGCTTATATTACGCGCTCGCGTATCAAGCCACGTGCTTTTCGGACACACCCACCGGTGAGCTCGCCTCGGCCCTGGTTGGTCGCGAGGGCTCACCAACTCCGCCCTTAACAGGGCTACGCCTCGCTCCGATAACTCCTCCCCCTTTTTCTCCGCTCTGACCGCATGGTTAATGGCGTTTGGAGCGAGCGCTGCGGCGGCTGCGGCACTCTCCCCCGCAAAATGAACGGGATTGAAAAGGGGCCTATGTTATTTGATTAATGCAACGCAGTCAAACTATTGGGAACAGAGCCTTACCTGAAACACATACTAATGAAATAACTGAAAGGTTCCTATGGTGTCCTACGTGTTGCAATATGGACTAACTAGGGTGCGACCTTTGACCTTTGCCAAATGGGAATATTTACAGGGAATTATTTACAAGGGATTATTATTTACAAGTGACGGTTCTGAAAACCGTAACACAGCACCCTCCCTTTCTCCAGGCCCGTCCCGGGCCGTTCCACAAGGGATATCTTTTACCATTATGTGTGACACTTAGGTGTAGTTACCCTCTCGTATTAACCTCACCCTGAGTGCAACATTTTTAAAACTAGATATGTCCCGCCTGCTGCGTTGCATTTTACCTGGCAGACTCACGCCCACAGACTAACCGAATTGCGGAATTAATTTTCAAACTACACATAAAGCCGGTGGGGAGCATTATTTACAAAGACACTATTTTGATTATTTACAAACTACACACAGGACCAGTCTTTTGGGAAGACGAAAGCAGAACGTTTGAAAAGAGGAAAGGTCATGCACTGCACTGTAACGATACACCATACCCACATGCACAGAAATGCACAATCAGATGTTAAGGTGCACTAAAAAAATAACACAAAAAGCACCACCATGCATGAAAAGCACCAATAAGCACCACCATAAGCACAGTCATACATTTTTTCAAAAATAACTGGCGTCTTCTCAGCTGGGCCAATGGCTGCTGGGCCGATGTTTCTTGGCGTCTTCCTGCTTGCTGCCTATTTGATAAATAAAAAGGGCACAACTTGCATCCACCTTTTTTTAATTACGGCCAGCAGGGGCCAACTAAGGTGGTCCACCCGCATGGCATAGGTGCCACCTCGACCGTGGTCCGCAAGCAAGATGCTGGCAGCAAAGGCCCGCTTCCAGCAGAGGTGCCAGGCCCCAAAACGTGGGGTCCATACATGGTGCTAGGCCACAAGCGTGTGGTCCATAAGGTGGGCTCGGTCACAGAACGTGTGGTCCATAGGTGGTGTACCAGTCCAGGCAGGCAAGCAGCGAGGGTGCGGGCGCACAACTGCGACACCTGCACACCTTCCCCTCGGCACACAAAGACCATGGTCCATGAGTGGGGAAGGAAGACAAAGCAGGGTTAGCAGGGTGCAAGGGCGCAAGGGTACACATCAACACAAGGTAATGCAAGGTTAGGTGCGCAGGAGAGCGAGCCGAGAAAGCTCGTCCCTACCGTACGCCCCCCCCCCCCCCGTCACCTAATCTACCCTTGCCCCTACCTCGTGCTTACACAATTTACAACTTCACAGATTTCGTCTCTAACGTCTTGTCTCCCATATCTCCCCTAATCCAAATTGGTCATCAATCCCTCCTAAGGAGGAAGAGATGGAATATAAACAATGTCACCCCACGTCGAGATGCGTCTCACATTCCAAACATTTGCAAAATCATGGTGTGGAGTTATTTCACCTTGGTGAGTGGATGTAGATTGTAGATGGTGCGAAGAGATTTTCAATCCTAAACTACCTTCTAAATGACTTTAACTCTCTTTACTCTACCCGGGGTCTTTCCCTTCCAAACCATTGGCCATCTTACCCTATGCGGTTCTAAAAACCAATTCCCATTGAACATACTGTGGCGGCGTGGCGCTCACCAATTTGGGGTCTCACTCCCCCGATTCTACTCCCGGTGCCCTCGCACAATTTCAGGGCTGGGTCGTGTGGCTCCCCTAGCAGGTCTACTTACCTGCGCACCTCCGCCACTGCAGTTGCCTCCCGAGCTTACCTGCTCCTCACCCTAACCTACCTGGGGAAGGCCCTCTGGCTCTCTCACCCCCTACCGCCCTCTCTGGCGTCGGGCTACCCGGGTCCGTCCTCCGGATCCTCAGGCCCCATTGAACACTAACTGGCTCCCAGAGCCTACCTGCGGCCTCACCTGGCCGACAGACTAACAGTGGCGCAGTGCCCAACCAACCATCTATATAATAATACCGTAAGGACTCGACTTTGTTATCCCTTTTATGCCGCACCCAGTGACCCGATGCCCACGGCACTAATGGATTTACGATCTACGAACCACGCTCTTTGTTTATCACGTACAGCCAGACTCGAAAAATCTGAATTAGTCGACTTTGGGGCCCAAAAGCATCCGATTAACGGCCGATACGACGCCATCTTTCGACGCCATCGTATTGGCGTCTGCTGGGCGAAGGCGATGCGAGCCATCCGCTGATTGGACAGTCGGGTGGTGTCATTAAATAATGGGCCGTGCTTACTGCTTACTGATATTGATCTGAAACTTGCAAATGGGCATGTATTGCAAAGCAATTTTCCTTCTTATATTGTCCAAGTCTAAAATACACACCCACACACACACATAAATCAGCTGATCGTCAAATCTGCATTCCCTACAACCAGTGATTACAGGTTTAAAAAATGATTTTTTGACGTATTGACTCAACGATGTAAATAGGAAAGCATTAATTTAATTATTTCCTTCTTATTCTGTAAAAGCGGCCTCGACGGTATAGTGTGCGATTGCCCAAAGCAGGTTCCTATTTTGACAATCGTTAGTCGTACAATAAATACTTACGGAATATTAAATGAAAAACAATGTTTCTTTCTTGAATATTTTAAAGCATTTTGTTTTTCATTCCACATGGTGTGTTTCTTCCCTCCCTCTGTGGACAACCAAGTGCCGGCTTCCGGTGGTAGTATAATCCTCTGTAGCAGTGTAGGGTTTTATGAGCCAATGCTTATGGTGCGGCGCATGTCGAGTCACAGCAGGATTTTATGAAACGCCATTTGAAGTTGTGAAAAAGGTCAGAGTACCTGCTAACATGTCAAGCTACAGCAGGGTGGCGCAGGTCAGTTATAGTTAATCAACGGATCAATGAGAATGTCCTTTACTGTACGTACTGTACTTTACCACATCGGTTAGAAACGCTGCCGCAGGAGATCTCCGATGGTCTTTACTTTAGCTTCTGTTTTGGATTCGGTTCCCGCCTCCTCATACCTCGCAGGTGTGACGTCGCATCAGAGGACGTTAAGCCAGCTGTCTCATCTGATTGGACAGTCGAAGGCGACAGCAAGCCGTCCACTTTGTGGACAATCCAGAGCATGCATTTGTGCCGGTGATCGTTGTTCATATACGCACTCTTCATTCTCATCTTTCTTCCTAACTCTTACTCGGACAAGCAAATCCCCTATGCCATCCATAATGGTACACTCTATCCATACACCACATCCTCCCTTCCGTGGATGTTCCACGGGTTTCGGCTAGTCTATATAATAATACCGTAAGGACTCGACTTTGTTATCCCTTTTACGCCGCACCCAGTGACCCGATGCCCACGGCACTAATGGATTTACCATCTAAGAACCGCGCTCTTTGTTTATCACATACAGCCACACTCAAAAAATCTGAATTAGCCGACGTTGGGGCCCAAAAGCATCCGATTAACGGCCGATACGACGCCATCTTACGACGCCATCGTATTGGCGTCTGCTGGGCGAAGGCGATGCGAGCCGTCCGCTGATTGGACAGTCGAGTGGTGTGATCATGGGTGGTGTGAACCAAATGGTCTTTTTATTCCCTTGAACATTTTAAATTAGGATATATAAGGAAACGTCTTTATCGTCATTTTAATAAAGTTAAATGGAGTGACGTTTTGGAAACGTTTTTTGAAGTTTGAAGTTTTTTCGAATCGAAGTGAAGAAGTTTTTGAAGTTTTGTTTTGGAAACGTTAAATGGAGAAACAGTTTCACAGGAAGAGAATGCGATGCGATGAAGAAGAATCCATCTTTATTTTATTTTTTTGAACCACAAAAGATTGAAGCTCCACGAAGTCAAGAATGTGAAACTACGTGAATGTAATAAAATAAAAATATACATAAACGACACAGTTCTATGAAACAGTTTCACAGGAAGAGAATGCGATGCGATGTGATGAAGAAGAATCCATCTTTATTTTATTTTTTTGAACCACAAAAGATTGAAGCTCCACGAAGTCAAGAATGTGAAAATACGTGAATGTAATAAAATAAAAATATACATAAACGACACAGTTCTATGGAATTTTAAATCGATTCATTTTCACATGAAGAAAATGAGGAGCAGATGAAGAAGATGACTGCATCACCGGAATTCACCTCAGGTTTTTGGCGTATCTTTCAAGTTGTCGTGATTTTGTGAAAATCCTGAATATTCCTTTGGTTTTGTCGACACGTTTTGTTGAGAAGACGATCAACAAAACATTTTCCTTTTTGATTGACAGGTTACAAATGTGTTCTTGAATAGCCGAAATGTCGCATTTTTTAATTCAAGTTGAATAGGTCTTGAGGCCTTTATTAATAATCTATATAATAATAGCATAAGGACTCGACTTTGTTATCCCTTTTACGCCGCACCCAGTGACCCGATGCCCACGGCACTAATGGATTTACGATCTACGAACCGCGCTCTTTGTTTATCACGTACAGCCAAACTCGAAAAATCTGAATTAGCCGACGTTGGGGCCCAAAAGCATCCGATTAACTGCCGATACGACGCCATCTTACGACGCCATCGTATTGGCGTCTGCTGAGCGAAGGCGAAGCAAGCCGTCCGCTGATTGGACAGGCGAAGGCGAAGCAAGCCGTCCGCTGATTGGACAGGCGAAGGCGAAAGCAAGCCGTCCACTGAGTGGACAATCCAGAGCATGCATTTGTGCTGGTGTCGGCGATCGTTGTTCATATACGCACTCTTCATTCTCATCTGTCTTCCTAACTCTTACTCGGACAAGCAAATCCCCTATGCCATCCATAATGGTACACTCTATCCATACACCACATCCTCCCTTCCGTGGATGTTCCACGGGTTTCGGCTAGTTCTCACTAACAGGCCACACGCCCAGCCAATTTCATGTCACTAATGCACCCCTCAAGCAGTACTCTGCTACTCTCGCACCACAGATGCCAATATCCAACCACAATTTACCTACTCCCTCTACCTAACTTTAAACTACCCTGCCCGGGTATTCGTGAAGGGGTTCCATCCTTCCCCCACTCACCCTTTCGCACCATCCACTCCACACTACTCATTCCACACTCCACTCACTCCACACACCATTGCTTCCACACAACCATTCTCCATACACCTGCTCTCCATACCTTGCACACCTTGCAAGCCATTCACCCAATGCACAATCACACCTTTCACAATACTCTGCTCAATACACCTTCTACACACACACACAGCATTCACGAGCATTGCCTCTCAATTCCTCATTTCATCCAAAACTTAAAGCTCATACACACAGCATCATCTGACTACCTGGTTTTCCCACTAACTTAGTGCTTCCCCAGTCATCCCTTACACTAATGCACATCCCTCGTCGTTATAATCCATCTAATCTCTCTACGTCCCCTCTACAGGTATCAATGTCACTACTTAAATCTACAGTTACCTTTGGTCATTTTCTAGATTCCTATTCATTAACCTAACCCTCCCGGGCTGGTTTGTACAGCCACCCCATAAAACTATAGTTCATGTGCCCAAAAAAATGTGAGGCGAATGGTAAACCTACCATTCGCCATCACTATCACTGCTACCATCAATCGTCCACTATGCTACGAGCCTCGGTGCGGGAATACCTTTTCATAGCTCGACTTCGAAAAGCCGGCTATCTGTGCGGATGGTTGGTCTACTGTAGGTTGGGTCCGTCCGGGATCGATTCTGGGGAGGAGGTTTCGTCGAACCGAGATTCCACGGTCCATCCCAGCGCGGAGCCTTTCGGTCTCCGGCCCGATGACCCAACCTCACCTGGTTGGAACACCGCCCCCCGCTAGGGGGCGCAGGTCCGACCTGGCCTTTCTCCCCCGAAATCGTGCCGCTCGCCGCTACGACGCGGCCCCGACCATACAGGGCGGAACACGGCCCGAATCGTGCACAGCACTCCATGGAGGAGCGCCGCCGCCACGATCCCCGCCGGCTCCCGCTGCACACAACGAACACCACGCCCCGAGAGCTCGCGTCGGCTATACATCGGCCTAACCGCTGCCCCGGTCAACGTCGATGCTCCCATTGCATGCTCACACCATGCGTTCTTCCTCTTATTCACCGAACGTGGCGCTTCAATGCCTCCCATACAACCCATACATTCCCTGCACTCTATCACCGCACTCTCTGTTACACACCACTTCTCTGTTACACACCTCTCCCCCGTTACGTCCTCCGCAACGCTCCCGGGTGTGCACTTCTGCATCCACCCACTCAGCGCACACCTACCCCCGGATGTGCAATCCCTTGTCGCACACCCAATCACATGCTCCACCACCAACTCAGGTGTGCATTCTCGCACACGCTCAACTATTCCAGGTGTGCATTCTTTCTCACTCGCCACAACCAACTCACTCTCCATGTTACAATCACTCCCACTATCACACTCTGTCGTGCATTCTCCCTCGCACCCGGTATCACACTCTTCCTCTGGCACCATTCGCCCACGCGCGCCATTTTCTCTCACACCACTCACAAGGGGCCTTCCACGAATGCCCGGGTGCCGTCTCGATCCCAACCGCGCGAAAATTCTTTTTGCGCTAAACACTTTCCCACAAAATCTCTTAGCCCCATATATAGCCCGAGTCACCTTTGGGATTCTTCTTCCTCGCTCCAACACCTGCAAACTTTCATTGGGGTCAATAAGTACAGCATCATGATGCGAATCCAGACTTTGAGTATATTCCATTCCTTCCTCCCGCGAGTGCTTTTCTAAGTCCGTCTCTTCCGCCCCAATTTCCACTATAATTAATTCTTTAATTTCTTTTTCCATTTCAATTAATTCTTTTTCTTTTTCCGCCGCTGCATGTGAATTTGCCCTGTCCAATTCGGCGGCGGTTGGGTTTTTCACACCCCGAGTCGCGATTTCTATCTCGGTCCACCCGGCTGTGCCTTGCTCAACGTCGCTTCTCCCGCGCTCCTCAAGTCGCGCTACCTCGTCGCGTACAAATGCGACCCCCTCGCCCAACCTGCGGTTAACCTCCCTCTCAACTTCCCTCGTCTCATACCTGGCTTTGTCCCTCACCAACCCCTCATTAATTTATTTGGCTTGGCCATTTACGTCCTCCAATTCGCCCCCTAATCCTCCCAATTTGACCTCTAGGCCCCCAATTTGGCTTCCCATGTCATTTCGCAATTCCCCAATTTGGCTTCCCAATTGCTCCCCCATTATATTTTCCATTCCCTCACTATTAGCCCTCATTTCTCCCATTTCTTTCCTTAATCCCCCAATTTGGTTCTCTAATCCCCCAAATTTATTACTCTGAGCATCCATTTTATTTTCCATCTGCCTACTATTCTTTGCCATGTCTTCACCCGTCTTGACCATAAAGGCCCTCATTTGCACCATAAATAGGCCCCAGTCCATTGGCACCGTGGGCTCGGCTGCCGCGGCCATGTGCCAGGCACCGCCATTTTGTGTGCCTGCAACCCCCTCTACCACACCTTCATTATCCTCCTCCTCCATTACTCCCACCTCTTCCCTGGGGTCCTGGGTCGATTCTACTTCCTCATTCTCCCCTATCGGCATCCGATCACCTTGATTATCCATGGCACGACCTTAATTTGGGTTTTAATAAAAATTTTGGCGCTCCTAATTTTTGACCAAATTTTTTCCACAATATAAAAAATTTGGTTCGGGCCCAAATCCCACTCCTCGACACCAATTGTTGCGGATTTGGGGGTCGGCGCTCCCCTTACCAAGGGGGGGTTAATCCCCATTGTCTTTTAAGCTGGCCGTTCCCCCAACCGTAGAAGTTATAACGCTTCTTCTGGTCGGGAGTAGCCAGGGTGATTGGTCAATAAAGTCCCAAATACCTGAGTGCTACCCCTGGCCGTGAAGCAGGGAGATAACTCCTGCTCGGACCGCGGACAAGATGGAAATTGCTGAGCGGTTTAGCAATCCGAAGCCCGAGCCATTAACAAGAAGACTAACCCGATTCTGAGCGGTTCTAATCGTGCCACGTATATTCAATTGAGAAATCACTAAAACGATCGGATGGAGAGGAAACCAAAAGGTAGGAAGAACAGAGATTTATTAATTACGTACAAAAACCCGAAGAGGAAACGAAAGAAGGGCATGTACAAGGGAAGAAGAAGAAGCAGACACAGGGCAACCTTATACAGTCTTAATTAACACGCCCAGGCCAACACAAACAGACTTACATGAAAGGGGAATAGCAGGAAAGAAGGTCCAAGCAGATGGGCCAGCGTTGGCTCCGGCCCCGGTTCACGCTCCACTCCGGTCCACGCTCCACCTCGGTTCCGCGGCGAAACCCGGTAGGCAGCGCGGTTGGCATTGTCGGCGCGAGCAGACCTTACATACGGGGGGGGGGGGGAGGGGGGGGTTCATATATCGGGGAGGAATTGCGTCCGTGAATCGGAGGAATCGTGTCTCGTGCCTCGTGACTCTCCAATGGTGCCACTCTCCCCGGCAGACTCTCAGACTCGGCAGACTCACAGACTCCGACTCTCAGACTCCGACGCTGACTCTGACACTGACTCCACGACTCCCTAAGTAGTCCCACGCGAGCGCTTATATTACGCGCTCGCGTATCAAGCCGCGTGCTTTTAGGACACACCCACCGGTGAGCTCGCCTCGGCCCTGGTTGGTCGCGAGGGCTCACCGACTCCGCCCTTAACAGGGCTACGCCTCGCTCTGATAACTCCTCCCCCTTTTTCTCCGCTCTGACCGCATGGTTAATGGCGTTTGGAGCGAGCGCTGCGGCGGCTGCGGCACTCTCCCCCGCAAAATGAACGGGATTGAAAAGGGGCCTATGTTATTTGATTAATGCAATGCAGAGTCAAACTATTGGGAACAGAGCCTTACCTGAAACACATACTAATGAAATAACTGAAAGGTTCCTATGGTGTCCTACGTGTTGCAATATGGACTAACTAGGGTGCGACCTTTGACCTTTGCCAAATGGGAATATTTACAGGGAATTATTTACAAGGGATTATTATTTACAAGTGACGGTTCTGAAAACCGTAACAATGTATATATATATATATGTATCCATGACCGATCCTTTCCTAATACTGAGCAAGGAAGCAACACACTAATTGATATAACTCATGACTTAGCCGGGATTTGAAACACCAACATCCTTGACTCGGACAGACGCTCTAACGCGAATTGCGTCATTGATTACATCGATGATTAAATTAAAGTTTACTTTGAACTTCTTTGAAATACATTATGAAACGTTATGAAGTTGTACAAAACGTTATGAAACTTCTTTGAAGTTGGACTTAATCCCAAACAGGGAATTATGGATTGGGTGTCGTCCATCTGTCGTGCGTGCGTGCATCCGGAACCATATCTCCAAGATGTATAGACCAATTTTGTTCAAACTTGGCACAAAGGCAATACATGAGTGTATACAAATGCAGAAGATTTTGTTTTTGTAATCCGAACAAGGATGGCTGACTGGCACCCTTATCTCCGTACAGCAAAATTGCTAAAACCACGTGGCACCCTTATCTCCAAAATTGCTGACATTTTATGTCGTCTTCTCCTTGTTTTTTCAGTCAAAGTGCTAAATGGCGGTTTTTTTCTTTAATTAAATGGTTATCTTGCACTGAAACCTTTGTTTCAGTATAGGCTACTGTTATTAACAACACTGACATGGATTATTCAACTTTGTGATAATCCTCAGGTCGTATCTTAATGCACTGTTAAACAAAGCAATTCCATGTTGTATAATTATGCGTTTAAAACCTATCTCGTTTGGTATCATGCTCTTCTTCTGGTTTAATGTTGAGCTTTGCCTGCATGTGGAGCTTTTCAAACACAGTGCAGGAAGCGGCCGCCATAAACGGGAGACAGACGAACGCACGGACAGACACCACAGTTCACATTATATAATAGATCGCTGACTACAAGTCCTGTTTATTTTCCTTTTGCAAAAATGAATAAGAAAAACACAAATGGCGATTTGGTAACAATCACGAACACAACACAAGGATTACATTTGCATTTTGATTAACTTTTATCTCTTTGAAATGTTTCAGGGAGATTTCGGCCCACAAGGAACTCATGGTGAACCCGGTCCAATTGGGCCACAGGTAAATGCCTTTCTGACATTTTTCATTTACTGATTGCAAATAGTCATTTACGTTGAAATTTGCTTCATCTTCTGACTGTTTTATCCTCTACTGTGTCTACCCGGAACTCATTGTTCTCCTTTATATGCTCAGTGCATGCTCAGTCCACCGAGTCAGTACAGTCAAGCTAACATTTTGAAAATGCCCCATAAACGGTTGCATAAGGATAGACTGATTATAATCAATGGAAAAAGATAAAACGTCATTTTATAATGATATCATTTTTGCAATAACTTTATCACCCTCTTGTTTTATGATTAATTGGTTTCTTCCATTCATTTGTCACACACCACCATGATACCATTGTCTGCTGCCTGTGTGCTTGTTGTGGCACGAGAGTAATTAGTGAATCTTGTCTGTCTGTCAATGAGACAGGGCCTTCCTGGTTTGCTGGGACAGAAAGGAAAGCAAGGAGCAAAGGGAGATGATGTAAGTAAGGTATATCTTTCATGGAATAAAACTGTATACTGTTACGGATTCGTCACTTCTGTTGTTGTGGTTTTCATCCACTGTAAACATTTTTAATTCCATGTACTATTATTGTTTTCAAAAGGTTTATTGTTTATGAACTGTTTTCAAAAGGTGAAAAAGTTAGAGTTAAATGAAACCGGAACCGGACGACGACGAAGAGGAAGAGGATTAGAGAAGGCGGAGTGAATGAGTCGGAGAAGAAAGCCGAGTTGCTTCGAGGGCTGGAGCGAACGATTGGCGAGCGAGAGTCACGAGTGAACTTTGGGTTTCCCAGGAAGGGGATTCCTGCGACAGCGTTGTTATCGCTGTGACAGATCAACCTGCGTGACAGGTTTTGTGGTTGATTCCGGAGAGAATCATCAGAGTGCCGTTATGCCTCGAGAACGGGCCGTCGGCCATTTTGACTCGCGCAGGACTTGCGCTTCGCTCAAGGATTCATCTCGCTTCGACCATTTTCGCTGCATTCAGACGTTGATCTGGTGTGTGTGTGGGTAACATGGATTTTGAAGGTAAATCTGCAGTTCGCCGATTTGGAGCTGTGAAACGACCATACCCGAGGGTGTGATTTCCCAGTCGCCTGGAGGGCGCCTTTGGATTTCCCAGTCGCCTTGAGGGCACCTTTGCACAGCTCTGGCAGCAGGACTGTAACTGCCAACCCAACGGGATTCTGGTCTCGATTGGACATTGTTCTGACGATCGCTGGAGCGGATCGACTTTGGCTTGAAGCCGGAATCAACTTTGGCTTGAAGCCGGGATTAGAGACATTGGGAATCTTCTTCTTTTTGCTCACTTGGAGCACAGTGAGTTATATTGTACGAACCTGATGGTACCTGTAGTGAAATCGTATCCGTACTGAACCCGGGTGGGGATGCTCGCTGCTCGCTGTCATTGTTGTCCCCACTAGGGGCGTGACTATAAGACCCGTTGCTGTGTCAGTGCTCCGAGACTTCTCCCTTGTGACATGTTACATCGGTAGCCTCGTTAATGGTACGCCTTTATAGAATATCTAGCTTGCTTGCATTGACTGATATGAATGGCTTTATGAGATGTCGCATCGTATGCTTATTGTGTATTTCTACTTACAGGAATGATGTGATGATCTAAATGCAATTAAACCAAACCGTTGGACTAAAAGTTGTGCGGACCTGAGTGGTTTTCCACAACACTTAATTGCATTTATGATCTGCTGACATGGCTGGCAACAAGACGTTGACGGTGTCCATTTTCAGCGCCGACCCACAAGCCACGGACGGAGGCTTGCAACTCAAGCACTGGCTCAAGCAACTGGAGCATCTCTTTAATGAGCCTGATACCGCTCCGACGCCTGCCGCGAAGCTGGCAATATTACACTCAAAAATCGACTACCGGGTCTACCACTCGGTCGCTCAATGCACGACGTATGATCTTACCGTCGCGGAGCTCAAGCGGCTTTATATAAAAGAAAAAAGCCCTGTGTATGCGCGTTATTTGCTGCAGACGCGACGGCAGCAACCCAACGAGCCTATGGATCATTACGCCCAGGAGCTCCGGCAGCTCATGCTGGACAGCGCCCAGCCACGGACTCCCGAGCAGGCTAAAGATGATCGACTTTTAGATGCCTTCATAGCAGGGGTCTCCTCTCAGGAACTACGTCTCAAACTCTTGGAGAAGACCGACCTGACCTTCGCTACGGCGGTTGAGCAAGCGACGGTGTATACTGAAGCACGGATGCAATCGAACGCCTATGATCGCACGCGCCTTTTGGCGGGCACCTCACTACACGCCCGGCCGGAGAGGACCACTGACGAGGACGTGGATCCGCCTGCTGAACTCCGGGATGCTCCGGAGGATGACCCTACCCTGACAGCTGCCGTTACGACCAGCAGACCCAAGGCCTTGCGCGGGGCCGCATGTTTTTTTTGTGGAGGGCCTCGTCATGCCCGAGTCGTGTGTCCGGCACGTGACGCTATTTGCCATTTGTGCTCGCTAAAGGGACATTACGCGAAAGTGTGCAAGAAATCGGCACGCGGCTCACGGCCCTTCGACCCGCGCAGCCGCGGTCGCGCAGGCGCGGCAACCTTGAACGGGCTTGTAGCAGAACCCACGAGCCCAGCGCCTTACCCGTCTTCGAAGGGGAGGGCCCCTCGCTGCGGCCCGCTGGGCGCTCAGACAACCTTGACTGGCGCCACCGGAAAGCCACCACCGTCTCATTCTCCATCGGGGACAAAGGCCGCGTCCTTGGCCAAACCTCGAGCCACGCAAGGGAAGAAACAGCTTTCGAATACTACGGAAGCCTTTTGTCAAAGCGACCAAACGAAAAAGGCGATTTCGAATACTACTACGGAAGCCTGTTGTCAAAGCGACCAAACGAAAAAGGCGATTTCGAATACTACGGAAGCCTTTTGTCAAAGCGACCAAACGAAAAAGGCGATTTCGGCTACAACGGAAGCCTTTATCTGCCAGGAGTGTCAAAAGGCGATGTCAAATACTACTGAGGCCTTTTCTCATCGGATTTTGAATCGCGAAACACCGGAATGCTGGGGAAAGCCCTCTGATGACGATAATGGATTCCCCATGGTCAACGCAGACTCCGGCCACGATCGCAAAACTGCTGCTGGTGTAGGATCCACCCGCGAGGCTGGTCCGACCCATTCGGGGGGCTCAGTCCCGCTCCCAGCTGCCTCGTCTGGCCTGGCTCAAGCCCTTATTCCCCTTATGGTTGAGGGCCATTGTGTTCAGGCCTTGGTGGACACCGGATCTACGGATAGTTTTATCGACCAGCGACTTGTGCTCAGGCATGGATGGCGGATCGGGCGGTCTACACGACGGATCTTCATGGCATCCCAGGGACTCCGGCTTAGCACAAAAGGGGAATGCCGATTGAAACTAGTGCTAAAGGGACGGGTTTTCCCTGATGTACACCTTATGGTTTTACCCGCATTATGTGCTGATATTCTGCTAGGACACGATTTTCTTAAGCTGCATGGACGTCTGGTAATGGAGTTCGGTGGGCCTGACACTCTTGTTGTGGGGGCGGACGACGCGCTAACGGTGTGCGCCCTAGCGCAAATGGACGTCCGTCCACTTTCGCTGTTCCCCAATCTAACCTCCGACTGTACCCCTGTCGCGGTAAAATCGAGACGCTACTCCCGCGCGGACATGCAATTCATTGCGGACGAAACGACTCAGCTCTTGAAAGACGGCATCATAGAACCTAGTAGGTCACCGTGGCGTGCCCAGGTCTTAGTGGTGCGCAGTGAGGCCCATCGCAAACGCATGGTAATCGACTATTCCCAAACGATTAACCGCTTTACACAGCTGGATGCCTACCCCCTTCCGGGGATGGACGCGCTAGTGCAACAGGTGTCCCAGTATTCGGTCTATAGTACTCTCGATCTCCGTAGTGCGTACCACCAGATCCCTATCTCTAGGGCGGATCGTATCTATACCGCTTTCGAGTCGGGGCAGCGGTTGTACCAATTTACACGATTGCCCTTTGGGGTGACGAACGGGGTCGCTTGTTTCCAGAGGGCCATGGATGACCTCGTTGCGCGGGAGCACCTAACCGATGTTTTCGTCTACCTCGATAACCTTACGGTTTGTGGATATGACCAAGGGCACCATGACGCTAATCTGAAGCGCTTCCTTGAGGTCGCGCAACGGTATCACTTAACTATGAACGAGGATAAGTGCCGATACTCCCTACGCACCATAGATCTTCTGGGGTACACCGTGACCCATGGCTCTGTCTCTCCGGATAAGGAACGTCTGCGACCTTTGCTCGACATGGCCCCTCCCTGCGATCGGGCTTCCCTGAAACGCGCCCTTGGGCTGTTCGCCCATTACTCCAAATGGGTGCAAAATTTCTCCGCGAAACTTCGCCCCCTTGTGGCCTGCGACACCTTTCCCCTGAGTTCGGCCGCATTGACGGCCTTTGAAGGACTTAAGACCGACATCGCCCGAGCCGCCGTAGCAACCATTGACGAGAGCGGCTCGTTCGTCCTCGAAAGTGACGCCTCGGATCAGGCCATCGCGGCGACCCTCTCCCAAGGGGGACGTCCCGTGGCTTTCTTTTCACGGACTCTTACCTCCGCTGAGCGGCGGCACTCGTCCGTTGAAAAGGAAGCGTATGCGATCGTCGAGTCTATTCGGCGATGGCGCCCGTACCTACTCGGGCGGAGCTTCCAAATCATCACGGACCAGCAAAGCGTTGCGTTCATGTACGACACCTTACACGCCCAGCGCATTAAGAACGAGAAAATCACTCGCTGGCGTATCGAACTCGCCGACTTCTGTTACACCATCAAATATCGCCCAGGGAAGGATAACCAGGCCGCCGATGCCTTATCGCGCCCCACTACATGTGCTGGTATCACCTCGTTGGAGGGCCTACGGGTGCTGCATGCTACTGCGGGCCATCCCGGCGTAACGCGTTTCGCTCATTTCGTGCGGAGTGGGAATCTCCCTTACTCGATTGACGATATCCGCCGTATCTGTCGCGACTGCGCTATCTGCGCGGAAATCAAACCGCGTTTCTATAACCCCCCTATGGGGACTCTGGTGAAGGCTACACGCCCGTGGGAACGCTTGGCGATGGATTTCAAGGGCCCTTTGCCGGTGTCGAGCGGCTCTCGCTATCTGCTCACTATCGTTGATGAGTACTCACGATTCCCCTTTGCTTATATGTGCGCGGACATGACTGCTGCCACGGTGATGCGTTGCTTACAGAACTTGTTCTCAATGTTCGGTTACCCGGCCTATGTCCATACCGACCGGGGTGCAGTCTTCTTGTCTCAGGAGGTGCGCGGCTATCTGCTCCAAAACAAGGTCGCGTCTAGTTACACCACGCCGTATAGACCCCAGGCTAATGGGCAGATCGAACGCTTCAACGGGATTATCTGGAGGGCCGTCATGCTCCATCTCCGGACCCACGGCCGGGGCCTCGATAAATGGGCTTGGTCGCTACCTGCGGCGTTGAACTCAATCCGGGCACTCCTGAGTACGGCAACTAACCAAACTCCCCACGAGCGTCTTTTCCACCACCCCAGGAGCTCGGGGTGTATACGGTCTTTGCCCAGTTGGCTCGCTGGGCCCGGGCCGGCCTACCTTAAACGGGCAGTTCGCGCGAGCAAGTACGACCCCCTTGTGGACAAAGTGCAGATTCTCCAGGCTAATCCTGAGCATGCTCGTGTGATGACGTCTGATGGTCGTGAGACTACTGTCTCCGTTCGTCATCTTGCCCCTTGCGGGGTCGACGACCTTAGTAGGGAATCGGACGAACCAGTCGAACCCGTCTATGAGACTATGACCTCTCCCGATGCTCCCATCGCCGACAGTCCACCGACCCTCCCCCCGTCGAGACTGCCCGGGTCCGACGACTTGGCGTTACCCCCTTCATCACCCGACCCTGTTGACGCCTCTGACACCGGGGATACAGGGTTACGAGACGCCGTACCCGGGGAATTTCGAACGCGTGCTGGCAGAGAAATTCGCCGCCCGGCCCGCTACGGTTGGGCCGACTAATACTCCGCGCCCTTGCTGACGCTCACTCGCTTTTAGCCACGCGGCCGTATAATTCTGACGGGGGGTGAATGTAGTGAAATCGTATCCGTACTGAACCCGGGTGGGGATGCTCGCTGCTCGCTGTCATTGTTGTCCCCACTAGGGGCGTGACTATAAGACCCGTTGCTGTGTCAGTGCTCCGAGACTTCTCCCTTGTGACATGTTACATCGGTAGCCTCGTTAATGGTACGCCTTTATAGAATATCTAGCTTGCTTGCATTGACTGATATGAATGGCTTTATGAGATGTCGCATCGTATGCTTATTGTGTATTTCTACTTACAGGAATGATGTGATGATCTAAATGCAATTAAACCAAACCGTTGGACTAAAAGTTGTGCGGACCTGAGTGGTTTTCCACAACAGTACCATCATAGGAAATATATATTGGTTGTACAATTGATTACTATTGTTGTTGTACTGTTATTCTTGTGTGATCTTAATACAATACTTGTTTGTTTGTAACAATTGGTGTGGCTTCACCATTGATCTTTGACATACAGAATAACACATTTTTCTGCCGTGACTCCTCTCGGGGCTCGGAGGTACACCGTGACCAAGGGGTTTGGGGAGGAGCACGTAACAATATACAGTATGTGTAGAAGAAAGTCTACAGCCACTTTCAAATTTTACCCCTTTTGTTGCCTTATACCCTGAAATTAAATTGCATTAAATCAGACTTTTCCCACCTTTACCTTCACATTGTAACCCACGATTTCCAAGTGAAAAACAAATTCTACAAATTTTCAGAAAATTAATTAAAAATACAAAACTAGAATATCTTGGTATGCATTCATGGTATGCATGGTATGCTTGGTCAGCTGTGAGACCTTACATAGACAGGTGTGTGCCTTTCCAAATCATGTCCAATCAATTGAATTTACTACAGGTGGACTCCAAACAAGGTGTAGAAACATCTCAAAGATGATCAAGAGAAATGGGAGGCACCTGAGCTAAATTTAAAGTGTAATAGCAAAGGGTCTGAATACTTATGTCAGTGTGATATTTCAGTTTTTTCTTTTTAATAAATTTGCAAAAATTTCTAAAATCCTGTTTTCTCTTTGTCATTATGGGGTATTGAGTGTAGATTGATGAGGGAAAAAATGAATTTAAACGATTTCAGCATAAGGCTGCAACATAACAAAATGTGAAAAAAGTGAAGGGGTCTGAATACTTTCTGAATGCACTGTACATCTCCACATAAGTGGGAAGAGACTGCTGGTGTAGGTCTTCGATATGCCAGGCAATTATCCAATGAGCCAAGATTGCTGAATCCATGTTCATCCAGTCAACAGAGGTCAGGAGACAGAAAAGACATGTTCGTTCCCAACCAGAGTCACAACTCAGTTTATCAGTGTGGCTCGGGTAGACAGATCTCCATCAGAAGCCGACTCGATTTTCACCAACAGAAGTGCACCCACCGGTCTTGCCACCCAGTTATCTTCAGAAGCGCTTCTATATTTATCTTAGACACGGACGTCATCTTCGTCTCGAAGGACAGCTACGCAGACACTTCAAACCTAATATGAAATGTCTGTCAAACAATGACCTGATAACCACTTCACGTACATGGATGATCCGTACCTTATCGGATATGTTTTGGAAAGAGGATAGACCTGGACATATTTTCCAAGTTTTGTTTTTAATTCCACAGGTTTCAGCTACAATATAATTCTCCTGTTTGGACTATGGGTCTTTGACCTCCTACAGAATATCCATGCTTGTTATCAAGTTATAGCATTTTGATGCTTTGTTATCCTGTTCTCCTTACACTGATCATTTCACTGTAGGTTTGAACATCCATTGTAATTCATTCCTTGGCAAATGACTATTCTCAGGGTGAAGCTGGTGATCGTGGCATCAGTGGAATACCAGGAAAAGTGGGGGAAAGGGTGAGTTGCCCAAAGAGAAACTTTGTCACTCACGGGCAAGGTAAATGAAAGCTTACAAATGCCGCCATTGTCAAGAGGTTCGTCGAGGTTTATCTTTTACTTCTGATGAATAAAAACAAACCCTTTGGCCACTTTGATCATAAAGGTATGTTTTCTTATTTGTTGATATGATTTATTTATTTATCATTGTCCTTAACTGTTCTTCAGGGAGTTGAAGGACAAGAAGGAAGTTCTGGAAAACCTGGACCACAGGGTCCAAAGGTTAGGATTATTCTTTATGTTATTTTTTTTCGGACAAATAGTTCCTCTTGTGAGCTCTGATGCTTCTTCATCTTCTTTCCTTTTCTTGCTTTGCATTTGCCGTCCACCAATCTGGAGGAAAGTTGCAATATCTCCAGTGAAATAATCAACCCCATAGTCCACGTGATGCTCACGTGTTCCTCCTCATGTTATGGAGTGTGTTCATGTTTCACAAAGGATGTTAAATTTTAAACAATAACAAAAATTGGCACAAAGCATCACTGATTGATTAATGTTGAGTTCCATTTGAGATGCGTATGAGGTCTGATCAAAAAGTTCTGGGACTAAATGTATTCTTCCTACACTAAAGCACAACGCAGTTGATCAAATGTATCCCCTTCAAAGTAGTCTCTTCCTGATTGAACACTGATTCCAGCAGTCCTGCCATTTGTTGAAGCATCTCTGGTACTCTTCTTTGGTGACGTCTTTGTTACCGGGTCGCATTTTGAATGATGGTGGCACATCCTGAAATCTCCTTCCTTTTTGTGTGCGTTTCAGTTGGTGGAACAGAAAAAAATAATTTGGTACCAAATTGGGTGAATATGGTGGGTGGGGAACTTGTGGGATGTTCTGCATGGCCAAATATTCTCGTGTGGAGAGGGCTGAATGTGCCGGCGCATTGTCGTGATGCAACATCCACAAACCTGACTCCCATTTTTCAGGCCATTTCCATCAAACATCATTTCTTAGGTGTTTCGGAAAGGCCTAACCCTGTGAAACGAACTCATGGTGCACAACAGCTTCACTGTCAAAAATACAGCCTCGCCTTTACATTTGAGCGCTCCTGTCTTGCTTTCTTTGGTCGAGGTGATGACTGGGTTTTCACTGAAATGACACGATTAGTCTCGGGGTCATCGCCACAACACTGTGAGGCGATGTTCCTTCTCTTCCAGAGTGAGAATCTGCGGGATGAATTTTGCTGAGACCCACATCATTCCTAAATTTTGAGTCGTAATCGTTTGGCATGTGCCGTAGGAGATGCCAACTTCTTCCGCCACTTCACGAATCATCATTCGTCTAATCACGAATCGTATCACAAACGCAAGCGACTGATTTTCCTCACTTTGCGAGGTTGATGGATGGGCAGAATGTGGATCAGCCACATCAGCCACGATGGAAGTTCAGCCACTTTTAAACCACACACAATTTTATGCACCCACGTTGCTCCTTCAAGTTAGACATTTTACAATGCGACAGGAAAATAAACACGTCCGCACAAAACAGCGCAACACTAAGAAACTAAGAAAATACGAAGAAAAGATGGTGGCTTCCTGCCAGAAGTTTGATGTCAACAAGTGGTGCCCACAATGCCAGTTCTTTAATCTCCATACAGTATACTTTGTTTCCCTACAATAAATTTCGTCTCGGAAACTTTTAAATCAGACCCCGTATTCGTTCATTTGTACAGCACTTGTAACAAAAATGTATCTCAGAAACAGCATCTCTCAGATATCGTTACGGGTTTGGTTCCTGACAAAAATAGCAGATCCAACTCTAAAAGTGTCGCGATGTTCTGATCGGGGCAGAATCGCTGAATCTTGGCGCATGTCGTCATTCTGGGAAGATCCGTCAATATAAGGCTCCACTTGCATCCGTTCGGGCCCAGTTTCATGATCAAATGGATCCTGCCTATTGATTTTGTAAATCGTGGTGTCCCGATTCAATATGGACAGGATGGACCCTAGCGTCCTTTTTTTCCTTTTCTCGTGTTGTCCTGGCGACTAAAGCTTTGGTTTATAATGCTCAACTCTGTGCATCTCCTAAAAGTAATTTCTCTCTTCATATTTACCTTCATTTGCCTTTTCTTTGGCAGGGTTATCCAGGTCTGCCTGGACCCCAAGGGCAGGTTGGACCTCCTGGATTGCTGGTAAGAGCACAAGACTATTTCCCTGTCCTTAACGGTTTCTTGTTTGTTTTGTAGTTATGGGAAAAAATTGTTTTGCTTTTGACGTTAAAAAAAGAGATTTGAGAGAATGGCGAAGAGGTGAATTCGGTACACAGACTGAAACGGTAGGCTGGTATGGCTGCTTCTGGTCACTCAGTTGGTTGCACATTTTGCATTGAATGGTCCGATCTCTGACGCTGGAGGATGCCATGATTCTCCACAATTCTGATGCAGTGCCAGCATCTCAGTGCACGCCATCTTTCCATCCCTTCTGCGTCTAAGTCGTGGCTTGTAAGATACGCCCCAGTGTCTTTTGAGACGATTTAACCACCTTGCATCGATCGCTACCTGGGCCAAATTCCAATTTGTCGATAATAATCAGCACTACCTGCAGTAGTAGGTAAGCCTGGTTTTGGCTTAGCAGCAAATGTGGCTGGCTTTTTGGATCCTAAATTTGAGTTATTGTCGTGCCAATAAAATAACACCAGCTGTGTTAACTCGGGCCTGTCATCCTTCCGAGGTTGGCAAAATGAGTACCAGCTTGCTGGGACGAATGAGCCATTCGTGTATCCTACGTCGGAGTGGCGGACCATTCCAGGATTGTGCCCCATAACCATTGGAAAACTTCCTTGGCAGCCCTCTTGGTCTGAAGACGTGAAAGCAGTGGCTCTTATTCTTCATAATTCTCCAAATGGTGTCGTCCTTCATTTCTTGTTTTCCTTGTGTTTGACATTTATCACATGAAGATCTCACTAATTTTTCTTTATTTATTTTGCAGGGGGAATTTGGTGTAAAGGTGAGATCCAAAACAACAGTGAAGAATTGATGGAATAACGATTCCCATGAGTCTATTTTCTCTATAATGTGTAAATTATCCCTGCAAACATCTACAGTGGTCGTTGGTAACTAGTGCACTACATACATTTGCACTGTTCGCTTCTCGTGTCGGAAAGTAGAAAGGCCGTACTGCGTAATGCCTGGGTAGCTGTTCTGCAAGGTATGATGTTATAAATGTAGCCATGTTTGGTCATTACAGTCATGCCATTCCGAGTTGTGGCTGAAACCGCTACACCATCCGCATACGTATGTTTAGAAAATATCCAGATATGTTCAGAAAAACAAAATGCTGTCGCAGAATTTATCATGTTAATTTTGGCAAAAAAGTTTCCCCAAAACCACCAAGTTAAAAAAAACATTTATACTTGTATATAGTATGTATAATGTATACCAACCACCTTCAGAGGCCATTTTTCCCCGCAGACCAGCAGTTGGCCTTTTTCAGGCACCATGATCCCCCTTTTAAAGCAATGTTTTACGGCTGGATGGCCTTCCTGCCACCAACCCTGTTAGTCGCATCTTGCGACACACGGGGAATTACCAGTGAGATGGTACTTAAATTGCCCACCTCGGAAGGATGACAGGCTGAGTCAACCCCTCTGGCATTAATTCAGCGATCGACCGGGATTCAAACCCAGGATCCTAGGATCCCAAGCCGGCACCCTAACCGCTAAGCCAACACCAGGCTAGTATATATAATGTATGTAGCATTAAATCCAAGTAGCATCCTGGAGAATCTGAAAGGCGTGTTCATCAGATTTCTCCAAAAATACATGGAATTAGTCAGAATGATTCCGAATTCGTTACCCTTAATCGACCTGTTCCGTAAGTTCCTCAAACTGCCGTTTGTCTTTCTCTCAATGCAGAGACTTTCACCACACATCGCACTTCAGTGTCTAAAAACATCTTTAAAACCAGAGGGTCGTCGAACTCCTTACCACGCACAGTCTTGAGAGAAAGTACAAGGGAAGGGTCTTTTCAACTCTCACTTTGCGTTTTCGAGCACGATCTATATTTCCACGAGCCGCCATTTTGTCTGAATCTCGATATTCCCCCAGCAAGGCAAGAACGAGCAGCAAATTTGATTGGTCGAGTTGGTGTAATATTTTGTCCAAATACTGCTAAGCTAGAGGTTTTTGGAACTGGCAAGAAGGCGATTTGTGTTCTGCAGTGTTCAAGTACAGTATACAGTCATGTGAAAAAGTAAGTACACCCCATGTAAAGTTTTGACTTTTTCAACATATTTCAACATACAGCTATTTGATCTTCATTTCAACAATATTGATAGATAAAGGTGATATAATATAACAAATATCATGAAACATTTACATTTTGTAGTCCATTGTATAATTTAAATAAACATAAATGCAAATTTCACATGTGGAAAAGGTAAGTACTGTAGTGAAATCGTATCTCGTACTGAACCCGGGGTGATGCTCGCTGCTCGTTGACACCGCTAAGGGCGCGACTATAAGACCCGCTGCTGCGGACGGTGCTCCGAGACTTCTCCTGTGACACGTTACATCTGGTAGACTCGCTAACGGTACGCCAGCATAGAATATTCAGCTTGCTTGCATTGAATGTTATGAATGGTCCCATGTGATGCCACATCGTATACTTATGGCATTTCCTGCATTACAGGATGATGTCATGATCTAAATGGAATTAAACCACAAGTTGGACTAAAGTTGTGTGGACCTGATTGGTTTTCCACAACACTTAATTCCATTTATATCTACCGACATGGCTGGCAACAAGACGCTGGCGGTTGCCATATTCTGCGCCGACCCGCAAGCCCCGGATGGTGGCTTGCAACTGAAGCACTGGCTCAGAACATTGGAGAATCATTTCGAGGAGCCTGAGACCGCGCCGACGGCTGCCGCGAAGCTAGCAACGCTTCATTCAAAAATCGACTACAAGGTGTACAATTCCATCGCTCAATTCGCGACGTGCGACCTCTCGATCGCGGAGCTCAAATGGCTGTACATAAAGGAAAAAAGCCCGGTGTATGCACGATATTTGCTGCTAACGCGACGTCAGCAACCCAACGAGGCGATGGACCACTACGCCCAGGAGCTCCGGCAGCTCTTGCTGGACAGCATCAGGGAGCCACGGACTCCCGCGCAGTCTCAGGATGACCTTCTTTTAGATGCCTATATTGCAGGGGTCTCCTCCCAGGAACTAAGGCTCAAGCTCCTAGAGAAGACCGACCTGACCTTCGCTACGGCACTCGAGCAAGGGAAAGTATACACCGAAGCGCGGATGCAATCGAACACCTATGATTGCACGCGCCTCTTGGCGGGAACTATGCTACACGCCCGGCCGGAGAGTGCTACCGCCGAGGACGCGGACCTGCTCGCGGAACTCCGGGATGCTCCGGAGGAAGACCCAGTCCTGACGGCTGCCACTACGGCCAGACCCAAGGCCTTACGCGGGGTCGCCTGCTTTTTCTGTGGGGAGCCACGTCATGCCCGGCCCGTGTGTCCGGCACGAGACGCAATATGCCATTTGTGCTCGCAAAAGGGACATTACGCGAAAGTGTGCAGGAAAACGGTACGCGGCTCGCAGCCGCGCGCGACCTTGAATGGGCTCATTGCGGAGCCTGCGAGCCGAGCCCGAAACCCGGCGCCTTACCCGGCTTCGAAGGGCAGGGCCCCTCTCTGCGGGCCCCTGGGCGCTCAGACGTCCTTGGCGGGCGTCACCGGACAGCCACCACAGTCTCATCCTCAATCGGGCACGAAGTACGTGTCCTTGACCAAACTCCGGGCCACGCAAGGGGCTTTGAAGCCTCGCCAAGCCCCAGCGGAACGTTCTCCTCATGTCGTCCACGAGCTAACGGTGGCCCTCACCCTGGAAAAGGCGATTTCGAATACTACGGAGGCCTTTTCCTGCCAAAAGTGTCAAAAGGCGTTTTCAAATACTACGGAGGCCTTTTCCCGTCAAAATTGTCAGATTTTGAATCGCGAAACACCGGAATGCATGGGAAAGCCCTCTGATGGCATTAATGGATTCCCCATGGACAACTAATACTCCGGCCACGACCGCAAAACTGCTGCTGGCATAGGATCCACCCGCGAGGCTTGTCCGACCCATTCGGGGGGGGTTCAGTCCCACTCCCAGCAGGCTCGTCCGGCCTGGCTCAAGCCCTTATTCCCCTCATGGTCGAAGGCCATTGTGTTCAGGCCTTGGTGGATACAGGGTCTACGGATAGTTTTATCGACCAGCGACTAGTGCTCAGGCATGGATGGCGGATCTGGAGGTCTACGAGACGGATCTTCATGGCTTCCCAGGGGCTTCGACTCAGCACGAAGGGGGAATGCCGATTGAAACTCGTGCTAAAGGGACGGGTTTTTCCTGATGTACACCTTATGGTTTTACCTGCTTTATGTGCTGATATTCTGTTAGGACACGATTTTCTTAAGCTGCATGGACGTCTGGTAATGGAGTTTGGTGGGCCTGACACACTTGTTGTGGGGGCGGACGACGCGCTTGCGGTGTGCGCCCTAGCGCAAATGGACATCCAGCCGCTTTCGCTGTTCCCCAATCTAACCTCCGACTGTACACCTGTCGCGGTGAAATCACGGCGCTACTCTCGCGCAGACATGCAATTCATTGCGGACGAAACGGCTCAGCTCTTGAAAGACGGTATCATAGAACCTAGCAGGTCGCCGTGGCGCGCCCAGGTCTTGATGGTGCGAAGCGAGGCCCACCGCAGACGCATGGTAATCGACTATTCCCAAACGATTAACCGCTTTACACAGCTGGATGCCTACCCCCTTCCGGGGATGGACGCGCTGGTGCAACAGGTGTCCCAATATTCGGTCTATAGCATTCTCGATCTCCGTAGTGCGTACCACCAGATCCCTATCTCTAGGGCGGATCGTATCTATACCGCTTTTGAGTCGGGGCAGCGGTTGTACCAATTTACTCGATTGCCTTTTGGGGTAACGAACGGGGTCCCTTGTTTCCAGAGGGCCATGGATGACCTCATTGCGAGGGAGCACTTAACCGATGTTTTCGTCTACCTCGACAATCTTACGGTTTGTGGATATGACCAAGGGCACCATGATGCTAATCTGAAGTGCTTCCTTAAGGTCGCGCAGAGGTATCACTTAACTATGAATGAGGATAAGTGCCAATACTCCCTACGCACGATAGATCTTCTGGGGTACACCGTGACCCATGGCTCTGTCGCTCCAGATAAGGAGCGTCTGCGACCTTTGCTCGACATGGCCCCTCCCTGTGATCGGGCGTCCCTGAAGCGCGACCTCGGGCTATTCGCCCATTACTCCAAATGGGTGCAAAATTTCTCCGCGAAACTTCGCCCCCTCGTGGCCTGCGACACCTTCCCACTGAGTCCGGCCGCATTGGCGGCCTTTGAAGGCCTTAAGGCCAACATCACCCGAGCTGCCGTGGCGACAATCGACGAGAGCGGATCTTTCGTCCTCGAAAGTGACGCCTCGGATCAGGCCATCGCGGCGACCCTCTCCCAAGGAGGGCGTCCCGTGGCTTTCTTTTCACGGACTCTTACCACCGCTGAGCGGAGACACTCGTCCGTCGAAAAGGAAGCGTATGCGATCGTCGAGTCTATTCGGCGATGGCGCCCGTACTTACTCGGGCGCTGCTTCCAAATCATCACGGACCAGCAAAGCGTTGCGTTCATGTATGACACCTTACACGCCCAGCGCATTAAGAATGAGAAAATCACTCGCTGGCGTATCGAACTCGCCGACTTCTGTTACACCATCAAATATCGCCCGGGGAAGGATAACCGGGCTGCCGATGCCTTATCATGACCGGCTACATGCGCGGGTATCACCTATTTGGAGGGCCTACGTGTGCTGCATGCCACTGCGGGCCATCCGGCGTAACGCGTTTCGCTCATTTTGTGCGGCGTGGCAATCGCCCATACTCGATTGATGATATCCGCCGTATTTGTCGCGACTGCGCTATCTGCGCGGAAATCAAACCGCGTTTCTATAACCCTCCCATGGGGACTCTGGTTAAGGCTACGAGGCCGTGGGAACGCTTGGCGATGGATTTAAAGGGCCCATTGCCGGTGTCGAGCAGCTCTCGCTATCTGCTCACTATCGTCGAAGAGTACTCGCGATTCCCCTTTGCTTATACGTGCGCGGACATGACTGCTGCCACGGTGATGCGATGCTTACAGAACTTGTTCTCAATGTTCGGGTACCCGGCCTATGTCCATACCAACCGGGGTGCGGTCTTCTTGTCTCAGGAGGTGCGCGGCTATCTGCTCCAAAATAACATTGCTTCTAGTTACACCACGCCGTACAGACCCCAGGCTAATGGGCAGATCGAACGCTTCAACGGGATTATCTGGAGGGTCGTCATGCTCAACCTCCGGACCCTCGGCCGGGGCCTCGATAAATGGGCTTGGTCGCTACCTGCGGCGTTGAACTCGATCAGGGCTCTCCTGTGTACGGCAACCAACCAAACTCCCCACGAGTGACTTTTCCACCACCCCAGGAGCACGGGGTGTATACGGTCTTTGCCCAGTTGGCTCGCTGGGCCCGGGCCGGCCTACCTTAAACGGGCGGTTCGCGCGAGCAAGTACGACCCCCTAGTGGACAAAGTGCAGATTCTCCAGGCTAATCCTGAGCATGCTCGTGTGATGACGGCTGATGGCCATGAGACTACTGTCTCCGTCCGTCACCTTGCCCCTTGCGGGGTCGCCGACCTGAGTAGGGAATCGGTCGAACCGATCGAACCCATCTATGAGACTATGGCCTCTCCCGACGCTCCCATCACCGAAAGTCTACCGACCCTCCCCTTGCCGAGTCTACCAGGGCCCAACAACTTGGAGTTACCCCCTTCGTCACCCGACCCTGATGGCGCCTCCGACGCCGGGGACACAGGGATACGTGATGCTGTACCCGGGGAATTTCGGACGCGTGCTGGCAGAGAAATTCGCCGCCCAGCCCAATACGGTTGGGTCGACTGATGTTCCGCACCCTGTTCGTGCTGACGCTCGCTTGCTTCTAGCCGCACTGCCTTATAATTCTGACGGGGGGGGAGAATGTAGTGAAATCGTATCTCGTACTGAACCCGGGGTGATGCTCGCTGCTCGTTGACACCGCTAGGGGCGCAACTATAAGACCCGCTGCTGCGGACGGTGCTCCGAGACTTCTCCTGTGACACGTTACATCTGGTAGACTCGCTAACGGTACGCCAGCATAGAATATTCACCTTGCTTGCATTGAATGTTATGAATGGTCCCATGTGATGCCACATCGTATACTTATGGCATTTCCTGCATTACAGGATGATGTCATGATCTAAATGGAATTAAACCACAAGTTGGACTAAAGTTGTGTGGACCTGATTGGTTTTCCACAACAAGTACACCCTTGGCTCTAATAGGTGGTATTGCCCCCTTTGGCAGAGACAACCTCAAGTAGGCGTTTCTTATAACTATCTACCAGTCTCTGACATCGACTGGGTGAAATTGTTGCCCACTCCTCCATGCAGAATTCTTTCAGCTGTGCGATATTTGAGGGGTTTCTTGCATGCACAGCTCATTTTAAATCCGCCCACAACATCTCGATAGGATTTAGATCCGTGCTTTGACTTGGCCATTCCAGAACCCTCCATTTCTTTCTTTTCAGCCATTCCTTGGTGGATTTACTGGTATGTTTAGGATCATTGTCATGTTGCAAGGTCCACCTTCGGTTGAGCTTCAACTTTCCGACAGATGGCCTCACATTATCTTCAAGCACCCTCTGGTACAATGAAGAATTCATAGTGGATTCTATGATGGTGAGCTGCCCAGGCCCTGATGCAGCAAAGCTGCCCCAAACCATAATATTTCCACCACGGTGCTTTACAGTTGGTATCAGGTTCTTGTGGTCAAATGCTGTCTGGTTTTCACCAAACATGTCTTCTGGTACTGTGGCCAAATAGCTCTACCTTTGACTCATCTGTCCAGAGAACATTGTTCCAGAAGTGCTGGTCTTGGCCTAGGTGTTCATTGGCAAACTTTTGTCTTGCCCTGATGTTCTTTCTGGACAGCAAAGGTTTCCTCCTGGCACACCTCCCATGTAGATCAAATTTGTGCAGCCTCTTTCTAATGGTAGACTCGTGCACTTTGACATCAACAGTGGCAAGAGCTACCTGTAGGTCCCGTGATGACATTCTGGGGTTATTCGAGACTTCTTTCAGCAGCTTGCAGTCTGCTCTCGGGCTGAACTTGCTGGGGCGGCCTGGCCTGAACAAGTTGGCAGTTGTTTGGAATCTTCTCCACTTGTAAATGATCTTCCGGACAGTTGAATGATTGATTTCAAATTGTTTGGAGATCTTTTTAAATCCCTTCCCAGACTCGTAGGCATCTATAACCTTCTTTCTGAAGGCCTCAGAGAGCTCCTTTGAGCTAGGCATGGTGACGCCATACACTTCAACAACAAAGAGCAAACCAAACTAAATGTCTGAGGTTTAAATACGACAGGTTCCTCCAAGATCCTCTCTGACAATGTTCTAATCATTTGCACCTGAGCTGGTGCACCTGATTCTAATTTTAGGTATTTGAAGTGGTGATAAATGTAAGGGTGTACTTACTTTTTCCACATGCGAAATTTGCATTTATGTTTATTTAAATTATACAATGGACTACAAAATGTAAATGTTTCATGATATTTGTTTTATTATATCACCTTTATCTATCAAGCCTGGTGGCAGGCTAGCGGCTAGGGTGCCAGCTTAGGATACCTAGGATCCTGGGTTCGAATCCTGGTCGATCGCTGAATTAACGCCAGGGGGGTTGACTCAGCCTGTCATTCCTTCCGAGGTCGGTTAATTGAGTACCAGTTCACTGGTAATTCCCTGTTTGTCGTAAAAGGCAACAAAAAGGGTTGGCGTCAGGAAGGGCATCCGGCCGTAAAACATTGCTTCAAAAAGGGGCCAAAAAACAACAACAACCACGGTGCCCGAAAAAGGCCAACCCCCGCCTTGCGGGGAAAAATGGCCTCTAAACGGTGGTTTTTTATCTATCAATATTGTTGAAATGAAGATCAAATAGCTGTACGTTGAAATATGTTGAAAAAGTCAAAACTTTACATGGGGTGTACTTACTTTTTCACGTGACGGTGTATTTAAATCGAAATAAAGTAGAAGCTTTAAAAGCGGCTGGAAAAAAAAACTTTTTGGAAGTTTTGCGCCTCTTTTGCATTTCCCTCCATTGCACCACCTTGTTTAACATTTTGGGGAGATAGGCAAGAGAGTCAGATGATCCTCCAGCTGCAAACTGGACTGTTCCATTCAAATATATAAGGAGAGAGGGTGTTGGAGCAGTCCATGCTGTTAAAGACAATTGAGATGTGGGAAGAGGGGCCCCAATAGGAGCTACGGTCCGAGATGGAACATGTCTTATTTTTGCTCATCGGCCTCGGAAAAGGTGGCCTGCTGCATTGGCGATGGAGGGACTTGAAATTCCCACTTTGGGGCAGATGTTGCTAACGCATCAAACACAGACGTGAGGTTCAACTTGCTGATTGGTATTGGTTGTTTAAACAAGCTTCGTCTTATCTTTACATTGCTCACCATCATTTTGGGTAAGGATTTGTACAAATAAATGCAGCGACTCATCATATACCTCTGCTTTGCAGGGAAAGAAGGGTACTGTCGGAGCACCAGGTCCGAAAGGACTTCCAGGTCCCCCGGTCAGTAAAGTGACAGTTGCCGAGAATTGTTCTAACGATTGCCCTAAAATAAAATTACAAATGTCCTGCATTTATAGGACTAAATTGGTGTGCATGTTTTGATGGAAATCAGGTAGGAGTTGGTCGTGTTTTTCTGGGAATCAGACAGGATTCATCCTCTTTTTATATGCTCTACTACATCCCTTTTGCCATTTCCTCTCATGTCCCCATCGACCAAAATCATAATTGCTATTAGCTTGTTCCCTAGTACTGAGTAGCAACCACACTAGCAACCAAGGGTCTCTTCTTCTTTCAGGGTCCACCTGGAAAACCTGGAGCCCCTGGTGCAGAGAAAAAACAACCATTTTCAATTGTCAAGGTGAGTGTCTAACCAGGACAAGACTGTACCAGGAAACCATGCCTCTGCCTATCATCCACCGCAACCTCTTAGGACATCCAGACCTTGCCACAACGATGAAAAGGTAGACATTAGCTCCTCCATTTATTTTTTTTAAGATGTAACGATTTTCAAAACCTTTCTCTGCCGCCCTGTCCCTCATCTCAGCCCTTCGTCTTTGGAGGAATAACCACAAATGTTCTCCCAATGTCATTGCTTGCCAAGATCTGGGCTGCTAATATATCCTTGTTTACGCCTCCTCAGCCTTCGGTGAGTTCTGCTGTGTCATCTCCGTATATCACCAACAGTGTCTACTTGACACTTGCTGTTTTAAATTTGATTAACACCAACAGTCCACCTTTATTTCATGAAATTTCGGCATTCATGTGACGAATTACTCCCACGTTATGCCCAAGAGTATTTAATAACGCGAGTGAAGTCATGGTGGGTGACAAAGTCACGTCATTTCCGTTCTCCAGAAACTCACCCCGAGTGATAGTGCACCATCCACCACCTTCTCCGAGCTCATGTTGCTGCAGAAGCAGCTGGACATCCTGCTTTCCTGGCCCCTTGGCACCCTTCATCATCCGGCGACCACTTGCCGGGAGCTCTTGCTGTGCCAGCCGGGCTTGCCTGATGGTTCGGCCATATCCCTTACTCCTTTTTTATGGCCCTAAGTTGTTTGACCGTATCATAATGTACAGTATTGACTGACGGCACTTACGAAGCAGGATGAATGTTGTTGACCAAACTGCGTGCAAGAATGGCTATTGGTCGTTAAATTTTTCTGGCCCTTAACCAGATAAAATTTTTCAGTTCACCCAATCGGGCCTCGTCATGAAAATTAATTCTGACCTATCAGGTTGAAGATACTGCTGTACTCCCTGATTTTCGTGGCTTTTTTATTCCGTCCATTTTCCTCGACAGGGTATTTCCATGTAGATCCAAACCAGGGCTGCCCACTCGACGCATTTGAAGTGTTCTGTGACTTCGCGGCTGGTGGTGCAACCTGCATGAAGCCAAAAGACAACACTCTACAGGTAAAATGTAACCTCCTCAACACTTTACAACCTTCACTTTGTCATAAATTGTAGCACCGCTGAAATGTAGTTGTTTTCATTTTTTTAACATGAGGGGTGGTGTGGTACTTGTTAGTCATTATCTCTAGAGGGCTGGTGTGGTACTTGTTGGTCATTAGCTCTAGAGGGGTGGTGTGGTACTTGTTAGTCATTATCTCTAGAGGGGTGGTGTGGTACTTGTTGGTCATTAGCTCAAGAGGGGTGGTGTGGTACTTGTTGGTCATTAGCTCAAGAGGGGTGGTGTGGTACTTGTTGGTCATTAGCTCTAGAGGGGTGGTGTGGTACTTGTTAGTCATTATCTCTAGAGGGGTGGTGTGGTACTTGTTGGTCATTAGCTCAAGAGGGGTGGTGTGGTACTTGTTGGTCATTAGCTCTAGAGGGGTGGTGTGGTACTTGTTAGTCATTATCTCTAGAGGGCTGGTGTGGTACTTGTTGGTCATTAGCTCTAGAGGGGTGGTGTGGTACTTGTTAGTCATTATCTCTAGAGGGGTGGTGTGGTACTTGTTGGTCATTAGCTCAAGAGGGGTGGTGTGGTACTTGTTGGTCATTAGCTCAAGAGGGGTGGTGTGGTACTTGTTAGTCATTATCTCTAGAGGGCTGGTGTGGTACTTGTTGGTCATTAGCTCTAGAGGGCTGGTGTGGTACTTGTTGGTCATTAGCTCTAGAGGGGTGGTGTGGTACTTGTTAGTCATTAGCTCTAGAGGGGTGGTGTGGTACTTGTTAGTCATTATCTCTAGAGGGCTGGTGTGGTACTTGTTGGTCATTAGCTCTAGAGGGGTGGTGTGGTACTTGTTAGTCATTATCTCTAGAGGGCTGGTGTGGTACTTGTTGGTCATTAGCTCTAGAGGGCTGGTGTGGTACTTGTTGGTCATTAGCTCTAGAGGGGTGGTGTGGTACTTGTTAGTCATTAGCTCTAGAGGGGTGGTGTGGTACTTGTTAGTCATTATCTCTAGAGGGCTGGTGTGGTACTTGTTGGTCATTAGCTCTAGAGGGGTGGTGTGGTACTTGTTAGTCATTATCTCAAGAGGGGTGGTGTGGTACTTGTTGGTCATTAGCTCAAGAGGGGTGGTGTGGTACTTGTTGGTCATTAGCTCAAGAGGGGTGGTGTGGTACTTGTTGGTCATTAGCTCATGAGGGGTGGTGTGGTACTTGTTGGTCATTAGCTCAAGAGGGGTGGTGTGGTACTTGTTAGTCATTAGCTCTAGAGGGGTGGTGTGGTACTTGTTAGTCATTATCTCTAGAGGGGTGGTGTGGTACTTGTTAGTCATTAGCTCTAGAGGGGTGGTGTGGTACTTGTTGGTCATTAGCTCATGAGGGGTGGTGTGGTACTTGTTGGTCATTAGCTCAAGAGGGGTGGTGTGGTACTTGTTAGTCATTAGCTCTAGAGGGGTGGTGTGGTACTTGTTAGTCATTAGCTCTAGAGGGGTGGTGTGGTACTTGTTAGTCATTAGCTCTAGAGGGGTGGTGTGGTACTTGTTGGTCATTAGCTCTAGAGGGGTGGTGTGGTACTTGTTAGTCATTAGCTCTAGAGGGGTGGTGTGGTACTTGTTGGTCATTAGCTCTAGAGGGGTGGTGTGGTACTTGTTGGTCATTAGCTCAAGAGGGGTGGTGTGGTACTTGTTGGTCATTAGCTCTAGAGGGGTGGTGTGGTACTTGTTAATCATTAGCTCTAGAGGGGTGGTGTGGTACTTGTTAGTCATTAGCTCTAGAGGGGTGGTGTGGTACTTGTTGGTCATTAGCTCTAGAAGGGTGGTGTGGTACTTGTTGGTCATTAGCTCAAGAGGGGTGGTGTGGTACTTGTTGGTCATTAGCTCTAGAGGGGTGGTGTGGTACTTGTTAATCATTAGCTCTAGAGGGGTGGTGTGGTACTTGTTGGTCATTAGCTCAAGAGGGGTGGTGTGGTACTTGTTGGTCATTAGCTCAAGAGGGGTGGTGTGGTACTTGTTGGTCATTAGCTCTAGAGGGGTGGTGTGGTACTTGTTGGTCATTAGCTCTAGAGGGGTGGTGTGGTACTTGTTAGTCATTAGCTCTAGAGGGGTGGTGTGGTACTTGTTAGTCATTAGCTCTAGAGGGGTGGTGTGGTACTTGTTAATCATTAGCTCTAGAGGGGTGGTGTGGTACTTGTTGGTCATTAGCTCTAGAGGGCTGGTGTGGTACTTGTTAGTCATTAGCTCTAGAGGGCTGGTGTGGTACTTGTTAGTCATTAGCTCTAGAGGGGTGGTGTGGTACTTGTTGGTCATTAGCTCTAGAGGGGTGGTGTGGTACTTGTTGGTCATTAGCTCTAGAGGGGTGGTGTGGTACTTGTTAGTCATTAGCTCTAGAGGGGTGGTGTGGTACTTGTTAATCATTAGCTCTAGAGGGGTGGTGTGGTACTTGTTAGTCATTAGCTCTAGAGGGGTGGTGTGGTACTTGTTAGTCATTATCTCAAGAGGGGTGGTGTGGTACTTGTTAGTCATTAGCTCTAGAGGGGTGGTGTGGTACTTGTTAATCATTAGCTCTAGGGGGGTGGTGTGGTACTTGTTAGTCATTAGCTCTAGAGGGATGGTGTGGTACTTGTTAGTCATTAGCTCTCGAGGGGTGGTGTGGTACTTGTTAGTCATTAGCTCTAGAGGGGTGGTGTGGTACTTGTTAGTCATTAGCTCTCAAGGGGTGGTGTGGTACTTGTTAGTCATTAGCTCTAGAGGGGTGGTGTGGTACTTGTTAGTCATTAGCTCTAGAGGGGTGGTGTGGTACTTGTTAGTCATTAGCTCTAGAGGGGTGGTGTGGTACTTGTTAGTCATTAGCTCTAGAGGGGTGGTGTGGTACTTGTTAGTCATTAGCTCTAGAGGGGTGGTGTGGTACTTGTTAGTCATTAGCTCTAGAGGGGTGGTGTGGTACTTGTTAGTCATTAGCTCTAGAGGGGTGGTGTGGTACTTGTTAGTCATTAGCTCTAGAGGGGTGGTGTGGTACTTGTTAGTCATTAGCTCTAGAGGGGTGGTGTGGTACTTGTTAGTCATTAGCTCTAGAGGGGTGGTGTGGTACTTGTTAGTCATTAGCTCTAGAGGGGTGGTGTGGTACTTGTTAGTCATTAGCTCTAGAGGGGTGGTGTGGTACTTGTTAGTCATTAGCTGAAGAGGGGTGGTGTGGTACTTGTTAGTCATTAGCTCTCGAGGGGTGGTGTGGTACTTGTTAGTCATTAGCTCTAGAGGGGTGGTGTGGTACTTGTTAGTCATTAGCTCTCGAGGGGTGGTGTGGTACTTGTTAGTCATTAGCTCTAGAGGGGTGGTGTGGTACTTGTTAGTCATTAGCTCTAGAGGGGTGGTGTGGTACTTGTTAGTCATTATCTCAAGAGGGGTGGTGTGGTACTTGTTAGTCATTAGCTCTAGAGGGGTGGTGTGGTACTTGTTCGTCATTAGCTCTCGAGGGGTGGTGTGGTACTTGTTAGTCATTAGCTCTAGAGGGGTGGTGTGGTACTTGTTAGTCATTAGCTCTAGAGGGGTGGTGTGGTACTTGTTAGTCATTAGCTCTCGAGGGGTGGTGTGGTACTTGTTAGTCATTAGCTCTACAGGGGTGGTGTGGTACTTGTTAGTCATTAGCTCTAGAGGGGTGGTGTGGTACTTGTTAGTCATTAGCTCTAGAGGGGTGGTGTGGTTCTTGTTAGTCATTAGCTCTAGAGGGGTGGTGTGGTACTTGTTAGTCATTAGCTCTAGAGGGGTGGTGTGGTAGTTGTTAGTCATTAGCTCTAGAGGGGTGGTGTGGTACTTGTTAGTCATTAGCTCTAGAGGGGTGGTGTGGTACTTGTTAGTCATTAGCTGAAGAGGGGTGGTGTGGTACTTGTTAGTCATTAGCTCTCGAGGGGTGGTGTGGTACTTGTTAGTCATTAGCTCTAGAGGGGTGGTGTGGTACTTGTTAGTCATTAGCTCTAGAGGGGTGGTGTGGTACTTGTTAGTCATTAGCTCTAGAGGGGTGGTGTGGTACTTGTTAGTCATTAGCTCTAGAGGGCTGGTGTGGTACTTGTTAGTCATTAGCTCTAGAGGGGTGGTGTGGTACTTGTTAGTCATTAGCTCTAGAGGGGTGGTGTGGTACTTGTTAGTCATTAGCTCTAGAGGGGTGGTGTGGTACTTGTTAGTCATTAGCTCTAGAGGGGTGGTGTGGTACTTGTTAGTCATTAGCTCTAGAGGGCTGGTGTGGTACTTGTTAGTCATTAGCTCTAGAGGGCTGGTGTGGTACTTGTTAGTCATTAGCTCTAGAGGGCTGGTGTGGTACTTGTTAGTCATTAGCTCTAGAGGGGTGGTGTGGTACTTCTTATTCGTTAACATGAGGGGTTTTCATTCTACTTGTTAATCATTAGCTCTACAGGGGTGGTGTGGTACTTGTTAGTCATTAACTTGAGAGTGGTGTGGTACTTGCTATTCATTAGCCTTAGAGGGGTAATGTGATATTTGTTAATCATTACCCTGCGCACACGAAGCAAAAAGTGAGGTTAAGCAATTGGATCCTGTCCGTCCGTCTGTCTCATCTGTTAATGATCGTCAAACACGTACTGTTTTTTTAAGGACGTCATAAAGGACACAAACAACAGGCATGAATAACTAATGTAACGTGTTAGATAGGGTGATGTAATAGACACTCAGCAAATGGTGGTAAAACCCAGATTTTTATTTATTTATACATCTTTAAACCTTTATTTAAATTAAATTATATATTTGAACACTGTACAATATAAATCAAATCTCATGTAGTTGCGTTATTCAATTTAAATAGAGGTTCATGGGGTGGTGTATAAAGGTGGTGTTCTGGAATGCGTCTGTACTCCTTCAATAGCACGAACAACTTTTGGAATTTTTAAAAAGATCATCAACATCATTATTATTTTATTAAAATTAAAGTACCTGTGCGGGGTAACGTGTTCTATAAACTCCCTAGTTTATTGGTGTTTTTGTATTCAAATTCACATTAAGGTGAAAGAGGACTGAAGGTAATCATTTTGACCATCGCTTAGTGGGAAATCATTTTGGTGTAAATTAAAATTGTTGTGCATCGAGTTGGAGTCCATGAAATTTTCTGTGTAGCAGGTTAATCGATGAGTTTGTTAATTGCTTTAATCCTTCGAGGTCCACAAGCATCTTGAAAGTAATTTTCAGATCGAAGTCCAATTTTATTATCAGCTTGGATAACTTTCAATTTTTTTCTTGAAATACTACTACCATGCATTATGAAAAATACAACTTTTTTCTTTTTTTAATACAAGATCAAGGCTCGTGTAAGAGCTAACATTAATCACACAAAAAACCGGACACAAAACATACAATAAAGGGAGCGGGAGACAAGATGGGGAGAGAGAGGGAAGCACACAAGTACAACAGCAGAGAACAGGGACACCGGGAGATCTGTGGGAGGGAGAGGGCTTGGGGGTAGGAGGCATGGGAATGCGGGGAGGGCTGGGTGGGTGGTGGTTGAGATACAAAACAAATGGACACTGCTAGGACTTCCAGGAAAAAAGTTGGTATTTCAAAAAAGTGGATCTGGGGTGAATGAACGGGGGTAGAAAGATCAAGGTTTTGGATGGGGAAGATCAGAGATGGAGGTGAACATTTGGAGGAAGGAGACAGGTTTGAGAGTTCAGTCTTGAGAGTAGAGAGATATTGCTTCCTGGCTCTCCTGAGGGTAGACACACACTTGTTCCGAGCTTTGTGAAAGGAAATGAGATTGCCTTCCGTTGGATTAGCCTTCCAGGAGGCAAAGGCAAGTTGTTTCAGGGCAACTGCCTCACCACAAGATTCCGTGTGCCATGGACGGGTGGAAGGGTATGACAACTGAAGACGAGATGGGATAAATCTGTGCTTGAGAGAGCAGTTTACTTTGGAAGACTCTTCAGAACTTTTTCTAATCAGAATTTATTTTTTTTTAAATAGCGAAACGACAAAAGCCCTTACCCAGTGTAAAACTAGAGCAAACATAAAATAATCTAAAATTGCAGGGAAAATAGCGGGTATACAAAAGCTTAAAGTTTGGGTACATTTGTGTGTCTCTTGGTCCTTAAAGGGTTAAGAACTATTCTTTGGGACGTCTGGGGAAGAACATATGTGCGACGTTCAAAATATTCCTTCAACAAAATCGTCACAATAGCCCAAGATACGTAAATGATTTTTTTCAATATACCGACTACTACTACTACTACTACTATTACGACTACTACGACTACTACTACTATGACTACGACGACTACGACAACTACTACTACTACTACCACTACTACTACTGCTGCTGCTGTTATATGGCACCAATTAATCCCACCTTATTGTGGAATCAGCCATGTGAGTTTTCCCTTCCCACATCCCTCTGTTCAAGCATCTTCTCTCTCCAGCCAACTGCACCTATATCAAAAGCCTGCCTTGACATTTGCCTCCTCCATCCTAAGCAGGTGTCCCATCCAGTGTAGACGTACCTGCCGTGCATCTTCGCTAATCTCATGCCCACCTCCTGATGTCAGCATTCCTCTTCCTTAACTTTAAGAGAGATCACAATATGCAAGTTACAAAAGAGGTAGGAATTATAAACAGTATTTATATTTATATTTCTACAAATCTCATTAGTGCAGAGGACAAAGGTATCTTTGAGCTATCTTGTCTGGGTTCGATGTTTGACCCGACTAAAACTGTCAGATTGGTGCTTCACAGGTATGGCGTCGCATCAAACTGCACAATCTCTTGGATGGACATTAAGCCGAGCGTCCCATGTGCTAGTATTAGTTGGTGGACGTTAAAGATCCCAGCGTGTCTTCCGATGAAGGCGAGGTATCACAGGTACCCTGAACGAATGACAAATTTCTGCCTAAATTAAATGCAGTACAATATTTTCATTAATTATAATTAAATAATTATTAATAATTAAATTAAATGTAATAATTATTAATTAATATTTAATTTTAAATTATTATTTATAATTAAATTAATATTCATATAATTAATAATTTAATTATTATTTAATAATTAGTATTTAAATTATTAATAATTAAATAATATTTAATAATTATATAAAATAATTAAATGCAGTACTTCGGATAACAAACAATACTCAATGGGTTCTTTCCACTTCAAAATTCTGCCTAAATTAAATGCAGTACAATATTTTCATTAATTATAATTAAATAATTATTAATAATTAATTTAATTTCATAATTATTAATTAATATTTAATTTTAAATTAAATTGTTATTTATAATTAAATTAATATTAATATATTTAATTATTATTTAATAATTAATATTTAAATTATTAATAATTAACTAATTAAATAATATTTAATAATTATATAAAATAATTAAATGCAGTACTTCATATAACAAACAATATTCAATGGGTTCTTTCTACTTCAAAATTTTGAAAAACATGCTGCAGCCATTCGGATTAAAGTTAAGTTTCGACTTATACTTTGTCACTCGTTCACTTGTTGCCAAAAGTAAAGGTTTCTATGATCATCTTGCTCGTTTGACCTGTCGGAAATTGTCCCCTCATGCTCATAGCCCGAGTACACTGGACTCTCGGTCGTCCAGCTGAAGTTTTTACGGATCTACAGTTCCAAAGCCTGGCAGACCGTAGACGCACCCTGCATCTCCCTCCGTGGCCCAGCGAACAGTGAAGGCTCCAGCAAAGGAATCACTTTGTATGGCACAAAGGACTCCAATTCTAGCTTCATGGAGCTAAGAGGGAGCAACCAAGCGCCAATTGATCCACGTTTCTGGCATTGGCAAGATGACGCAGAATGCCAGGTAAAACACGGCAGCTTTCATGTTTGTCGGTACTTCATTTAAATGTCAAGGTAGAATGTTCAAACTTGTCTCCGAGAACCACATTCACCTTATTTTATGGAGAACCGTCTCGATTTGCTGATCTTGCAAACACGCACGTCTGTGTTTATCTTCATCCCATAGGTAACTTATTGAGCTCGGAGGACCTCGATATTGGTAGCTGTGGTCTCTACCTTATTCTGTCCTTGCTCTCCCCACAGACCATTGGCGGACGCGGACACCTGCAGGTGGAAGTGGAAGCTGATAACCTGCATTTTCTACCCATCCGAGCTGCAACCTTACATGACCTTCCAAACTCTGAGCTTTACTCAACCACCATCTCCTTGGGACCCGTTTGTTTCCTCTAAACTGGAGTAAGAACCTGGGTTGGCCCAGTGTACCGTGTTGGCATTGAACAACCTTCCTCACCCCTCAAGTTATGAGGCACATGATGGTCAGTGAAGTATACGAGAAGAGACGGATTGTGGGATGGACAAAGGCATCAATGTATCATACACTTGTTACCTAGAATGAAAGTGTATCATGAAACAGGGTATGAAAAGTCGGATTCGCACACGTGGTTCCAATGGTGGCGTGGAAGACCCGAAGACAGAGCAAGCTCAGAGCTCAAGATTCAGGTGAGAGAGGATGACATTAGTATAGGCCAGGGCGAGAGCCATGCCACCAATTATATCCAGCAGATGCACTTTGATTAGCGAACAGCACAATATACACATTCCTGGTCTTCAGTAAGCCAAGGAGATGACGATGAAGATCCTTTTCACTGCCAAACAATAGGGACATCTTTTGGTACAACCAAACCATGATGGTTACAGCTCTTTAAAAATAGGATTTTGTTCAATGAGAGAAAACTTTTCAGAATAACAAGGAATTGGTTTCCTTATGAACAAGTTTACTTTGTCCTTGTTGGTGCATTGGGGATTTCATTGAATTGTCAAAAAATGCAAAATCCTCCAACACTCCCTCTTCCTCCTCCTCATCCACTTGTCTGGCATACACAATCCCCCTCACCCGCATCACGATGAGCTTTTCACCACTTCTGTTTTCCAAGATGTAGAACAAATTTTTTTTAAAGTCCCAAATTATTAGTCCCCTGCCGGTGTACACCGGAGGGGACTATAGGTTTGCACGCCGTCCCTCCGTCTGTCAGTCAGTCTGTCAATCTGTCAGTCCGTCACGCAAAGAACAGTTTTCCGGACGTTTTTTCTAAACGCTTAATGCTAATGATTTCAAACTTGCCACATGGTTTCCTCATGATAAGTTACAGGTCAAGTTCGAACTTCACGACGTTTCGATCATTTTTGACAAAGTTTTGGCACTTTGAACTTTGGGAATTCTGATAATTCTGATGATCCTTAACTCAGTGCCATTTTAAGTTTTAATTTCCTTTAAAAAAGATTTTCTCCGCAATAATAGGACCGATTGAGATCAAATTTTCACCGTAGGGGGGACTCGGTCTGTAGAATATTTTAATGGTAATTATGACGTCACAGGTCACGTGGTTCGGCCGCCATATTGTTTTTATGAAAACACGAAAACCCCTTTTTATCTGCAACGGCTTAACAGATCGAGGCCAAACTTTGCAAGCAGAATCGCATACCCATGACGAACAAAAAAGTCATCGAGCATGACGTCATGCATTACATGGTTTCAGAGTTATGACGTTTTTAAGCATGAACCTTTAAAACCGAGCTCCTCCGTCATTTTTGATCCAATCGAGGGGAAACTTCACAGATCTGTTCAGCAAGTCAGTCTACTAAAATGTCCTTTTGGAATTTGTGATAGGGCACGTGGTTTGGCAGGTATTGTTAGTTAAACGAAAAAAAAAATTTTTAATGGATATCTCTTGTTTATTCTAGAGTTCTCCTCAAGCCGTACCGCGCTTTCGGGAGGGGCGGACCCAAGCCGAGCAACATATATATACACATCGATCATTGATCGTGAACCGGAAAGTATAATAAATTACTGATATTTAGCGACTCGAAAGGTTCTTTATCAACAACTTATTTTCTCGTGCTTCTGCTGACCTGTCTGCAAGGTGTATAAATCGAAGTCCCGAGTGCGAATCACAGGTGAGCCCGTCCTGAGGTAATTAGCGATTGGGAACGATTCAGAACCTGTGTGTAAATAACCCTTGGTAATTTCCCCAACAGTTTTCCGGACGACAGACTGCCGGTAGGGGACATGTATTGCAGCACAATACTCAGAATGCTTGTTAAACTAGTCATAGGCATCTGCAATGTGGTGGAACATCGGCCGAGGCCCTCATTTTCTTTTTTTTCACCTTTATTCACTTCTACATTCGTTTTTGAGCCTGGTGTTGGCTTTACGGTTAGGGTGGCTGGCTGGGGATCCTAGGGTCCTGAGTTTGAATCCTGGTTACCTGTTGAATTAACCCCGGACAGCTGGTGGGGTTGATTCAGCCTGTCAGCCCTCAGCCGATGATGCTACTTGCAGTCCTGCACTGCGTACGAAAGAAGAAGAAATTAGTTTTCTCTGCAACCACTTGAGCGAATGACACAAAACTTTCAACATAGGAGAGAGTTTTACCAAAGTTACATGAGGATTGGATGGCATGCAGCTGACGTTCCAAAAAGTCCGTTTTCTGTAGGCATGGGTTGCATGGTGTTTCATGGATCAGGAATAGATGGCCTCAACCTCGCTTCACTCGGCCTCGGCAGAATAATAAAGCCCCAGAGGCAAAGCACCAGCAGATGATGGCACACGCCAGGGAATGTACAAGGCAAAAAGTGATTGTGGGACGTGAGACAAGAGTGGTTTGATCCAATGAGGAGATGTGCTGGAAGCTGTACTGTTCCATTCAAATGTATCGATGGTTTGGAGCAGACCACATTATAAATAAAAAATAACCACCTTTAGAGGCCATTTTTCCCCGCAAAGCGGGGGTTGGCCTTTTTCGGGAACCGTGGTTGTTGTTTTTTTTTTTTTGGTCCCCTTTTTGAAGCAATATTTTACGGCCGGATGCCCTTCCTGACGCCAACCCTTTTTGCCACCTTTAACGACAAACAGGGAATTACCAGTGAACTGGTACTCAATTAGCCGACCTCGGAAGGATGACAGGCTGAGTCAACCCCCCTGGCGTTAATTCAGCGATCGACCGGGATTCGAACCCAGGATCCTAAGCCGGCACCCTAGCCGCTAGCCTAACACCAGGGCTTGTTTTGGGGTGGTGTTTGGGAAACCACATTGTTCAAACATAATTTGGGGTGGTGCAAGGATTGGGATGGGGGGGGGGGGGGGGAGGAACAGCAGCAGATACAGTTAATGGCTGGACGATGCTGGGATAATTGGCACCGTTTAATGCCACCGTGACTTTTGGTGAGAAGTTCCGGCACTAAACTGGCGGATGGATTTGGACTCGGATACCATGGAAATTCCACCCAGGTAGCAAAGGGCAGGTGCATTACCAGTGTGTACGAAAGTTATTATTTCAGCACCATCACATGAAGAATCATATAGGCCTCTGCAAGCAATTATCGGTGGTTGAAAAGTTACTACAATACCATCATGCATCCCTTCAGTGGAAGGCCTGTTATAGCAGCCATTTCTTTTCTTCTTCTTCTTCTCGACATGGAATAACAGTGTAGGTCATCAATTCAATTAAATGCAAGACAAAAGGATTAAACTATAATACTGTGAAATGTTCGTCAAGATAAATATTTGTGGTCAAGAGGAACATTTGTGTTGATGAGAATCTACTGTAGTTCCAGATACTTGTTGATCAATTAATATCAGTTAAACGCCACAGGTCTTCGTATTATAAAATGAGTGCACTCAGCAAAATATATGTTGCGTTTTCAGGTTGTTGGCCAAAACATGTCAGACATTAGTAGGTCCATTCTACTGGCAAAGCTGGACTTGAATCCAGGATCCTGGGATCTCCGGTAGGTAGAGTTCAACCAAAGCATGATGGAGAAACTACACCGAGTGCGAAAATGTAAACGTGACCACATTGAACCGTGGAAAGTTCCGCCAAGAGATGTAAATGTGCAATTAAGATGTGTTTTCGTTTTGTTTGCTAGTTCAAGTTGCTAGTTCCGAGGTTCATACATTCACCATCGGGATGGCTCGTTTAGGTGTTCGGCCTGTGAACATGTTTTACGCGGCATTTGCTCTTTTGTTTTGAAGATGAGGTTTTTAAAATCATTGGCCTTGGTGTTTGGGATAGACTTTCCAAAGGGATGGGATAGAGTGGTGTATGTTTGTATAGATCTACTTTAACGTAGATCGGTCAGTCTCAGATCTACTGTAATCTATATACAGTACCCCAGCAAGGCTCTGCTTTGGTCTTGTTTGTTTTGTTTTGTACTCGCTTTATTGTTGTTATATTTTTGTAGAATTTCCAACATGCTTTTCCAGATGCTGAAATAATATATATATATATATATATATATATATATATATATATAATATATATATATATATATATATATGATGCTAAGAGACGCTGCCTGTGGTATTGAAAGCCTGTTGTGTATGATAATTTTAATAAACATGAATGGTTAATAGCCTGTAAAATAGAAATGAGTAATAAAGCAAGGCTGGTCAAGTTCTTCGATTTTGTTGATTCTCAAAGGCGGTAGAGAAATTCCGGACGTTTTATTGGAAAGCATCGCTGTTTACACCATGCACCAAGCTCTGCCTGGAAGAGGATTCTACCAGAGTAAACGTGAGGAGACGGCATCGATTATCTCCAGGAAAATTTGGCAATCGCTCAACACGTGCCCACAGAAACACTGCAATGTTCCTTGGCCGAGGGAATACCAAAGGAAACGGTGCAATTTACAACAAGCAAGATGCTATTTGAAACAAATAGAAACCATTAATGTCCATACTGTCAGAATAGAAGGCAACGGCTTTAGATATGTGAATACATCTGCAATGGAAAGATCTTTGCAACCCTCGACTAGGAATAAAAATGTTTCCGATTCTTCCTACGTCATTACATCCTCTTCTTTCTTTCATTTTGACACCAACAACTTTTTTGGGGGATTTCAAAAGCTAGAATTAAAAAAATACAGTAATTCCTTTTCAAGTTGTTACTGTCAAACTCAACATGGCAAGAGTTCTTCAAGTTCTTTAACGTGATCCAAAACTACAGTACCTGGTGCAGGATCGCCGAGAGTGAAATGTGTAAAAATACACATCCATCGTTTTGGAGGTTTTGCAGTCAATAAATCAATGGGAAAAAAAAAGCATCACCCTGAGATTACCCAGAATGGCTCTAGCCCAGAGGAGGACAAAGACGTGAAAAATAAATTAAATAAAGGCATTTTAATGCCGCAGACTCGAGACGAAAAGACAAATTTACAGTTGTGTTGTGCAGATATCGCCGTGTTCAACCGTAAACAGGTGTTTGCAGGTGTAAACAGTGGCACAGACTCTGTGTTTAGCTCAACAGCTAGAGTCCAAGTCTGGCAATGCTAGCTTTTCAGTTAAGCCCGTGGTGGAGGCAACAGCCCTTTCTGAGGACAAAGCCAGGTTAAAGAGAAAAACGTAAAAAGAGGCACAACAGTAAGGAAAATGGGAGAGAGAATAACATGAGGCCACCGGAGGAGATAGAGAGGTTAAATAGTCGAAAAAGCCCACTTAAGGTGTATGGAACACTCAATATATATACATCATCACTAAGAACCATCTACCAATGTTTGCCATCTCCCAGACAAATGTCGATCCAGCAACTTGGAGAACTCCACGAGGTGAAACCCATCTCACCACTGAGCAGTTTCCCAGGGAGATACACCGGAATGCTGATCCAGGAGGTCATGCATGGCATTGAGAGCGGATATGAGAGCACTCGAGAGATGCTCTGCATTAGTCTGCGGGCTGCTGTTCAACGCTGTCACGGTAAAGTTGGCATGGTACGGCAGAGGATTGTAGCAGACATTGTAGCCGTCTGGGACCACTGGACCATAGCACATGACTGAATTCATCTGAGAAGGAATCTGGGAAAGAAAGGAAACATATTTAATTGTTTTTCTTTGGACCATAGCACCCTCGACCGCTCCCTCCCCTCGACCCCCGCTTTTTAAAAAGTCTCCCGATCTGCTATGTGCATACAGTATTGTCAACTTCAGCAGGTTGGATTCCCATTGTGGATAAATCATTGGTGCTATGATTTTCATGCATTTACAATATAACAGGTTATTTGTCTCCATATTGGTGGGTTTTTTTTAGCTCACCTGGAACGGAGTTCAGGGGAGCTTATGCGATGGCACGTCATCTGTCCATCAGTCCATAAACACTTGAAATTTCTTCTCCGAAACCGCTGAAGGGATTGTGACCAAATTTGGTATTTGTTGTGTTGTGACTAAAGTTTGTTCACGGCATTAAAAATAATTCGGGGTCTAAGGGGGTCTACCGCTGGTCAAAGTGAATCCAGGTTTAACCCCCAAAATAGGAATTTGCTTTTTCGTCTGAAACTACACACACTATTTCGATGAAACTTTACCACGACATTCATCACCCATGACATACCGAAGTTTGTTCCTGGCATTTAAAAAAAATTGGGGTCTAAGGTGGTCTATGAGGGTGTGGGGGGGGGGGGGGGAGGTTTCCCCCCAAAAGAGATTTTTTTTGTTTGTTTCTTTGTTTAAAGTCTAATGAATATGTTAGTATGATTCTACATGCTGCCCTGTCTTCTAGCAACCATTGAAATTGGTTTTAAATACCTTTAGTCAGTACAGTATGCTGTCTATTCTACCAGGTGAGTGCCAGGGGTATTGCCCCGATGTTTTAATAAACCAGTCTCGGTGGATCATTGTGGTTCGAGTAGATGCACCGAGTCTAGGAGGTCGGTGGTTCAATTCCGACCCTGACTGCATCATACCAAAAAACTGAGAAAACGGTATGTGGTGCATCCTCATTTGATGCTCAGCATTTAGAGGATAGATTACAGATAAACCCCATGGGTTGGCATCCAATGAGGGGAGGAAGTCCTCTTTAATTGCCCTAATGACTGCGGAGAGAAAACTATATCACAAGAGGACATTGGCAGTTTTCCACCCAGTGTATTCCAGGAAGTGCCAGTAACTTATGCCAAGGTCAACAGCCGTGTTTGTGTGTTCTGTATGTTTGTGATTTGTGTATGTGCCAGCCTTTCCACCAGCCTTTGATACCACAGAAGAAGAAGAAAAGGACTAAACTCCAATACAGCCAAATAAAATAAATTAGTTTCTCTCTGGGCTTTTCAAAATAAAGGAGGGTGGGGGGGGGGGGGGGCACCTTACTATGATGTTTTCCAAATTTTTGATATTTTTCCAAGATGTCCACCAGATAGTGAGGTCTACCAGACCAAAGGCTAGCACTACCAAACATACATCCCATATACCATTAAAAATGACATTGGTCATATACCCGATATGTCAACATCGACTGCAACAGTGGCACTGTACTGTAATGTGTGCTTATACGTACTGAACCAGTACTAGATATTATGCGGACTTGCACTACTGACCTAAGCTGATGTCTGGTAGTCGTCATCGATGGGCGATCCCTGGTTGAACTCCCCATTTGTAAATTCGTTGAAAAATATCCCCCAGAGTCTTGGTTCCGTCGAACACCATACGAGCGTACTATGGCTTCAAAAACTTTTTGCCAGTCTTCCAGATGCATACACAAATGAAGACCATTTTAAGACCTAAGTCTACTGTACTATGTCTATAGCTCAATTAAAGCTACCGAAAAAGTTAGTTCTTGAGATCAATAACTCGCACGCTATCGCTACAGCCAGCTAACCTAACTGTACACGTCTCGGAAATCAGATTCGCTGATTGTGCGGTGCAGCATGAGCAAGCATACTTACAGACGAGATATATTTAATTTGCATGAGCGCTAGGCCTATAGGAACCGAAAATAATGATTGGTCTGGGTTCCAAAGTCCTGTGACCACAATAACGTGATAATAAAAAAAGTTTTTTTTTTTTTTTTAAACATCTGGACAAAAAATAGTAAATATCAAAAAAAAAGAAGGAAGCAGCCGTCAAAAAGGAAGCGGGTGGGGATGAGAAACTAATGTTATTTTACGAGGCATAAGTGACGACTATACTAAAAGAGAGATGTTTGTGTCACGTTTCCTAAGAGACGGTGGAACGGATCTTTGTCAAACATTCAGAGGTTCATCAGTGAGTTCCCGGCAGTGTTTTAGGCAAAAAAAAAAACATTTGAAAAAAAAAACTTTGGTTGTGGTTTTTTTTTTTTTTTTAATCGCTCTATCGTGCCTAAACCTTTGTGACAAACCTTAGTTACTAAATCTTTAGTAGGAAGGTAATATTAAATGATCTCTGACCCCATACCTTAGTCTTAGTGGGTGTCAGGAAGTGTTTAGGCCCCCACAAAAAATAGGAAAAAAAACAATTTAATTTCTTCAAAATGCCAACAGGATTAGAACATCACCAAGCAACGCTGGGTACCCTTGCTGGTGTGTGTGTATATAAGAGAGATGTCTGTGCGTTGCCATTTTTCTCGAGATGGCCGAACGGATCTTTGTCAAACTGTCATTATTTATTTTTAACAATGAGTATACACTACTCACAATAAGTTAGGGATATTGTGGGAGTGAGTTTTTTTTTTTTTAAAGGGTTAGGGTTATGGTATTGAAATCAAGAATGCTGCGTTTTTTCACACTCATTAATAACCATAGAATTAGGACCAACAACTTTTTTCAACATAATTAATACACAAAATCAACCACACCGAAGAACCTGCCAATATCCCGAACTTATTGTGAGTAGTGTATATGCATCAGGAAGAAGACAATGGGTTTCGGCCTCATGGTCACTTGATAGTTGCAATTCCATGGAGTTTCCGCATATCTCTGGGGATTGCGAGTGGACAGACAACCGTGACCAGCCATGACTGTTTTGATCACCGTTTGTAGGAGTTGTTTTGATCGCAGTTTCAGTAGTCAGTGATAGCATGATCGGGGAGGGAAAAGCACTACATATTCTGTTATTTTGGATATGGGAATGCCTCTCTGCTTTTATGAGCAGGGAAGGTAAATATGGGACAGAGTGTGAGAGAGGTTGAAGCTCTGGTGGCGGTGGGGGGAGGGTGGAGGGGAGGAAGTAAAGGGAGGGTGGTGAGGGCTTTCTGTGGGGGAAGGAGGGGTTGAGGAGTTGGGATGGGGAGGGGGTTTGAGGACTTGGAGTGGGGATGGAATTGATGCCTTAGGGTTTTTGGAGGGGAATGGTGAGGACTTGGTGTTGGGAGGCAGAGGTTGAGGACCCGTGGTTGGAGGCCGGAGGTTGAGGACCTGTGGTTGGGAGCCAGAAGTTGAGGACCTGTGGTTGGGAGGCGTTTTTCACTTTGGCAATGCCAGGTACCCCAACTAGTAACCTCGGTCAACTGGGTACGGACTGAGCTCATTGTAAACCAGAACACACAGGGTGGCATTGGCATCTTGTGAAGTAGTTTTCGAGACAAAACTCCTGCAGTGTCTTCCAACTGCAAAAATGCTGTTATGATTTCATGTGCCAAAGTAAATATTAAAGCATCTATATTTATGGGTTGCATTGATAAGTATTTTGACATTTTGCAAGCTCCACCTCCCTCACTCCTCCACACGAGTTTTCACAGTATATGTGGTAACACTTCACGTTGCATGGTTTAGACCCTTTGCTTCAAATGCTTCCAACACCTGTTGTTCAAGCTCACATGATGCAACAGGTAAGTATGGTGTTGCATGGTCAGGTCAGTAGTTTGAGCGATTTATCAGGTGAATGGTTCTCCTTGTATGTACTTCCAAAGGAAGTGATGACCATCAAATCAGATATGCTTCATCCAGCAAAATCAGAAGACTTCACAAAGGCCGCTCCGTGACCCGTGACAAATACTCCGTGATTTTCCACATTTTGACAGTTACTAAATCCTTGATAAAGGATAAATGTTTGGTGGAGCAACTTAACGTCTTTTGTGACATGCTCTTTTGATATTATTCTACACTTTAACATCTACTTGTTTCCAAAGTTTGATGAGAAACAAGCAACTATCACACGAAGAGCATAAAGGAGACGGGTAGGCATACAATGATATGCCTGTACTGTACCTGATTGGTTACGAGACGGAAATGCGTCGATACAGCGTACGTTGTGTCCATGAAGATTTCAGGTACTCTGAAACCACTCTCAATGGCTTGCATCTTGAGGCCAAATAGGTGCCGATCAATGCCCTGTCCGATCACCGCCTGAAGAATGGAAGAGATAGAATAGATTTTAAGTCTGTAGAGCCTCATGGAGAGGAATGCTGATGCACTTTATTAAAATAATCACAATTGTTATATATATATATATATATATATATATAATTATATATACACACACAGTCGTGGCCAAAAATATTGGCACCCTTGCACTTTTTTCAAATAATGCACCATTCCTTCCAGAAAATTGTTGAAATTAAAGAATATTTTGGTATCCACATGTGTATTTCTTTGGTTTTCAGTGGAACAAAACAAAAAAGCTGAAAAAATGACTAAATCTTAGCTTATTCCACACAGAAATCCTAAAATGGTCCAGGCAATATTATTGGCACCTTTTAGAAGTTGTTAGACATAATTAGATTTCAAGCAGGTGATTGGCCTTTACTTTGGAATTGAACTCACCTGAGATGAGTTGCAGATGCCTGCAATATAAAAAATCACTCATTCAACCAGTTTGAATAGAGAAAAGAAAGAAAACCAGAGAATTGACTGAGGAGGTCAGACACAGGATTGTAGCCAAGCATGGACAAACTCAAGGCTACAAGCCCATCTCCAGAGACTTTGGTGTTCCTGTGTCCACCGTATGCAATGTTATCAGGAAGTTTAAGGCCCATGGCACTGTTGCCAACCTCCCTGGACGTGGCCGCAAGAGTAAGCTTGATTAAAGATTGCAGCGAAGGATTGTTTGAATGGTGGAGAAAGCACCTCGATCAGCTGCCAAACAGATTCAAGCTGACCTTCAGACACAAAGTACGACAGTTTCAACTGGCACCATCGGTTGCCAACTCAATGAAAAGGGGTTCTATGTTCGGAGACCCAGGAGGACCCCACTGCTGTGAAAGCACAACTGGAGTTTGCCAAAATACACCTGAACAAGCTAAAATCCTTCTGGGAAAATGTTCAGTGGACAGGTGAGACCAAATTAGAGCTCTTTGGTGAAGCACATCATCTCTATGTTTACAGAAAACAAAATAAAGACTTCAAAGAAAAGAACACCTTCCCTACAGTCAAGCATGGAGGAGGTTCAGTTATGTTTTGGCTTGCTGTGCTGACTCTGGCACTGGGTGCCTTGAATGTGTGCATGGCATCATGAAATCAGGAGATTACCAAGGCATTTTGGAGCGCAATGTTGAACCCCTGTGTCAGAAAGCTGGGTCTCCGTCAAAAGTCATGGGTCTTGCAGCAGGACAACGACCCCAAAAACACTTCAAAAAGCACCCAGGAATGGTTGGACATAACGTTGGACTGTTCTGAAGTGGCCAGCAATGAGTCCAGATCTAAATCCCATTAAACACCTGTGGGGAGATCTGAAAACAGCAGTTGGGAGAAGGCACCCTTCACATCTGGGAGAACTGGAGCAGGTGGCACAAGAAGAGTGGGCCAAACTGCAGGTAGAGAGGTGTAGGAGGCTCATTCATAGATATAGGAAGCGCTTGACTACAGTTATTTTGTCCAAAGGCTGTACTACCAGATATTAAGTCGAGGGTGGCAATAATTTTGCCAATGCCATTTCTTTTTATTTTCTGATTTAAAAGGATATATTAACTTCTGAATCAAAAACAAAGGTTCTGTAACATTAACAGTGAAATAAAGAATTGTGGAGACCAAATACTTTTGTCAATTTCAACTTATTTTATAGAAAGTTGCGAGTTATTTGAAAAACAGTGCAAGTGTGCCAATATTTTTGGCCACGACTGTATATATACAGTCACATGAAAAAGTAAGTACACCCCATGTAAAGTTTTGACTTTTTCAACATATTTCAACATACAGCTATTTGATCTTCATTTCAACAATATTGATAGATAAAAGTGATATAATGTAACAAATATCATGAAACATTTACATTTTGTAGTCCATTGTATAATTTAAATAAACATAAATGCAAATTTCGCATGTGGAAAAACTAAGTAGACCCTTGGCTCTAATAGGTGGTATTGCCCCCTTTGGCAGAAACAACCTCAAGTAGGCGTTTCTTATAACTGCCTACCAGTCTCTGACATCGACTGGGAGAAATTCTTGCCCACTCCTCCATGCAGAATTCTTTCAGCTGTGCGATGTTTGAGGGGTTTCTTGCATGCACAGCTCGTTTCAAATCCCCCCACAACATCTGCATGGGATTTAGATCCGGGCTTTGACTTGGCCATTCCAGAACCCTCCATTTCTTCCTTTTCAGCCATTCCTTGGTGGATTTACTGGTATGTTTAGTGTCATTGTCATGTTGCAAGGTCCACCTTCAGTTGAGCTTCAACTTTCCAACAGATGGCCTCACATTATCCTCAAGCACCCTCTGGTACAACGAAGAATTCATAGTGGATTCTATGATGGTGAGCTGCCCAGGCCCAGATGCTATGAATTCTATGAATTCTGGTACTATGAATTCACTATGAATTCTGGTACAACGAAGAATTCATAGTGGATTCTATGATGGTGAGCTGCCCAGGCCCAGATGCAGCAAAGCTGCCCCAAACCATAATATTTCCACCACCATGCTTTACAGTTGGTATCAGGTTCTTGTGGTCAAATGCTGTCTTTGGTTTTCGCCAACCATGTCTTTTGGTACTGTGGCCAAAGAGCTCTACCTTTGACTCATCTGTCCAGAGCACATTGTTCCAGAAGTGCTGGTCTTTGCCGAGGTGTTCATTGGCAAACTTTAGTCTTGCCCTGATGTTCTTTCTGGACAGCAAAGGTTTCCTCCTGGCACACCTCCCATGTAGATCAAATTTGTGCAGCCTCTTTCTAATGGTAGACTCGTGCACTTTGACATCAACAGTGGCAAGAGCTACCTGTAGGTCCCGTGATGACATTCTGGGGTTCTTAGAGACTTCTTTCAGCATCTTGCGGTCTGCTCTCGGGCTGAACTTGCGGGGGCGGCCTGGCCTGAACAATTTGGCAGTTGTTTGGAATCTTCTCCACTTGTAGATGATCTTCCAGACAGTCGAATGATTGATTTCAAATTGTTTGGATATCTTTTTAAATCCCTTCCCAGACTCGTAGGCATCTTTAACCTTCTTTCTGAAGGCCTCAGAGAGCTCTTTTGATCTAGGCATGGTGACGCCGCACACTTCAACAACAAAGAGCAAACCAAACTAAATGTCTGAGGTTTAAATAAGACAGGTTCCTCCAAGATCCTCTGCAACGATGTTCTAATCATTTGCACCTGAGCTGGTGCACCTGATTCTAATTTTAGGTATTTGAAGTAGTGATAAATGTAGGGATTGTAGGGGTGTACTTACTTTTTCCACATGCGAAATTTGCATTTATGTTAATTTAAATTATACAATGGACTACAAAATGTAAATGTTTCATGATATTTGTTATATTATATCACCTTTATCTGTCAATATTGTTGAAATGAAGATCAAATAGCTGTATGTTGAAATATGTTGAAAAAGTCAAAACTTTCCATAGGGTGTACTTACTTTTTCAGGTGACTGTATACAACAACAACAACAACAACAACATGCATTTTAAAGGCCATTTTCCCTGCTAGAGCATACATGACTGTATGTATGTACATACATATATATATATTGTTATGGATATGAGAATTGTGTTTAATTGTAAAAGATCACCCTCCTTCCTCCATTTGTTGTGTATAAAGGTCAAAGGTCGTTCCCGTAGTTATTCCATATACCACACGTAGCCAATCATAGATTTCCTCCTTGTTCAGTAGTTATCTCCTTATTATGTGTATTAGATTAAGGCTCTGTTCCCATTAGTTAATACTCCATTGCACCGAATCAAGTAAGGATAGCTCCCCTTCAATGACATTTTCCAGCCGAACTCTCCCTCTCTGGGTAACGAAGCTTAACAAGCGTGGGGTGCGCGGCTCCTCAACTGGCCTGGCTTGGGAAGCGGCGTTCGCTGCTATGATGAAGATGTGCTCCGTGCTCTGTTTGAACAGGAAGGGCGGGGTCGCCGGGAAGAGGCGCGCCACGAGGGGCGGGGTGTTCAGCCCCATGCCCAAGTAAGGACACAAGCCCGTGGCTCGCCACAAGGGGCGCGCCGTTCGACTCTCTGCCCAAATAAGGTAGCAAGACCATGCTATTGCCTTATAAGGGCACGAAACAGAGCACGGAGGAGGGCGGTCCCGAAACTGACGAGGGCGTGTCACCCCGCGCTTGAGGTTGAAAGAGAGTTATACGCGCAACGATTGTGAGAGCAGCAGGTTGAAAGAGAGATATACGTGCGACGATTGTAAAAAGCAGGAGATTGAGGGAGAGAGACGCGTGAGACGATTCTGAGGGAGGAGAGGACCGCAGCAGAGGACAAAAGAACCCGAGGCGTGTCAAGGAAGGGCGAGATACGTGTGCCGCTGCCGCCCTGCTCGCTCCCAACCCGGGAAGGACCTGCTTGCTGTGCGCCCTGCCAAAACCTTCCAGTTGTGGTCCGACCTGAATCTTCTGATCCCTCCAGCCAATCCACTCTGCAATCCCCCATTCATGTAAGTCTGATTGTTCGTCCGTCTTTCATGTTGTCCCTGGGTTTATGAGTAAGACTGTTTAGTATAAGCTAATAATTGCACTGTGTCCTTCTGGTCCGTCCCTCTTTCTGTCGTTATTTTCTTATCCTTCTTTCTCCTTGGTTATTTTGATGATTTGTAAATAATAATAATAAATTAGATTTGTTCTTCCTACCTTGCCTTTCTTTCCCTTACATCCGTCGTCTTTGTGATTTCCCTCATTGGACACCTGTGGCACGATTTGGCCAACGTTTCAGGACCGGGTTTAGTCTTTGCTAATGACTCGAACTTCGGGTTGCTAAAAACCGCTCGGCAACAAGACCATCCAAACCGGGGTTCGAGCGGTACTTGCCTCCTTGTTCTGCGGAGGTACGGATTAAAGGTATTCGGGATAAACCCTGGACCCATAACCCTGATCCGTTCCATCCCACGGGAGAGCGTTACAAGTACCAGGACCGGGGAGACGGCCAGCTTAACAGGACAAGGGGCTAATCACCCCTTGCTAACGGGAGAGCCGTCCCCCGTATCCGTAACAATATATATATATATATATATATATATATATATATATATATATATATATATATATATATATATATATATATATATACATACATATATATATATATATATATATTATATATATATATATCTATTATATATATATATATATATTATATATATTGTTACAGACGCGGTGGTGGATGTTAGTTTACCGAGCGGTTTGGTATGACCACGTCTGCACAGTTTACCCGATTATGCTCGAACGTTGACGAGTCGCGCTACGCTAGGTCAATGAAGGAAAAAGACACAACGGCTGGGATTCAAATGACACGACACCAAGGGCTCAGTTCTCAAGACCTCCGGAGGAGGTTATATTATGGCGGAAGGTTAGATTACAACTACAAGAGGGACAGCATAGAAAGACAAGCACTTAGACACACTCTTATATTAACCCCAACAGACGACAGATAAACGGGACAAGGCTGACTCACACGGGGATTGATGGCAAGGAAAGGCGGGTAGCGATGGCTCCAGGTGCACCTGGGCTCAGGGCAGAATCGACCCGGTTCGGTCCGGTCCAAAGATGCGGGGAGGTATCGTCGCGCTGGGGGTGGCGGTGGCTTCCTCTGCTCTCCGTAGTTCAGGCGCATCTGACCTCACATCCGGTAAGTCGCCGCGTATATCCGGCGGGGAGTGACACGCCCTCGGCTCGTTAGCTCCGCCCCAGATGGAATCGGCACGTTGCTTCTCATTGGGTGCGTGCGGGGGGGTTACCGGCTCCACCCTTGACGAGGGGCTGACAAGGAGCCCCTTCGTGGTAACCCCGTCGGAGCGCATGGTCATGGCGGCTAACCGAGCCGGTGTGAGGACGCACACTCCCCCCGCGTGCCGTTGTTGTAGTTGTTGTTGTTGTTTCATGGGGAAGATGGGAGGAGGTAAGGGAAGGTCCTAAACTCACTACTGGTGCCATATAATCACATTCTGGTGCAACGAAGAGTCAGAATTAATGGAAACGAGTCCTTAACTGACATAGACTAAGAATAACTAGCAAGATGTCCGAAAGTTGTCTACGTGAGATGCGGTGGACCTGGGCACGACATTTAATGGGGGAAAAAGGGGAAGGTCGGTTCTACAGAGTGTTGTTTACAGACAATGGGACTAGGGAATGGGGGATTGGGGATAGTTGGGGAGTATTGGGGAAATAGGGGAATATTTACAAGCGGATATGGAGGCCAAATTCCATATTCGCAACATTGCACCCTTCTCTACCCTCGGGGCGTCCCGACCCGATAAATTTTTACCTATTTTAGTGTGGCACGCAGATGTAGTTCCCTCTACTATTAACTCTACCCTGAGTGCGACAGTTTTACAGATATTCACAAATGAGTAAATATGTCCCCCTGCGACGTTGCACCCTTCTCCTCTCAGAAACACACCCACAGGATAACCGAATTGCGGAAAGAATTCGCAAACTAAACATACAGCCGGTAGGGAGCATTATTTACAAGACTACGCTGATATTTACACTACGATCCAGGACCTGTTTTTGGAGGGACACATGCAGATGTTATGCATAGAGAGAGCACGCATGCCAGCATCGATACACCAACCCACGAGTGCTCTGTGGCCTACGGCCTTTAATAATGTGCAGAGCACCCCTTCCAAGCATCAAAAGCACCACCCCATCACACAGTCAGCACCATCCGGTGCACCAATAAAATGTTGAGTGATCATTGTGTGGTGCCGCAGCCGGCCGAGGTTCTGCCGCTGGTCTTGCCTTCGTGTGGTGCACTTGGCCTTCTTACTTCTTTCAAAAATAAAGAAAGGCGCCAACCGCGTCCATTTCTTTATTGTGGCCTTCAGGGGTGTCAACTATAAGTGGTTCACCTGTATGGCATAGGTGCCACGTTGACCCATAGGTCCATCCACGGGTGGTGCTCGGCCGCATAAGAACCGCGGTCCATGGTGGGTGGCCACAAACATTGCGGTCCATATGGTGTATCGATCCAGGCAGCAAACAGCGAAAGTGCAGGCCCACAACTGCGAAGCCAGCACCTCTCTCTCCTCTCTCTCTACCCCAAAGCCAAATCCTCGGAGGTGGGAGACAAAAGAAGCAGACAAGTGAGTAAGGTGGTAAGGGCGCAAAAGTGCACGCAATGTAAGGTAATGCACACTGGGGGCACATGGGAACCAGGTGAGACAGGTACGTTCCTACCGTACGCCCCCCCCCCCCCCCACCAGGTAACCTACATGGCCCCTCCCTTACCCCTTACTGTATCCACAAAACACAACACTACCCATAAACATCTATTTTACAAATCAACAAACATCCCTACTGTCTTCCCCGTTCCTCCCATAAACCAAATTCGTCTTCTCTCCCTCCTAACCAATCAAATTTGCCATTTTCAACTTTCATCAAAATTTGCCATCTCCAACTCAACATCATAATTTGCTATCACCAATTCATCATCAGTCCCTCCTAGGGAGGGAGAGATGGAATCACCCCAATGTCTCATCCACGTCGTGATGCGTCTCACAAATCCACACAATTCTCATTTCCTGCAACAGAACAAAGAAAACACAGGTGTGGAGTCATCATCATCACCACAGGTAAGTGGCTGCGTATGGTGCGACAGGTTCATCAATCCTAACTATTTCCTAAATGACTTTAACAACTTTACACTACCCGGGGTCTTTCTCCGGCCAAACCATTGGCCCTCCTACACTATGGGTTCTAAAAACCAATTCCCATTGGCCAAACTGTGGTGCTCTTCAATTTGGGGTCTCACTCCCCCGATTCATCTCCCGGTGCCCTCGCACAATTTCTGGGCTGTGGCGTGTACCTCTCCCAGCGGGTCTACCCACCTGCACACCCCCACCACTGCAGTTGCCTCCGAGCTTACCTGCTCCTTACCCTAACCTAACTACCTGGGGAAGGCCCTCTGGCGCTCTCCCCACTCGGTGCCCTCTCTGGCACTGGGCTACCCGATCCACACCCGGGATCCTCAGGCACCCACTCACAACTACCGGCTCCCAGAGCCCACCTGCGGCCTCACCTGGCCGACATCCTCACAGTGGTGGAGTGCCCAACCAACTACACACACTAACAGGCTACACGCCCAGCCATTTCCACGACACTAATGCACCCATTCACAACACCATTCTGCAACCGCACCACAGATGCCAATATCCAACCACAATTTACCTATACCCTCTACCTAACACTTACACTACCCGCCCCGGGTACTCGTGAAAGGGGTCCACTCTTCCCCCATCCACTCCTTCGCACCATGCACACCACTCCGTACCACTTACTCCAACTCTCTCCACACACCTGTACCTGCACACCTGTGCTCTCACACCTGGTGCCACCTGCACCCTTCTCTCCCCAAGCGCATTCGCGCTGATCCACAACACTCATTACTCACACACTGCTCCACACACCTGTCCAGTTGCACACCTGTGCAATCACACCTGTTCAATTCTCACCTGCATCATCTCATCTAACTACTCCCTTCTGAAACTTGCGCTTCCCAGTCGTCCCTTTAAACTATTGCGCTCCCTCGTCATTATCATCCACACTAACCTACCTGCGTCCCCACTACAGGTATCAGTCACTAACTAACCTTAACGTCACCTAATGTCATCTTCGCTAGGGCCCTATCAATATAACCTAACCCACCCGGGCTAGTTTTCACTGCCATACACCCCATAAGCTATTGCTCCTTTGCCCCCACCATGGGAAGGGTGGCAGGGATGCCACCCTTACCCACCGGGCCTATCGCTCCTCAATCCCCCAGTCCTCTGGCACTAATAAGCCCCCCTTATTCAGAGGTACTGGGTCCCGCCTCGGCATCTAAAGCCGAGGCAATCCACGGGGGCGCCTGCTCGCCGGTGTAAGGTCTTATCCGGTCGGCGTGGACGATCCGAGGGAGGGCTCGTGGCCCCATTTTGATCTTAATGACCACGACACAGATTTGCGACAGGACGACTCCTGGGCCTTGCCAGGGGGAGGTGAGCTTTGGGCACCTTCCCTTCCGCCTCCGGGGATTAAAGAACCAAATCTTCATCCCCGGAGCGTATTGACTCCCCTGGCTCCGGTCGTCGTACCTGCGCTTCATCTTTTCCCCCGCCAGATGGAGTTGGCGGCGGGCGAAGGCATGGACTAGCTCCATGCCTTCCTCTAGGTGACGTGCGTACCCCTCCCTCGGCGGGTTAACCACCGTGTCTGGCACGGGACCGCAGAGCAAGTCGGCGGGAGCCCGTAACTCCCGCCCATACATAAGCAACGCTGGACTGCATGCGGTGGCCCCGTGCTGGCTGGTTCGGTAGGCCATAAGCAAATAAGGGAGATGTTCGTCCCAGTCATCCTGACGGGTGGCGGTGAACAGTGCCAGTTGTTGGATTAGAGTTCGGTTAAATCTTTCCACCATCCCGTCAGATTGAGGTCTTAAAGGCGTTGTTCTGGTTTTCCGAATTGACAGGAGACTGCACACATCTTTTAGCAATTTGCTCTCAAAATTTCGTCCCTGGTCGGTGTGCAACTCCTGTGGAATCCCATGCCGGCACACAAATCCTTCCACGAAGGCCTGCGCTACCACCCCTGCTTCTTGGTTGGGGAGGGCGTAGGCCTCCGGCCACTTGGTGAAATAGTCCATTACAACGAGGATATACTTATTACCTTGGCGGGTGCGGGGCAGCGGTCCTAGAATATCCATAGCCACCCGCTCAAGGGGGGCCCCCACCTGATGTAATTGAAGGGGGGCCCTCATCCTCCGTGCTGGTCCCTTTTTGGCAGAACAGGCGTCGCATCTCCGACACCAGTCCTGTATGTCGCGCCCCATATTCACCCAATAGAACCTCCGGCGGACCCGAGATATTGTCTTTGTCCTGCCCAAATGGCCGCCGGAGCGGGTACCATGCACCTGTTGCAATATGACGTTCTTGAATTTGTCAGGGACTATCACCAGCCAGGAAGTTCTATCAGAGGGAACCTCCACCCACTTGCGATACAAGATGTTGCCTTTCAATTCCAGGGTCTGCCACTGAGCCCAATATGCCTTTGTTTGTGCCCCGCGGGGGGTGACCTCTTCCCCCTTTGGTCTTTGCCCCAATTTGACCCATTGGAACACCGGCCCCAGAACAGGATCCTCCTGCTGGGCCGTGCTCCAAGCCAACTCTCCAAATTCTTCGTCCGCGGTTAGTGGCAAAATTGGCCCTCTCACCCGGGTTGCCCGGACAACGAGGGTCGGGTCCGAATCGCCCAATTGTTCCCTCTCCTCGTGTCTCGCACAAAATTTGCAGTTTTCCCCCAGACAAGGACGCCGAGAGAGTGCGTCCGCATTACCATGGGCCTTCCCGGCCCTATGGGCCACATCAAAATCGTACTGCTGCAACTTTTCCAACCACCTTGCAATTTGGCCCTCCGGTTCCTTGAACCGAAGGAGCCATTGCAAGGAGGAATGGTCAGTTCTAACCAAAAATTTCCGCCCGTACAAGTACGGGTGGAAATGGTTCATGGCAGCCAGCATAGCCAATAACTCTTTGCGAGTGACGCAATAATTTCTCTCGGGCCTACTTAAGGCCCGACTATAATAACCAATCACTCTCTCCACGCCCTCCTGTGTCTGAGACAAAACTGCGCCCAATCCTTCCTGGCTCGCATCCGTGTCCAGGGTAAATGTCCCGTCACTAGTGGGGTAAGCTAGAAGGGGTGCGGATGTTAGACACCCCTTCAATTTTTGGAAGGCCTCGTGGCACTCCCGTGTCCAATTAAATCGCGTCCCCTTCTCCGTAAGCCGGTGGAGGGGACGGGCCAACTCCGCAAATTTCGCCACAAAGCGCCGGTAGTAGGAGCAGAGTCCCAAAAATCCCCGCACCTCTTTGATGGTACATGGTGCGGGCCACTCCTCTACCGCTTTAATTTTGTCTGGGTCCGTTTTTACCCCCTCGCGGCCGATCACGTGACCTAGATAGGCCACCTCTCTTGCAAACAAAGTGCACTTACTCGGGTTCAGCTTCAACCCTGCCTGTCTGAGGCACCCGAACACCTGGTCCAAATTAGCTACTGCCTGGGGGAACGTTTGGGCATGTACCAGGACGTCATCCAGGTACACCAGGCATGATTGCCATGGCATGCCGCCTAGTACATGCTCCATCAATCTTTCAAAGGTGGCGGGGGCGTTACACAAACCAAACGGCATCACAGTAAACTGATACAGCCCCTTACCTGTGGAAAATGCCGTTTTCTCCTTCCCTGCCCTATCCATCTCCACCTGCCAATACCCACTCTTGAGGTCCAAAGTTGTGAACCAATTTGAGCCCGCAACGGCATCGAGGGTGTCATCAATCCTTGGCAGGGGATATGAGTCCTTGAGTGTCACGTTGTTTAGCTGGCGATAGTCCACGCAGAACCGCGTGGTCCCATCCTTCTTTTTGACCAGCACAACAGGTGACATCCAAGGACTTCCCGAGGGCTCGATCACACCTGCGTCGAGCATTTTTTCAACCTGCTCGTCAGCTTCCGCCCTCTTGCTCCAAGGGAGCCGTCGGGCGGCCTGACGAATAGGCCGGGCCTCACCGGTGTGGATCTGATGTTTCACCAGGCCCGTACGTCCAATATCCTCGGTGGACAGGGAGAAGAGGTCCAAATGGGACCCAACCAGTTTGTGTAAGGCCTCCCTCTGGGTACCTCCCAACTCTACGCTACTACGATTTACCATCTCGCAAATGGGATCGGGCCAATTCCTACTTGTTATTGAAGGCTCCCCCCGGGGTCGGCTCGGCTGGACGTTCTCGCCCCTCACTGTCGCGACTTCCTCAACTGGGGTGCAGCCAGCTACCCTCGTGCCCCTTACTATAGTGCGTGGTTCTGTACTCATATTTATTACTCGGACGGCCACTACCGGTCCGTCCGTTTTTACAAGGGTGCGGCCCACGATTAAACCCGGTATGGACTGCGCTGCCACCGGTTCGACCAGGCCGCAGGACTCCTGCCATGTTGGGCGAGCTGCCCACCGGGCCGGCACTATCGCCTCGGCCCTTGGGGGGATGGTCACGGCCTCGGAAGCCTCCAGCTCCGCTCTCTCGGCCGTGCTCACTCCCCCTAACGGTAGCTCTTCTACTCCCACCTGCAGGATCCCCCGGCACAAGTCGATTTTAAAACCGCTGGCAGTCAACAGGTCCAACCCTATTAAACATGGGTCGCACACCTCCGCCACCCAAACATCTATCTCCCTCCTTACCGACCCTAACTTGAGGGTCACAGAACCACGCCCTATGATCGGGGCCGTTACCCCGGTAGCAAGCTGCAAACTATAATTTTGCAGGCGCTGGATCTTATCCCAGCCACCTGCGCTCGAATCAAGGACCACAGGGCTGATGATCGTGGCGCTAGCTCCTGTGTCCACTACGGCGTCTACCCCCACGCCGGCAATTTTGCATCGAATTGTCAGGCTACCGGTTCCAATTTGGCCACAATAAATGACCTGTCGCGTCAATGAGGGCTCTCCTCCATCCTCTTCTGCCGAACACCGCCCTACGTGCCCGACACCTTCTAGTTTCCCGGGGTCTGGCGGGGGGGTGTCTGGGGTCGGCTAACCCGCTCCCCCCTTGGCGGAGTTGAGGACCTCAACCGCCGGGGATCATCCCGGCGCGCGGCTCGACAGTGCCGCGCCAGGTGACCCAGACGGTTGCAGGTATAGCACCTCACCTGATAAGGTGCTTGCCTCCGGAATTCCAAATTTCCCCCCCTGTAGGTCCGAATTGGATTACCCGCTCGTGGTCCACCGCGGGCCACCTCCGGGGCCGCCTGCCATGGTCCAGGTCCCGCCAGGCGCTGGTCCACCAGCCTCCGGACCATGCCCGCCAGGTCAGGACCCACGTCGGGAGCGGGCCCCCTAAGGGGTCCGCCCTCCATCGGGGGTCCTACCTGGCGGACCGCCATTGCGAGACGCTCGCCCCCCCGGGCCAGGGGCCTCGCTGCTTCCCAACGGGCCGCAGCGTCAGCCGCCTGGCTCAGAGTCTGCGGGCGCCACATGGCGAGCTGTTGCCGGAGCTCAATATCCGGGAGGGCCTGGATAAAATGGTCCAGCGCCAGGCTTTCCCGGGAATCCGCTGCCATGCTAGCATGTGCGATCCCCACTGCGCGGCGAATGTCGTGGGCAAGTTCCCCGATGGCTTCCTGGGGCTTGCGCTTTCGCAGCGCGAGCTGAGCTTTAACAAGCTCGCTCTGCTGTTCAATGCCGAATCGATTAATTAGGGCGTCGCGGAGGGCTGGCAGGGTGAGAGCACCCGCTGGTAATGCCGTCAGCACCTCCGCCGCCGCGCCGCGCAATGCGGCCACCAGGTGTACTCCACCTTCGTCCTCACCCCAACCGTTGCCCTTACACACACAGTCAAACTGCGCCAGGTACGCGCGTAGATCACTCTTGCCGTCATACGGCGCGAGTGGGACCTTGTGGGACCACCTCGTATGCGAGTCGTTGCCCGCCTGCCGGACCCCGTGCGTCGCCCCTTGCGGGGTCAGCGCGGGGCCGAACCGGCCGGGCCCCCACAGTACATTACCCCCAAGGGGCTCTCGTGCCTCCCCGGTCCCTCCAACAACTACCCCTGTTGGTGTCGATGCATGGGTCACACCTCCGCAACCCGCTACCCATTCCATACCACCACAACCTTGCTCACTCACACCTCGCACCTCTCGTTCCATACCCTCCGGACCAGCCATACACCTCACTCGTGGCCTCTCACGAACATCCGGGTCTATCTCGACCCCCAAGCTTATTAAATCACCTGGCGCATCATACGCACGACCATATTGGTCACCACTTACACCGGGTCCTCTTTCTCTTCGCTTCTCCTCCATCACCTGCGAATCCCTCATCCGGTTAATGAGCACATCATCACGATCCGAACACAGACTTTGGACCAATTCTTTTACTTCCTCCTTTATCTCTTTCTTATCCTCTCTCCGTCGCTTTTTAATTTCGCTCACCCCTTCTTCCACTTCTTCTAATTTCTGCTTCACCTCCTTCATCTCCTCGTGCGCCCCTTTAAGTTCTTCCTCTAACTCCACTTTATTTTTTTCTATGTGCTCCCGCACCTCCCGCTCTTTAACCTCCATCACCTCTACCACTTTGTTCATTTTTTTCGTCAAGTCCTCATGTACCGTCTGACACTCTTTTTTAATTACCCCTACGTCCTTTTTCATCTCCTTCTGCGTCGATTTTAACCCCTCTATTACCGCTGTGTTCTTCTTTACCTGTTCCCCCAACTCCTTTTGTCCCACTGTCAGTTGTTCTACTCCCAGCGTCAACTCCTCTATACCCCCTTGCAATTTTACAGTCCCCTTTCTCACCTCCTTCTCCATGCGCTCCTTACAGTGCCTCACCTCCTCGCACACTCCTCTGACCTCCTCACTCACCCCTCTTCTGATCTCCTCTCCCATCATTTGCATCTCCTGCCCAGATGCCACCCTCATCTGCTCCATTTCCTCCCTGTGAGCATCCAGTTTGGTTTCTACCCCCATTCTGACCCCCTCTATCTGCTGCCCCATTTCGTTAACTTCCCTTTCCGCTTGGTCCCTCATGTCCCTCAATTTGCCTTCCATCCTGTTTTCTAACCCCTCTAACCCATTTTTCACTCCCTCTATCTGATTCTCCTGGGCAGCCATTCTATTTTCTACCCCCTCTAACCCCTTTTGCATCCCTTCCATTTGATTCTCTTGAGCGGCCATTCTGTTTTCTACCCCCTCTAACCCCTTTTGCATCCCTTCCATTTGATTCTCTTGAGCGGCCATTCTGTTTTCTACCCCCATTAACCCCTTTTTCACCTCTTTTATCCCGTTGTCTAACCCCTCAAATTTGTCGTCTAACTTCCCAAATTTCTTGTCTAAACCCTTAAAATTATTGTCTAACCCCTCTCCGGTACCCCTCGCTTCGTCCCTCATTACCCCCATTTCATTTCCCATTACCCCCAATTGCTCATTCTGAGCCTCCATCCGGTTCCCCATTACCCCCATTTGGTTTCCCAACCGCTCACTATCAGCCCTCATTCCCACCATTTGTTCCATAAGGGCCCTCATTTGCAGGAGGAAAAGGTTCGAATCCACCAGGGGCGCTGCCACGGTCGCGGGCGCGGTGACCAGCGAGGCGCCATTTTGTGCGTCTGCTACCCTCGCTGCTTCGCTCTCCTCACGTCCCTCAATTTGGTCCTGGACCGACCCTGCCTCACTCTCCACTACCGGACCCCAGCCGACTTGGTCTGCCATAGCGCGACTTTCAAAATTCGGGTTTTTATTTCCGTATAACAAAATCAAATTTCGCCGTTATAATTTCGTCGAGCGCAGTAAACGCGCTCCGGATCGATTCTACCTCCCAAAGTTTTGGGCCTAACAAATTTAGTCCCGGGTCCGAATTCCACTCCTCGACACCAATTGTTACAGACGCGGTGGTGGATGTTAGTTTACCGAGCGGTTTGGTATGACCACGTCTGCACAGTTTACCCGATTATGCTCGAACGTTGACGAGTCGCGCTACGCTAGGTCAATGAAGGAAAAAGACACAACGGCTGGGATTCAAATGACACGACACCAAGGGCTCAGTTCTCAAGACCTCCGGAGGAGGTTATATTATGGCGGAAGGTTAGATTACAACTACAAGAGGGACAGCATAGAAAGACAAGCACTTAGACACACTCTTATATTAACCCCAACAGACGACAGATAAACGGGACAAGGCTGACTCACACGGGGATTGATGGCAAGGAAAGGCGGGTAGCGATGGCTCCAGGTGCACCTGGGCTCAGGGCAGAATCGACCCGGTTCGGTCCGGTCCAAAGATGCGGGGAGGTATCGTCGCGCTGGGGGTGGCGGTGGCTTCCTCTGCTCTCCGTAGTTCAGGCGCATCTGACCTCACATCCGGTAAGTCGCCGCGTATATCCGGCGGGGAGTGACACGCCCTCGGCTCGTTAGCTCCGCCCCAGATGGAATCGGCACGTTGCTTCTCATTGGGTGCGTGCGGGGGGGTTACCGGCTCCACCCTTGACGAGGGGCTGACAAGGAGCCCCTTCGTGGTAACCCCGTCGGAGCGCATGGTCATGGCGGCTAACCGAGCCGGTGTGAGGACGCACACTCCCCCCGCGTGCCGTTGTTGTAGTTGTTGTTGTTGTTTCATGGGGAAGATGGGAGGAGGTAAGGGAAGGTCCTAAACTCACTACTGGTGCCATATAATCACATTCTGGTGCAACGAAGAGTCAGAATTAATGGAAACGAGTCCTTAACTGACATAGACTAAGAATAACTAGCAAGATGTCCGAAAGTTGTCTACGTGAGATGCGGTGGACCTGGGCACGACATTTAATGGGGGAAAAAGGGGAAGGTCGGTTCTACAGAGTGTTGTTTACAGACAATGGGACTAGGGAATGGGGGATTGGGGATAGTTGGGGAGTATTGGGGAAATAGGGGAATATTTTACAAGCGGATATGGAGGCCAAATTCCATATTCGCAACAATATATATATATAATATATATATATACATATATATATATATATATATATATATAATATATATATATATATATATATATATATATATATATATATATATATATATATATATAATATATATATATATATATATATATATATATAATATATATATATATATATATATATATATATAATATATATATATATATATATATATATATATATATAATATATATATATATATATATATATATATAATATATATATATCCAAATATATGTGCAGTTCTCCAGCTTTCAATGAGCGCAAGTAATGACGTCACTGCCATGTACATACGCTCTGCCTGTCAAGCTCTCAAGAGAACCCTCTGACAGAGCAGAATTTTGATCTTAGTTCAGATACTGTCATAAGTGTATGTAAAACTCACAGTTAACGACCTGGTTTCGCCCTTTTGGGGCTCATCAGGGCAACGCAGTGAGTACTGCATACACTTATGAGTTATGACAGTATCTGAACTAAGATCAAAATTCTGCTCTGTCAGAGGGTTCTCTTGAGAGCTTGACAGGCAGAGCGTATGTACATGGCAGTGACGTCATTACTTGCGCTCATTGAAAGCTGGAGAACTGCACATATATTTGGATTGGTTTGCTCCCGGCTGCATCCAGGGGATTCCATATAATGAGTGGATACCAGAGGTAATGTGCCATTTGGCAGATGGCACTTATCGCTCCCATTAAGGTACAGCATAGCTGGATGGGATACCTTAATGGCGGTTCACCACTGATGGTATGAAATCACATAGTGACTGATATATATATACAGTCATCCCTCGCTATATCGCGGTTCACTTTTCGCAGATTCGGTACATCGCGGTTTTTTCTCGCTAGTATATGTAAAATTATATCGCGGATTTTTCGCTATATCGCGGGATTTTGCGGTATAAATGTATTTTTATATACTATTATTTTAAATATTTTTGTGGTAAAATAAGCATTTTCTAGCCTAAAAAATTAAAAAACGTAAAGAAATAAGAAAAATACAGTATTTAAAACATATTACAAGAAATAAAATACTGTACATAGTGTACAGTAGAAGGGTAGACAAAGAGTCGTGCGTATGGAAAACGCCAGTACATTCATCATCGTCATCACCTTCATCGTCAGTACTGCACAGCTAATTCATCATCATCTTCATCACGCAAGTTGTAGTATTGAAGAGCCGGGGCTCTTGCTTGATACGGACGAAATGACGGGCAAGACACAAACTCGTCCGAGAAGATATTTATTCTCAAAACCAACTCGGGAACACTGAAAAGCCCATTTATCGGGCTGCATTATAAAGCACAACCAGAAACCGAAAGCCACGCCTCTCAAGCGTGGCGTGCTTCGGTGAATCGGTGGTCACGTGATCAACAGGTGTAGCTGATTATACCCGCAAAGCGCGGCACGCTTTAGCGGTCACGTGACCAGCCACTCTCGCGCCGGGAATCCCCGCCGGTGACGTCACCGGCTGGAGCAAGGAGATTCTGATGCTGGTCTTGCTTGGGGAACCCATGGGTAGCTACAGTATCTTCAATGGTGAGTACCCATTAGAATTTTATATGTTGTTAAAATTACGTATGTTTAAGAGTGTAAAAAGTGTTTAAGAGTATAGGAAGTGTTTATAAGAGTATGGGAAAGGTTAATAAGAGTGTGGGGAGTTCATAATGCTTTAAAATATATATATTAAAAAAAGAAAAAAATGGTCGCTACTTCGCGGATTTTCGTTTATCGCGGGGGGTTCTGGAACGTAACCCCCGCGATAAACGAGGGTTCACTGTATATATATATATATATATATATATATATATATATATATACTATATATATATATATATATATATATATATATATATATATATATATATATATATACATATATATATATACATATATATATATATATATATACATATATATATATATATATACATATATATATACATATATATATATATATATATATACATATATATATACATATATATATATATATATATACATATATACATATATATATATATATATACATATATATATATATATATATATATATACATATACATATACATACATATCCATATATATACATATACATACATATCCATATATATACATATATATATATATATACATATACATACATATCCATATCATATATACATATACTAGCGGGGTCACCCGTGGGAATCCCACGGGCATGGATGTGTGTGACATTTCGACATATTGAGTTATATGCTGCACATTCATTTTTACAAAAATGGTTACTGGCAAGTCATCAGATCCAGAAATGGTGTGATGAACACAATTTATTTATTTCACATAATATGTGACCCCTCACTCCTCTCCACCTGACACTCTCCTGTCTCCACCTGACACTCTCCTGTCTCCACCTGACACTCTCCTCTCTCCACCTAGCACTCCTCTCCTCTCCAAACCCTCGCATCCCTCTCCTTTCCAATCCCTCACCTCTCCAATCCCTCACACTCCTCTCCTCTCCAATCCTTCACACGCCTCTCCAATCGCGCCTCACACTCCTCTCCAATCGCGCCTCACACTCCTCTCCAATCGCGCCTCACACTCCTCTCCAATCGTGCCTCACACTCCTCTCCAATCGTGCCTCACACTCCCCTCCAATCACTCCTCTCCAATCGTGCCTCACACTCCTCTCCAATCACGCCTCACACTCCTCTCCAATCGTGCCTCACACTCCTCTCCAATCGCGCCTCACACTCCTCTCCAATCGCGCCTCACTCGCCTCTCCAATCGGCTTTCCCCGTCTCGTTTCTCTCCTTTTTCTCCCGTCTCGTTCTTTTTCTTGCTCCAAATTGGCCCGTCGGAATCGGAAATCGGCCCGTCTCGCCCGTCGGAATCGGAAATCGGCCCGTCTTGCTTTTGTGCTTGTGCGTAAATAAATTGTGTTCATGACACCATTTCTGGTGTTGGGCTAGCGGCTAGGGTGCCGGCTTAGGATCCTGGGTTCGAATCTCGGTCGATCGCCGAATTAATGCCAGGGGGGTTGACTCAGCCTGTCATCCTTCCGAGGTCGGCTAATTGAGTACCAGTTCACTGGTAATTCCCTGTTTGTCGTTGAAGGCGGCAAAAAGGGTTGGCGTCAGGAAGGGCATCCGGCCGTAAAACATTGCTTCAAAAAGGGGACAAAAAAACAACAACTACCACGGTCCCCGAAAAGGCCAACCCCCGCTTTGCGGGGAAAAATGGCCTCTAAACGGTGGTTTTTACACCATTTCTGGATCTGATGACTTGCCAGTAACCATTTTGTAAAAATGAATGTGCAGCATCTAACTCAATATGTCGAAATGTCACACACATCCATGCCCGTGGGATTCCCACGGGTGACCCCGCAAGTTTGCATTGACGTTCGTCGATGGACTCGTTCGCCCGTCTCATTCGTTTTCTTGCTGCATCCTGTTCAAGTCTGCGTTCTTCATCGATCGTCTCATTCATTTTGGAAATAGAAGTTTCCACGCAGCGCATGAATTGTCACGATCCTCAAGAGGAATTTGTCTCGTAATCATCAAATGATAAATGGCAAGTAAATTATATTGTGGAAAATTAAAGATTTCAAATAAACCTATTTAAAGTGTATTCGCACATAACTAATTTTAAAAAACGAAGAAATATCTCTCGGTAATTTCCTGAAACATATTTTACTTCCGGCTAATAATGTTGAATTAAATAAAAACGAAGACATATATGTCGGCATCATTGTTGACGTTTTTGTGACGACTGTCATCAAACGAAAAAGTAATATATCTTAACGGAAAAGCAAAAGCGAATTTTTAATATATATCGACACGTTGCCGTCGGTGTCATGTTGGGCGGTGTATGATACACCATGACGCGATTTTTAAAAATAAATCTCTGCATTTTCCCGCGTGTGTGGAATGTTCTCAATTATTGCTGACACCGAGTCCAAAACCATCGATAAAAATGAAATCATATGGTGAGTTAGATTGGAGATAAAGGCGTGAGAGAGACTCAATGGCCTTGAAGTTGAAGTTACAGGCGTTTGAGAATTCATTTCGTTCTATAAACGGCAACTTTCTTTGGATTTCCTTCCCGTTTTTTTTCAACCGAGTCGAAAACTATGTTAGCGACTGTGAAAAATGAAATGATATATCGAATTTTTAATATGTATCGACACGTTGCCGTCGGTGTCATGTTAGGCGGTGTATGATACACCATGACGCGATTTTAAAAAATATATCTGCATTTTCCCGCGTGTGTGGAATGTTCTCAATTATTGCTGACACCGACTCTAAAACCATCGATAAAAATGAAATCATATGGTGAGTTAGATTGGAGATAAAGGCGTGAGAGAGACTCAATGGCCTTGAAGTTACAGGCATTTGAGAATTCATTTCGTTCTATAAACGGCAACTTTCATCGGATTTTCTTCTCGTTTTTTTTCAACCGAGTCTAAAACTATGTTAGCGACTGTGAAAAATGAAATGATATATCGAATTTAAAATAGATATCGACACATTGCCGTCGGTGTCATGTTGGGCGGTGTATGATACACCATGACGCGATTTTAAAAAATATATCTCTGCATTTTCCCGCGTGTGTGGAATGTTTGTGGAAAATTAAAGATTTCAAATAAACCTATTTAAAGTGTATGCGCACATAACTAATAAAAAAAAACGAAGAAATATCTCTCGGTAATTTCCTGAAACATATTTTACTTCCGGCTAATATGTTGAATGAAATAAAAACGAAGAAATATATGTCGGCATCATTTTTACAAAATGGTTACTGGCAAGTCATCAGATCCAGAAATGGTGTGATGAACACAATTTATTTATTTCACATAATATGTGACCCCTCACTCCTCTCCACCTGACACTCTCCTGTCTCCACCTGACACTCTCCTGTCTCCACCTGACACTCTCCTCTCTCCACCTAGCACTCCTCTCCTCTCCAAACCCTCACATCCCTCTCCTTTCCAATCCCTCACCTCTCCAATCCCTCACACTCCTCTCCTCTCCAATCCTTCACACGCCTCTCCAATCGCGCCTCACACTCCTCTCCAATCGCGCCTCACACTCCTCTCCAATCGCGCCTCACACTCCTCTCCAATCGTGCCTCACACTCCTCTCCAATCGTGCCTCACACTCCCCTCCAATCACTCCTCTCCAATCGTGCCTCACACTCCTCTCCAATCACGCCTCACACTCCTCTCCAATCGTGCCTCACACTCCTCTCCAATCGCGCCTCACACTCCTCTCCAATCGCGCCTCACTCGCCTCTCCAATCGGCTTTCCCCGTCTCGTTTCTCTCCTTTTTCTCCCGTCTCGTTCTTTTTCTTGCTCCAAATTGGCCCGTCGGAATCGGAAATCGGCCCGTCTCGCCCGTCGGCCCGTCGGAATCGGAAATCGGCCCGTCTTGCTTTTGTGCTTGTGCGTAAATAAATTGTGTTCATGACACCATTTCTGGTGTTGGGCTAGCGGCTAGGGTGCCGGCTTAGGATCCTGGGTTCGAATCTCGGTCGATCGCCGAATTAATGCCAGGGGGGTTGACTCAGCCTGTCATCCTTCCGAGGTCGGCTAATTGAGTACCAGTTCACTGGTAATTCCCTGTTTGTCGTTGAAGGCGGCAAAAAGGGTTGGCGTCAGGAAGGGCATCCGGCCGTAAAACATTGCTTCAAAAAGGGGACAAAAAAACAACAACTACCACGGTCCCCGAAAAGGCCAACCCCCGCTTTGCGGGGAAAAATGGCCTCTAAACGGTGGTTTTTACACCATTTCTGGATCTGATGACTTGCCAGTAACCATTTTGTAAAAATGAATGTGCTGCATCTAACTCAATATGTCGAAATGTCACACACATCCATGCCCGTGGGATTCCCACGGGTGACCCCGCAAGTTTGCATTGACGTTCGTCGATGGACTCGTTCGCCCGTCTCATTCGTTTTCTTGCTGCATCCTGTTCAAGTCTGCGTTCTTCATCGATCGTCTCATTCATTTTGGAAATAGAAGTTTCCACGCAGCGCATGAATTGTCACGATCCTCAAGAGGAATTTGTCTCGTAATCATCAAATGATAAATGGCAAGTAAATTATATTGTGGAAAATTAAAGATTTCAAATAAACCTATTTAAAGTGTATTCGCACATAACTAATTTTAAAAAACGAAGAAATATCTCTCGGTAATTTCCTGAAACATATTTTACTTCCGGCTAATAATGTTGAATTAAATAAAAACGAAGACATATATGTCGGCATCATTGTTGACGTTTTTGTGACGACTGTCATCAAACGAAAAAGTAATATATCTTAACGGAAAAGCAAAAGCGAATTTTTAATATATATCGACACGTTGCCGTCGGTGTCATGTTGGGCGGTGTATGATACACCATGACGCGATTTTTAAAAATAAATCTCTGCATTTTCCCGCGTGTGTGGAATGTTCTCAATTATTGCTGACACCGAGTCCAAAACCATCGATAAAAATGAAATCATATGGTGAGTTAGATTGGAGATAAAGGCGTGAGAGAGACTCAATGGCCTTGAAGTTGAAGTTACAGGCGTTTGAGAATTCATTTCGTTCTATAAACGGCAACTTTCTTTGGATTTCCTTCCCGTTTTTTTTTCAACCGAGTCGAAAACTATGTTAGCGACTGTGAAAAATGAAATGATATATCGAATTTTTAATATGTATCGACACGTTGCCGTCGGTGTCATGTTAGGCGGTGTATGATACACCATGACGCGATTTTAAAAAATATATCTGCATTTTCCCGCGTGTGTGGAATGTTCTCAATTATTGCTGACACCGACTCTAAAACCATCGATAAAAATGAAATCATATGGTGAGTTAGATTGGAGATAAAGGCGTGAGAGAGACTCAATGGCCTTGAAGTTACAGGCATTTGAGAATTCATTTCGTTCTATAAACGGCAACTTTCATCGGATTTTCTTCTCGTTTTTTTTCAACCGAGTCTAAAACTATGTTAGCGACTGTGAAAAATGAAATGATATATCGAATTTAAAATAGATATCGACACATTGCCGTCGGTGTCATGTTGGGCGGTGTATGATACACCATGACGCGATTTTAAAAAATATATCTCTGCATTTTCCCGCGTGTGTGGAATGTTTGTGGAAAATTAAAGATTTCAAATAAACCTATTTAAAGTGTATGCGCACATAACTAATAAAAAAAACGAAGAAATATCTCTCGGTAATTTCCTGAAACATATTTTACTTCCGGCTAATATGTTGAATGAAATAAAAACGAAGAAATATATGTCGGCATCATTGTTGACGTTTTTGTGACGACTATCATCAAACGAAATAGTAATATATCATAACGGAAAAGCAAAAGCGAATTTTTAATATATATCGACACATTGCCGGCGGTGTCATGTTGGGCGGTGTATGATACACCATGACGCGATTTTAAAAAATATATCTCTGCATTTTCCCGCGTGTGTGGATTGTTCTCAATTATTGCTGACACCGAGTCTAAAAGTAAAACCATCGATAAAAATGAAATCATATGGTGAGTTAGATTGGAGATAAAGGCGTGAGAGAGACTCAATGGCCTTGAAGTTACAGGCCTTTGAGAATTCATTTCGTTCTATAAACGGCAACTTTCATCGGATTTTCTTCCCGTTTTTTTTCAACCGAGTCTAAAACTATGTTAGCGACTGTGAAAAATGAAATGATTTATCGAATTTGATTTGAAATAAAACTGGGGGAGAGCAAGACACCACGGGCCTACAAAACAGGACTCAAAGCTATGCGAGTTAATAAAATGGTGGATATTTGTTTATAGCCACTCCCAGAATGGGTGGAGCTATGGGTGGAGCTACTCTGCAAACCGAGTAAGCCACACCCCGGACAGACACCCAACAGATAGACAGACAGACAGACAGAATCATCTACGGCTATTATAATATAGATATATACATATATACATATATATATATATATATATATATATATATATATATATATATATATATATATATATATATATATACATACATATATATATATACATATATATATACATACATATATATATATATATATACATACATATATACATACATATATATATATACATACATATATATATATATATACATACATATATACATACATATATATATATACATACATATATATATATATATACATACATATATATATATATATATATATATATAATTATATATATATATATATATATATATATATATATACTGAAACGCAAAAGAAACTTACCATCTTTGAAACCTTTAAATATCAACAATAACACTGCGTGTAGTAAATGTGTGAACTTATTTGCGGACAATAGTGTCCTCACTGTCAGACAAAACGGTCACGGATGGTCACTTGAACCTTCAATGGTCACTTCATAGCACAGCTGTTGAACAGCCGTTTTGACTGTCAGTGATTAGCCAAGGGGTACGGGATGATTTTAATGAGCTGCACGTGATGTCTTGATATTGGCTTTAAAAAGGCCAGTGCAAAATGGGCATTTTGACCGAAAGATTTGACCATTTTGACCAACTTCAAAAAGACCGAAAACGCAAAAGAAACTTACCATTTGTTTGAAATGTAATAAAATTGTAACAGTTCAAAATAAAACAAACCAACAATTGCTAATTGAAACATTGGCATTTTATTGATGACATGTCAAGTTTTTGACCAAGATACACCATCTCATCAGTTTGTTCTACAGTACAGAACAGCACAGGGTGCAATGTCAGTCCCCTTTCAATAGCGTGTGTGGCCACCATTGTTTTGGACACAGGCAGTGCATCATCGGCGTATACTGCCTACCAGTCTTTGGATGGATTGCTGCTGGATTCTGTCCCACTCAGTCCTCAATGTCTGAAGCAGCTCTGCCCGTGTCCTGGCCCTGCCAACTACGCGTCTCCCAAGCTCATCCCACAGGTGCTCTATGGGATTCAGGTCAGGGGAGAGCGCAGGCCACTGCATGGTGTTGATGTTCTCGCCTTGGAGAAATGCAGTGGTAAAGCGAGCAACATGGGGACGAGCATTGTCATGCTGAAAGGTTCTCAGTTCTGGGTGGTCTAGCAGGAATGGCAGCAGATGAGGTCGCAGGATGTTATCCACATACCGCTGGGCGTTAAGATTCCCATCCACAACCACCAGTGGCGTCCTGTACCGGCCTGATATGGCGGCCCACACCATCACACTTGGGCCACCCCACCTGTTGGCTTGACGCACGCAACAATCGGCATATCGCTCGCCAGTTCTTCTCCAGACACGCTCACGCCCATCAGGACTGTCCACACAGAACCTTGACTCATCGCTGAAAGCGACCTCGTTCCACTGCGCCAAGGTCCACCGCTGATGCTGCTGGCACCATCTCTGTCGGTTGCGGCGATGGGCAGCCGTCATCACGGGGCCTCTGTATGGTCTTCTGGCAGTCAGGCCATAGTCATGCAGTCGTCTTCGTGCAGTATCATTGGAGATCCGTGGGTTTGCACGCCCCGGAGTTTCTGCCGCAGTGCGGGATGCTGGACGGAATCGATCCCGCAGGTGACTTCGGACCATCTGCCTGTCCTGCCTTGCAGTGGTGACTCTTGGCCTCCCTGATCGAGGTCTGTCATCTGCAGAGTTGTGGAGGGTGTCTCTGTCCACCAGGGCCGATATCGTCTGGTGTGAACAGCCAAGGCGACGTGCCACCTCACAGTAGCTCAGTCCGCCTTGCAGCATGCCCAGGGCACGCTGCCGTTGATCCCTTGACAATCGTGGCATGTTGATTGAAATGCCCATTTTGCACTGGCCTTTTTAAAGCCAATATCAAGACATCACGTGCAGCTCATTAAAATCATCCCATACCCCTTGGCTAATCACTGACAGTCAAAACGGCTGTTCAATGGCTGTGCTATGAAGTGACCATTGAAGGTTCAAGTGACCATCGGTGACCGTTTTGTCTGACAGTGAGGACACTATTGTCCACAAATAAGTTCACACATTTACTACACGCAGTGTTATTGTTGATATTTAAAGGTTTCAAAGGTGGTAAGTTTCTTTTGCGTTTTCGGTCTTTTTGAAGTTGGTCAAAATGGTCAAATATTTCGGTCAAAATGCCCATTTTGCACTGGCCTTTTTAAAGCCAATATCAAGACATCACGTGCAGCTCATTAAAATCATCCCGTACCCCTTGGCTAATCACTGACAGTCAAAACGGCTGTTCAACAGCTGTGCTATGAAGTGACCATTGAAGGTTCAAGTGACCATCCGTGACCGTTTTGTCTGACAGTGAGGACACTATTGTCCACAAATAAGTTTACACATTTACTACACGCAGTGTTATTGTTGATATTTAAAGGTTTCAAAGGTGGTAAGTTTCTTTTGCGTTTCAGTATATATTAGTCCTGGGCGATAATGGAAAAACCTATATCAGGATAATGGACCTCATTATCATGATTATCACGATAATATAAATAATGTTTTTTGGAGGTTTGCGAACGGTGTGTCCCGGTGTGTACCCTGGTTAGAATAGGTACACCGTATCCCTGCGTGTCCTAAGAGGCGACAAAGAGGGTTGGCGTCAGGAAGGGCATCCGGCCATAAAAACATTGCCTCAAAAAGAGAACCATGACAATTACAACTACATATGGGCAGGGTACAGCCCGAAGTGGAGATCGGTTTCTGAGGTTTGGGACATGGAATTGTAGGGACAATGACAGGGAGATCAGGAGAAGTGGTGGAAGTATTGGTCAGAAGAAGAGTGGACATATGTTGTGTGCAAGAGATGAGATGGAAGGGAAGTGATGTGAGAATGGTGAAGGGTAGGCAGGGACAGAAATACAAGTTTGTGTGGCAAGGGTGCCCGGAGGGCGTGCATGGCGTTAGTGTCCTGTTTTCTGAGGAGTTTGTAGACAGTGTGGTGAGTGTGACTAGAGTGAGTGATAGGTTGATGATGGTGAAAATGATGATTGGAAAGCTCTTGGTGAACGTCATCTCGGGATATGCACCGCAGGTTGGTCGGAGCGATGAAGAGAAGGACAAGTTCTGGTGTGCGATAGAGAGGCTGATGGAAAACGTGAAAGATGAGGAAGTTGTTGTGGTAGGAGGAGACCAAAATGGACATGTGGGAAGGAGTATGGACGGTTTTGAGGGAGTTCATGGGGGTTACGGATATGGTGTGAGAAATGGAGAAGGTGAAAGGATTTTGGAGTTTGCTGATGGAGCTGATTTGTTGATTTGTAATACTCAGTTCCAGAAAGAGGATAATAAGCTTGTTACATACGTCAGGTGGGTCGACGACAACCGTTGACGACCTGATGGTGCGTAGGCGAGATAGGGGGCACCTACGGGACACAAAGGTGATCCCGGGGGAGGAGGCTGTTTCACAGCACCACTTGGTTGTCTGCGACATAAAGGTGAAAGGTGCGAGGAGAGCTCGGTGGGTGAAGTACCAACCGAGAATGAAGGTGTGCAGGTTGAAAGAGGTGACAGTAAGGGAGGCATTAAAAGAGAGGCTGAGTAGGGTAGAGGATGATGTGGTTGAGCTTGAAAGTGGTTGGATGTCAATGAAAGCTAGTCTGTTGGGAGCCGTTGGTGAGGTATGTGGGTGGACAAATGGACCACCGAGGCACTCGGAAACATGGTGGTGGGATGATGAAGTCGGAAAGAGGATTGACGAGAAGAGGAAGAAGTTCAAGGAGTGGCAGAAGGCGAAGGGTATGGGGGCAGAAAAGGCAGAGCATGAAAGTTATAAGGCAGCCAAGAAGGCTGCAAAGAAAGAGGTAGCAAAGGCACAGGAGGCATGTAGGAAAATGTTCGGAGAACGCTTGGATTCAGAAGAGGGTCAGAGAGTGGTATTCAGGATTGCAAAGCAGATAGCGAAAGAGAGGTGTGATGTGATGGGGGTGAGTTGCTTGAAGGATGAAGGGGGACAAATCGTTTTGGACCCAGATGGAATTAAAGGAAGATGGAAGAGATATATGGAAATGCTGTTGAATACAGAGAATAAATGGGATCGCAACATAGAGAGTAACCCAGTTTTAGGACCGGCAGAGAAGATAACTGAGAAGGAAGTTGAGGAAGCCATAAAAGCAATGAAGAGTATAAAAGCGGGAGGGCCGACGGGAGTTGTGGGAGATATGTTGAAGGCAGCAGGAAGTTGGGGTGTGAAGAGAATGACAGAGATCTGTAATCTGGTGGTGAAAGAAGGCCGCATTCCAGTGGATTGGGAACTGAGTACCCTCATCCCTCTATACAAGGGGAAAGGTGACCCTCTGGAGTGTGGCTCGTACCGAGCGATAAAGTTATTGGAGCATGGAATGAAGGTATTGGAAAGGGTGTTGGAGAGGAGGATAAGGAAGAAGGTGAAGATCGACGAAATGCAGTTTGGATTTATGCCAGGAAGAAGAACGACAGACGCGCTCTTTATTGTGAGACAGTTGCAGGAGAAGTACATGGGGAGGAGGAAGAAATTGTTTCTTGGGTTTGTTGATCTGGAGAAAGCATTCGATAGGGTTCGAGGGAGGAGAGGACCGCAGCAGCATACAACAACACCCACGGTAAACCCTCCTTTACGTTCTGAGCCAACACGTCCATCACAGCTACAAATAGTAGTGGACTTATTACCGACCCCTGATGCACTCCCACCTTCACCGAAAGCATTCGAAAGTATTGACATGGGCATTGAGGAAGTTAGAAGTGGAGGAATGGTTGATCAGAGTAGTGATGGCAATGTACAAAAGAGCGCGCACAGCTGTAAGGACGAAGGACGGGAACAGTGGTGAGTTTGAGGTGAAGGTGGGAGTGCATCAGGGGTCGGTAATAAGTCCACTACTATTTGTAGCTGTGATGGACGTGTTGGCTCAGAACGTAAAGGAGGGTTTACCGTGGGAGTTGTTGTATGCAGATGATCTGGTGTTGATTGCGGAAAGTATGGATGGACTGAAGGAAAAGATGAACAAGTGGAAGGAATGTATGGAGACAAAAGGTCTGAAGGTGAATATAGGAAAGACGAAGGTGATGGCAAGTGGTAAAGCATGTGGTGAGGTGGAAAGAACTGGGAAGTGGCCATGTGCTGTGTGCAGGAAGGGTGTCGGAGTGAACTCCATTCAATGTACAATGTGCGCTGAGTGGGTTCATCAAAAATGTAGCGGTCTGAGAGGGTCATTAACCAGTGTGGCAGCTACATTCAAATGTAAGGTGTGCACAGAGGGAGCTGCAGATGGAGGAAATGTTGAGTTGGATCTTGGAGACGGCGTGAAGCTGGAAGGTGTGAAAACATTTTGCTACCTCGGAGACATGCTGAATGGAGAAGGTGGATCAGACTCGGCAATGGTTGCTGGAGTGAGATGTGCATGGAAGAGGTTTCGGGAACTGAGTGACGTACATATGAGGAGGGGAGTGTCGTTGAAGCTGAAGGGAAAGGTGTATGCTGCATGTGTGAGAAGTGTTATGATTTATGGGAGCGAGACATGGGTCATGAATGTGGAGCAGCAACGAAGGCTGGAAAGGGTGGAAATGCGAATGGTTCGGTGGATGTGCGGCGTATCGTTGAGAGAGAGGAAGACAAATGATGAATTGCGAAAGATGATGGGAATAGAGCCTGTGATTGATGCTGTGAAGAGGAACAGGTTGAGATGGTTCAGTCATGTGTTGAGGAAGGATGAAAGTGACTGGTTGAGAAGAGTGATGGAAATGAATGTAGAAGGAAGTAGAGGACGGGGAAGACCGAGAAAGACTTCGCTAAAGATGGTCGAATAAGAAATGCGGGCAAGGGGGTTAACAAGGAGAGATGCAGAAAATAGGGCAAAATGGAGAAGATTGTCATGGGGACCGCAAGGCTAACCCCCACTCTAGCAGGGAAAATGGCCTTAAAATGCATGTTGTTGTTGTTGTTGTTGTTGGAGGTTTGAGAACCATGTAGCATACATAACAATCCACATGGGAACAAACTGAATCACCATGGAGTTATGTGTGTTCAGTCATACTCTTTATTTCCTAATTTTGTTGCAATTTGTTTGAAGTCAAACATCATTTTGCCTGGACGAAATCGCTTTGCTCCCTTTGCCGAGCGACTGGACAAGCAGTTTGCAAAGCAGTTGGTACAGAACGTCTGGCTTGGCAAGCCAGACATACACTGGATGGACAGACAAATGCTGTTCCAGACGGCATTGCCCTACGGGCAACTGACCATCTTACCTGGCTTGTGTTCTCTTTGTGAGCTGCAATTGCCTTTTTCATGAGGTCAAGCTTTTCCGCATCCTGTGAATAAACAGGGAAAAGGCCAAAATGAGAATGTCGTTTCCTTTTACCCCACATGCTCCTGAATTATGCAGGAGTCTTTTTTTCCAGAAAAATCCGACAGCTCATTCATAAACAGAGTGAACACAACTTTGAATAAAGAAATACCCAGGAGCAACAGCTGGACCATTGCGCTTCACAGGTATATGATGCTGACCCCACACTGAAATTTAGAAAAGAAGAGTGATACATTTTCTTGTATTACCAAAAAAAAGGTAACCCATTACAGCCCTGCTTTTTATGCTTTGATGCTTTTTCCATTCCTAAACTTTTAGTTCCCTGTACATGAGAGTTTTGAGATCATAACATTTATGAATATAGCTCCATTACTTTTGCAGATTTGATTTTTGTTCCAATCAATTCCCAATGTATATCAACATATATTTACATTTCTATGTTGACCTCTTGAGCAGGCCTCCAACTGGGCATCCTCCATCGTACAAAGTCTTTCCTTGGCACACCTGAACCCCTATCCACCTACAAGGCCTTCATCCACAGCTTGATGGAGTACTGGGCTGGAGCCCCTATCTCACGGTCTCATCTTGCACCCTCTGCTTTCTCCATGCGTTGTCCCCTTCAGGTTCTGCAGGGTGTCCACGATCGAACCCCTTCTGGTGAAACTCTCAAACTCCCTTCTCTTCTCACCTCCACTCATTCGTTCCTCTTTTTCCCCGCCTGTGGAACAAACTTCCACATTCTCTTCAATTTCATTCTTCCCACAGGTCTTCAAGACAGCTGATCGCCACCATCTCAAGTCTCCCTCTAGTTTATCTTTAAACCTTGCTGTTGGTGTTTCCCCCCTCTTTCTACTGTTCCTTTAGTTCTGTCGCGCACTGATCCATTTTGTGTTCTAGCTCTTCTACAAGACTTTACCTTGTCAGAAAAAAAATGTAATAGTCATTTATATGAGAAAATAGTCATCTCCCTTGTATTTTGGTTACGTCCAAAACAAACTCTCACATTTTTGAAGAGAAGCCCAATGTACATCCATCACTGTGAGATAGAGTCAGGCAGAACTGCAAGGACTGCAGTGGAACAAAGCCAAAAATATCTTTCTCCGGCCTTGTCCAATGGTGGGAGGGACATGCTTTCTACTTTCTTGGATAAAGTCCAACTGAGTTCTAATTTGGCTTCGTCTGAAAAGCAGAAACCTGATCCACCAAGCTAAATAAAGTTGAGAAAGTGTCATTGTCATGGGACGATGCATACCGTGGTATTCATATCATCGAAGGTACGCACGAAGCGCGCAGTGTGTTCCAAGGGCACCCGGATCTCGTCGGTACGTCCTAGGTGGAACATCCACGTTGTGGCGGTTTCAGATGAGGCACATATATGCCCGTGCAACCTACCAGGTGCAGCATGGTGTGCAAAAATGGAAATTATATTTACCATATTCTTAGGTATTAAAAGCCAATTTTCAAACAAGCATATCCTTTGTATTTACACCAAAAAGTTTGACAGCTCCAAGAGCAGGGATCTGTAAGTGATCTTACAGGATGGTTATGCTTGCCAGATTACCTACAATTCCTTGCACACTCAATAATACTGCAAGGTCACATCGACACAGCTCACATGAAGTAAGTAATGTAGTTTACCTGTAGAAAGCAAGTTGCAGAGCCATTTGGATGAAACCATCGGGGCTAAGTTGATACCACTTCGGAAAATTCTTCCCAAAGCGGGAAAACTCAAAACAGCAAATGTCCAGGTCATTCACCTGTCTGCAGTGAGAAGGAAACATGGTGATTTTCAGTTTGTATGAAATCTGTACACGGTTACTCAATGTGCTTTGCTTTATCAAAATCAATATTTGAGAACACTGTGAATCTTGATATATATATATATATATATATATATATATATATATATATATATATATATATATATATATATATATATATATATATATATATATATACATATACACTACATGCCCAAAAGTATGTGGACATCCGAACATGACACCCATATGTGCTCATCGAACATCTCATTCCAAAATCATGGGCATTAATATGGAGTTGGTCCCCCCTTTGCTGCTATAACAGCCTCCACTCTTCCGGGAAAGCTTTCCACTCGATGTTGGAACATTGCTGCGGCGATTTGCTTCCATTCAGCAACAAGAGCATTAGTGAGGCCGGGCACTGATGTTGGGCGATTTGGCCTGGCTCGCAGTCGGCATTCCAATTCATCCCAAAGGTGTTCGATGGGGTTGAGGTCAGGGCTCTGTGCAGGCAGGTCAAGTTCTTCCACACAGATCTCGACAAACCATTTCTGTATGGACTTTGCTTTATGCACGGGGCATTGTCATGCTGAAACAGGAAAGGGTCTCCCCAAACTGTTGCCACAAACTTGGGAAGCACACAATCATCTAGAATGTCATTGTATGCTGTAGCGTTAAGATTTCCCTTCACTGGAACTAAGGGTAGCCCGATCCATGAAAAATAGCCCCAGACCATTATTCCTCCTCCACCAAACTTTACAGTTGGCACTATACATTCGGGCAGGTAGTGTTCTCCTGGCATCCCCCAACTCAGATTCATTTGTCGGACTGCCAGATTGTGAAGCGCGATTCATCACTCCAGAGAATGCGTATCCACTGCTCCAGAGTCCAATGGCGGTGAGCGTTACACCACTTCAGCCGACGCTTGGCAGTTCGCATGGTGATCTGAGGCTTGTGTGTGGCTGCTCGGCCATGGAAACCCATTTCATGAAATTCCAGACGAAAAGTTGTTGTGCTGACGTTGCTTCCAGAAGCAGTTTGGAACTCGGTAGTGAGTGTTGCAACCGAGGACAGACGATTTTTATGCGCAACGTGCTTCAGCACCAACGGTCCCGTTCTGTGAGCTTGTTTGGCCTACCACTTCGCAGCTGAGATGTTGTTGCTCCGAGACGTTTCCACTTCACAATAACAGCACTTAGTTGACCGGTGCAGCTCTAGCAGGGCAGAAATTTGATGAACTCACTTGTTGGAAAGGTGGCATCCTATGGCAGTAACACGTTGAAAGTCACTGAGCTCTTCAGTACGGTCCATTCTACTGCCAATGTTTGTCTATGGCGATTGCATGGCTGTGTGCTTGATTATATATACACCTGTCAGCAATGGCGTGGCGGAAACAGCCGAATCCACTAATTAGAAGGGGTGTCCGCATACTTTTGGCCATGTAATGTGTATATATATATATATATATATATATATATATATATATATATATATATATATATATATATATATATATATATATATATATATATATACATATTGTTGTGGATATGAGGACTGTATATTTTTTTTTGATTGTGTGCTGTATTGTTGTGATTATTGTTTATTCTGTGCCTCCTGCCTCCGGAGCTGTGTAAAGACCAAAAGGGCGTCCCATAGTCCACAAGCATACACGTCAGCCAAGTAATAGAATATACCTGTTGATAGTTATCTCTTATTCTGTGTTTTAGCGTAAGGCTGTGTCTTCCATTAATAGAAATACTCCATTGCACCAGTGAAAGAGATAGATTCCCTTCCATTCCCCCCTTTCCGTCAATTGCAATTTGAAGCGCCTTCCGCATTTTGGTCGGTTTTTTCCCTTCATCCGCCATTGACCACGAGGCAGGGTTGGGGGAAGGAAGGCGTTTCCCCACCTCGTCAGAGAGGGGAGGAGTGAACCAGCCCCGCTCGACCAACCATGAGCCAGGGGTTTGGCTACAGAGGGCGGAGGAAGAGCGGTCGGGGAGGTTCGCAAAGGTTGAGGGGCGGGGGCCTATATAACCCAAGGCAGGGCGTGTCCAAGAGGAGAGATGCGTTTTTACAGAGGAGAGCACTGAGCAGAAGACAGAAAGGCCTGGAGTTGGACTTTGAGTTGGTCTGAGTTGGTTGGGAGTCGGTCGTCAAGTGCAGAGTGGTGAAGAGTCAGTCAGTAGAGGTGGTGGTCAAGTGGTTGCGTTGGTTGCGGTGAGGAGTCGGTGGTAAAGAGTGAGGGACCAAGAAAGAGAGAGAAAGAGTCCTGAAGCAAGAGAGGAAGTTGTTGGACTGGGTGGGACTAAGGAAGGAGAGAGAACCCGTCACACCAATCCCCCAAGCTCCGCGTTGGCTCCACCAAGCGTTCAGCTCCACCAAGCTCCGCGTTGGCTCCACCAAGCGTTCAGCTCCACCAAGCTCCGCGTTGGCTCCACCAAGCGTTCACCTCCAGCCATCCACCTCCTGCAATTCCCCGCGTGAGTCCGTCTTTTGTTTGTTCTGTCCTGGGTTAATTAAGTCTGTATAAGCTAGTATTTTCCCTGTGTCACCTGCGTCCTATGTGCTTGTAAATAAACGTGACTGCTTTCTTTTTGCTTGTGTGTAAATAGTCAATAAATTCAGTAGTATTTCCAAACCTTTCTTTGCCTTCGTTTTCCTCTTTGCATTCGTCGTTTTTGTCTTTTCCCCTCATTGGGCAGCTACGGTGTGATACGGCCAAGCCCAAAGTCTGGGTGAATCGGGTGAGTTTTGTTAGGTCGCGGTTTTAAACCACCGCTCGGTCTATAACATCCTAACCGCGATCAGTAACAATTGGTGTCTGGGAGTGAGATTCGAGGCCCGACCAAATTTTTTTTTTTTTAAACGAATAGAGGGAAAAAAAAAAAATTTGGTCAAAATTTGGAGCGGCCGAAATTTGTTTTGTTTTATAAAACCCGAATTTTGAAATCGCGCCATGGCTGTTCAAGGCGACGGGATGCCGGTGGGAGAGATAGACGGGTTAGGGGTAACCCAGGACCTCGGGGAAATGTATGTGGAGAAAATGGTGGAGGAGAGTAAAGAAGGTGTGGTTGAGGAGGTAGCAGGTGCACTAAATGGCGCTCTCGCGCACGTGGTTACAGCGGCACCAAATTTTGCCGCGCCCTTTGTACCAACGGTGGAAGACATGCAATTATTTATGGCTGAAATGGAGGCCCTTTTGAACCGGAACAGGGAGCGATGGTTAAACCAAATTGAAGCAATAACCAACAGAATGGATGACCGCATGCAAAAATGTGGGGAGACCATGGATCGCATGGTGGGCGAAAGGGTCCCAGGGGTGCACGAGGAGGTAACGCGAGTCGAAAAGCGCTGGTTGAGCGAAGCGGAGGAAAGCACGGGTACAATGACGGGGGTAGAAATCGCGACCCGGGGTTTGGAAAAGCCGGCGACCGATGAGGTAGAGGAGGGTGTTTTATTAAAGCCAACGGTCGTCGAGGTGAACAAAGAAATTATGGGTATAGTTGAAATTGGAGAGACCGGGGACTTAAAGTTAAAAGAGCAACAATCGGAGGAAGGAATGGAAATTGCTCAAAGTCTAAATGCACATCCTGATGCTGTACTCGCTAATCCAAATGGAAGTTTGCAGGTTTTGGTGCAGGGAGGAAGAAGAACCCCGAAGGTGAGACGTGCTGTGTATTGTGCTGGGAGATTTTGTAAGAGGATGTTTAGCGACAAAAGAATTTTCGCGCGCTTGGGATCGAGGAAGCACCCGGGCGTTGGTGAAGGGTCCCGAGTGAGTGGAAATGGCACGCGTGGGAGGAAAAAGTGTGCGTCGGCGAGTGGGTGTGTTATAAAGTGTGGGAGTGAAACCGAGTGCGAGCGAGAATGCACGTCGGTGTGTACGGGGTGTGACACAGGGAGTGAGAGCAATGCGGAGTGCACGCCCATGGTGAGTGTTACGGAGGACGTAACGGAGGAGAGGTGTGGACCGAAGTGTGCGCAAGAGGTGTGGTGTGTAACAGAGAGAGCGTTGGTGGAATGTACGGACGGCGTTGGAACGCCAGGTTTTGTGAGGGTGAAAGGGGTAGCGTATGCTTGTAAGCATGCAAGTGAAGCATCGATGGTAACCGGTTTAGTGGTTAGAGCGACGGATAGCCGATGCGAGCACTCGGTGCGAGGGGGGGTGCTTTGTTGGGTGCGAGGCCCGGCGCGGGTCGATGCTGCGTCGCTTCTCTTCGAAGCGTCGTTGCCGATTCGGGCTTGGCCCCGCCCCGCACGGTCGAGTCCGGGCTTTGTCGGGCGAGGCGACCGGTCCGGTTCAAGGGCGAGTGGGAGGAGGCGGAACGGTGCCCCCTCGTGGGGACGGGGTTCCGACCGGGGGAGATGGAGCCATCGGGCCCGGGACCGCAAGGTGCCGCGCCGAGATGGTGCGTGGAATCTCGGTCCAACCAAACCACCTCCCTTGAACCGAAAGCCGGACGGATTCAACCTGCAGGCAACCAAACCACCCGAATTCATTGCTCGGCTTTACGAAGCCGAGTTTAATGATGTCATGACGCACCGAGGCTAGGATATAGCGGACTGTGATGATGGTGATCGTGATAGTGATAGTGTTTTGGACCCAAAATTAGAGAAAAACAAAATTTGATGATTGGCAAAGGATTGGCAGTAATGATTGGCAGATGATGAGTAGTGATTGGCAAATTTTTGATTGGTTGGAATTTAGGTGTACAAAATTGATAGTGAGAGACCCCCGATGTGGTGGGATGGCAAATCCACCATCCCTCACAGACGTGGGGGCAAAGGAGCTATAGTTTATGGGGTGTATGGCAGTGAAAACTAGCCCGGGTGGGTTAGGTTATATGGATAGGGCCCTAGAAGATGACATTAGGTAACGTTAAGTTTAGTTAGTGACTGATACCTGTAGTGGGGACGCAGGTAGATTAGTGTGGATTATAATGACGTGGGAGCGCAATAGTTTAAAGGGGCGACTGGGAAGCGCAAGTTTCAGAGGGGAGTAGTTAGCTGAGATGATGCCGTGTGTGTGAGGATTGAACAGGTGTGATTGCACAGGTGTGCAACTGACAGGTGAATGGAGCAGTGTATGAGGGAGTAGTGGTGATTGTGTGTTGTGTTGACCAACTGGTCCAGGAAGAGGAGGAGGGTGCAGGTGGCACCAGGTAGGATTGCACAGGTGTGCAACAACAGGTGTATGTGGTTGTATGGAATAAATGGTATGGAGTAGTGGAATGGATGGTCGTGGAGTGAGAATGGTGGAAATTGTGGAGTGGAGTGGATGGTGCAAAGGTGTGAATGGGGGAAGAGTGGACCCCCATCACGGATACCCGGGGCGGGTAGTGTAAGTGTTAGGTAGAGGGTACAGGTAAATTGTGGTTGGATATTGGCATCTGTGGTGCGGGTGACAGAATGGTATGTGGATGGGTGCGTTGGTGTTGTGGAAATGGCTGGGCGTGTAGCCTGTTAGTGTGTGTAGTTGGTTGGGCGCTCCACCACTGTGAGGATGTCGGCCAGGTGAGGCCGCAGGTGGGCTCTGGGAGCCGGTAGTAGTTGTTGTGGATGGGGCCCGAGGATCCGGAGGACGGACCCGGGTAGCCCAGTGCCAGAGGGCACCGAGTGGGGTGACAGAGCCAGGAGGGGCCTGCCCCAGTTAGATAGGTTAGGGTGAGGAGCTAGGTAAGCTCGGGTGGCAACTGCAGTGGTGGAGGTGTGCAGGTGGGTAGACCCACTGGGAGAGGTACACGCCACAGCCCAGAAATTGTGCGAGGGCACCGGGAGATGAATCGGGGGAGTGAGACCCCAAATTGAAAAGCACCACAGTTTGGCCAATGGGAATTGGTTTTTAGAACCCATAGTGTAAGAGGGCCAATGGTTTGGCCGGAGAAAGACCCCGGGTAGTGTAAAGTGTGTTAAAGTCATTTAGAAAATAGTTAGGATGAAGGATCTCCTCGCACCATCTGCATCCACTCACCTGGGGTGACAGGTACTCCGCACCATGCCATGTTTTGATTATTTTTTATGATGCAAATGTTTGGATTGTGAGACGCATCATGACGTGGGTGTGACATTGTGCGTAATTCCATCTCTCCCTCCTTATGAGGATTGATGATGAATTGGTGATGGCAAATTTTGAAGTAGAGGGATTGTGGAGACGAATTTGGTATAGGGGAAATATGGGGAAGACGTGACAGTAGTGACGAATTGGTAATGTGTAGATTTTGTACATATGGGGTAAGGGTAAGGGCAAGGGTAGGCTAGGTGACAGGGGGGGTGACGTACGGTAGGGACGAGCTTTCTCACTTCGCCCTCCGTACGCAATTCGCCTTGCATTGCCTTATTGACGTGTACCCTTGTGACCTTACCCCTCGCTCAATTGTCTTTCCCCTTTTGTCTCCCACATGACCTGTGCGCCGTTGGGCGCCGAGGGGAGCGTGCGTGGGTCGGCCATTGTGCGCCCGAAATTCCCAGAACCAGCTGTCTGCATCGATGCACCACATTATGGACCACATGTCTGTGGCCGAGCACCACTTATGGACCCCATGGGTTGGGGGCATGGCCCCTCTGCTGGAACCGGCCATGAGGGCCCGAAATCTTGCTGGCGGACCTTGGCCACAGGGCACCGATGCCCCACAGGTGAACCACACTAGTCGGCCCTGTGGGCCATAAATAAAATCAAATAAAAAAGGGACACATTGGGCACACTTTATTGAAAATAGGCCGCCAGTAAGCAAAGCAAAATGGAAATGACAACATCTGGAAGACAAATAATAATCACCAGCAGAGGGAGCCGAAGAGCAAGAGACCACCTGCAGGGTTAGGGGTTGTTGGTTTATTTTTATGGAACACTGATGAACTATGGTGACTGCACCGATTGGTGCTTGGGTGCGTTTTTGGGTGCTTTTAATGGTGCGTCGATGCAGAGCAGACTGTCCCCCCCCAGAAAGAACAATTACAGGTCCTGGGTTAGTTTTGTAAATAAAAATAGCGTCAGTGTAAATAATGCTCCCCACCGTCAGTGTTTAGTTTGAAGACCATTCCGCAATTCGGTTAACTGTGGGCGTAAGTCTGTTAGGCAGGGTGCAATGGAGCAGCGGGACACATTTATTTATGTTTTAAAACTGTCGCACTCAGGGTCAGGTTAAAAATAGAGGGAACTACACCTACGTGTCACACTAAATAAAAGTTGTAGGCTCGGGACGTGCCTAAGAGGAGGAGGGTGCAGTGTTGTGGATATGAGGACTGTATATATTTTTTTGATTGTGTGCTGTATTGTTGTGATTATTGTTTATTCTGTGCCTCCTGCCTCCGGAGCTGTGTAAAGACCAAAAGGGCGTCCCATAGTCCACAAGCATACACGTCAGCCAAGTAATAGAATATACCTGTTGATAGTTATCTCTTATTCTGTGTTTTAGCGTAAGGCTGTGTCTTCCATTAATAGAAATACTCCATTGCACCAGTGAAAGAGATAGATTCCCTTCCATTCCCCCCTTTCCGTCAATTGCAATTTGAAGCGCCTTCCGCATTTTGGTCGGTTTTTTCCCTTCATCCGCCATTGACCACGAGGCAGGGTTGGGGGAAGGAAGGCGTTTCCCCACCTCGTCAGAGAGGGGAGGAGTGAACCAGCCCCGCTCGACCAACCATGAGCCAGGGGTTTGGCTACAGAGGGCGGAGGAAGAGCGGTCGGGGAGGTTCGCAAAGGTTGAGGGGCGGGGGCCTATATAACCCAAGGCAGGGCGTGTCCAAGAGGAGAGATGCGTTTTTACAGAGGAGAGCACTGAGCAGAAGACAGAAAGGCCTGGAGTTGGACTTTGAGTTGGTTGGGAGTCGGTCGTCAAGTGCAGAGTGGTGAAGAGTCAGTCAGTAGAGGTGGTGGTCAAGTGGTTGCGTTGGTTGCGGTGAGGAGTCGGTGGTAAAGAGTGAGGGACCAAGAAAGAGAGAGAAAGAGTCCTGAAGCAAGAGAGGAAGTTGTTGGACTGGGTGGGACTAAGGAAGGAGAGAGAACCCGTCACACCAATCCCCCAAGCTCCGCGTTGGCTCCACCAAGCGTTCAGCTCCACCAAGCTCCGCGTTGGCTCCACCAAGCGTTCAGCTCCACCAAGCGTTCACCTCCAGCCATCCACCTCCTGCAATTCCCCGTGTGAGTCCGTCTTTTGTTTGTTCTGTCCTGGGTTAATTAAGTCTGTATAAGCTAGTATTTTCCCTGTGTCACCTGCGTCCTATGTGCTTGTAAATAAACGTGACTGCTTTCTTTTTGCTTGTGTGTAAATAGTCAATAAATTCAGTAGTATTTCCAAACCTTTCTTTGCCTTCGTTTTCCTCTTTGCATTCGTCGTTTTTGTCTTTTCCCCTCATTGGGCAGCTACGGTGTGATACGGCCAAAGTCTGGGTGAATCGGGTGAGTTTTGTTAGGTCGCGGTCTTACACCACCGCTCGGTCTATAACATCTGTCCGCGATCTGTAACAATATATATATATATATATACATATATATATATATATATATATATATATATATATATATATATATATATATATATATATATATATATATATATATATATATATATATATATATATATATATATATATATATATATATATATATAACTCTGAGAAATAGCAGAAACTCCACAACACGAGCATGGTGCCTCATTTGCATTAAGTAAATAATCGGAAGAAATTAAATAAGTTACGGACGTAGCTTCAAGACAATCGATCTTTTATTTTCAACAAGCTTTCAGCCAAATAGGCCTTCTTCTCAGTCTTCCTTTCGTTGAACTCGAGGAAGACTGAGAACCTTCTGTGAACCATTCATCCATTTCCTGATCCCCAATGGATAAGTTAATTGAATGTTCTAGCGTAGTGAACGTGGAGAGCATCAAATTGATTTAGCCAGAACTTCAGGATCCCATCTGGGCCAGGGCTTTTTAAGTTTGCCATTTTTGCCAGTTGTCTTATCTTATCAGCATCAAATATTACTGGGAGCATTCCCTCGAGATGCTGCTTCCTCTCTTTCAGGTTTCGGATCCATTCCGCCTCTCTATTGTGTTATTTTCAGTCTTCATAAATTCCTTTCCGGAATCATTTCAGTTCATATTTGATTTTCTGGTTGTTTTCAAAACGTGTGTGCAAGTGAGTGCGAGAGAGAGAGAGAGAGTGAGAGAGAGTGAGATAGAGTGAGAGAGTGAGTGAGAATGAGAGTGAGAGGGAGAGAGAGAGAGTGTGAGAGAGTGAGGGAGTGAGGGAGAGTGTGAGAGGGAGAGCATGAGAGAGAGAGTGTGTGAGAGGGAGAGAGAGAGAGTGAGGGAGAGAGGGAGAGAGAGAGAGAGAGAGAGAGAGTGAGTGAGTGAGAGAGAGAGAGCGAGAGAGAGTGAGAGAGTGAGAGAGAGAGTGAGTGAGAGAGAGTGAGAGTGAGAGAGAGAGAGTGTGAGAGGGAGAGAGTGAGAGAGAGTGAGTGAGAGAGAGAGAGCGAGAGAGAGTGAGAGAGTGAGTGAGAGAGAGTGTGAGAGGGAGAGAGTGAGAGAGCAAGTGAGTGAGAGAGAGTGAGAGAGAGAGTGAGTGAGAGAGAGTGAGAGAGTGAGAGAGAGAGTGAGTGAGAGAGAGTGAGTGAGAGAGAGTGAGAGAGAGTGAGAGAGAGTGAGAGAGAGTGAGTGAGTGAGAGAGAGTGAGAGAGAGTGAGAGAGAGAGTGAGTGAGAGAGAGAGTGAGAGAGAGAGAGAGAGAGTGAGTGAGAGAGTGAGTGAGAGTGACAGTGCGAGTGACAGTGAGAGAAAGAGAGAGAGTGAGAGAGAGAGAGACAGAGAAGGTTCAACTCTTTTCAAATTTGACAGTCTAACCTTTTATAAATTGCCTTGAACTGGGAATTTCAGGTTTCACTTACATGTCAAGGTAAATCTTTGAAGTTTCAATCAGGTGTTGCACCTCAGAACTAATGTTAAGGCGAAGTTTCTTGGGCATGGGCAAAGGAATCTCGTTAGACACAGCAGGTTCTGGATACTTGCTGTGGGAACATAGCAAGAAAGGAAATAATGTAAATGATGGATGAGGATAATGGGAAGAAATGAAAACTGGGATGTAATTTTGTTAGTTATTAAAACGAAATAAACTAGAACGGCACTCGTTAGAGAGCATACATCCGCCAGGCTGAACAGTTTATATTTTGTATCCCACGAGTATGAACCAAAATCGAATTGACTTGTTCTCGTCACCTAACCAACTCATCCACCAGGTTTTGTCATAAGTCGTCCACAACATTTTGAAATATTGTGCTATATATCGTTTTGGCAGTATCACTCAATGGTGAAGAATCACTTAAAAAATTATCTGATCCGGATTTAAATCTTCATCAAAATCGAATCAATTCTTCCTGATCACACACCCACCTTGTCCACCAAATTTAGTCTGAATCCATACACAACCGTTTGAGATATCATGCTATATATCGTTTTGCCCCATCTCTCAATGGTGAAAAATCACTTTTTTAAATTCTCAAATCCAGATCCGGATCTTCACCAAAATGTACTCATTTCGTCCTCGTCACATACCCAACGTCTCCACCAAATTTTGTCCGAATCCATCCACAATTTTTTGCTATAACCTATTCACAAACAGACAAACAAACAGACAGGCGTGAAAACATAACCTCCACCCATCTTCGATGGCAGAGGTAAAAAGTAAAAGATGTGCCTTCTTCGAACTAGAAAAAACAAGTACAAAAAGTTTTAAACAAAACAAAAGCAGCAATGTTACACAATGCCTAGATGCAGCTGTGCCTATAACGTCGATGTTATAGGCACAGGACATTCCTATTGATTCGATTACTTGATGTTATTTTTGTGCAAAGTGAAAATATATCTCGGCAATTTCCCGTGTGTGGCGACGAATTTTTAATATATCTCGGCATTTTCCCGTCTGTTATTTCAGGCGGTGTATGACTGACCATGCCGCGATTTAAAAAAAATATATCTCGGCAATTTCCCGTGTGTGGCGACACGTGAACGAAGCTATGCTCCTCTCTCCACATTATTGTGACGACGTATAAATTAAATATTTCATCGTGACGATTGTCATCAAATGGACGAATTTTTAATATATCTCGGCATTTTCCCGTCTGTTATTTCGGGCGGTGTATGACTGACCATGCCGCAATTTAAAAAAAATATATCTCAATGGACTTGAAGTTACAGGCCTTTGAGAATTCATTTCGTTCTATAAAGGGCAACTTTCATCGGATTTTCTTCCCGTTTTTTTTCAACCGAGTCTAAAACTACGTTAGCGACTGTGAAAAATGAAATGATATATCGAATTTGATTTGAAATAAAACTGTGTGAGAGAGGAAGACACCACGGGCCTACAAAACAGGCCTCAAAGCTATGCGAGTTAATAAAATGGTGGATATTTGTTTATATGAAGCCTCTCCCAGAATGGGTGGAGCTATGGTTCCCAGAATGGGTGGAGCTTTGAGGTTTTGTCTTCTCTGCAAGAACAAGAACAAGAAGAAGAACAAGAAGAACAACAACAACAACAGCAGAGCGCACTCTATGACCAGCGTCTGCGACGCGGCTAAAAAGGAAAACATTATATGCTAATTGCTTTAACAATAAAATGACTAATGATCCTTGGAAATAATTATGATAAAGAGGTTTGGGTAGACATGCCCACCCACCAGAACTTCATGGCATGGTCTGAAATGCGCATAATTGGCATGCCTTCAGCGAGAGCACGCTCGTACAGCAGGCCACACGTACCATCCTCTCCGACAATGAACTGAAGAGACAGAAGGTGCAAAGGAAAACGAATGCTGAGGTGAGACACTATGTGGAAGGCTTCACACTCTTAATTATCTCTTCAACCATGAAATTATCAATGTTGCAAAATTACATACATCGATTATTGAAATGACCTCATGGTTCTTGGAACATGAACAATAAGGAAATTAAGCATAATAAGAGAAGTTGACATAATAAAATGAAGTGCGCCGTTGTCATTGGACCAGTTTCCTCTGGATGTGGGAGTGATGCGAACAACACTAAACTTCCCAGCTATCTTTGTATCCTAGCTATCTTTGAGACGAGAGAAAATGCAGAGGCTGCCAGAGCAGGCAGACATATCCCCCTGAACCTTGCCTGCAGGGTCTTGTCGAACCAGCGGTTTCCGGTGTTGCTGTGACTGCCACCACCATGGAGGATCTGTGCAGCCATGGAGCTGTACTCGTCATGGCCATGTGGCATGGGGGCATCCAGGCAGATTGAAAAGATACTTTGCTGAATTTCTTCAATGGATTCGCGGTTCAACCAGTCTGCCAAGAGTCACGGGATGTTTAGAGTTAGTGAGAGTCACACTTCAGAATGGTACCAAAAAATCATGGAGAGGAACACATGAGCCCATCACACTGAGAAGCTAATATTACAAACAATCAAAAAATTAGCAACAAAGAAGCATCTAAATTCTAAAAGATGTGCAACAATGACCCATCGTAGTCACCTCATTTGTCCATCAAGAGAGGACATTAAAATGCAAACCCCCAATACAACAAGCATTCTGAGTAATACATGTCCCCTACCAAAATTCAAAGTGCCATAACTTTGTCAAAAATGATCGAATATGCAAATTTATACACGGTTGATGCTGGTTTTCAAACTTGATCTGAGGTATGCTGAGACACATGTGTGTCACGCCTCGCCTCGTTGATAAGCCCGCAAGGTCGCTCCATGGAGCGGCCTGCACGCATTGCACTGTGTGAATTATATAATTACCAACTCATGGTCTAAGGTACTAGCGATTCAAGAGATATCCGTTTTTTTAATATTTTCGATTTATTAACGATATCTGCCAAACCACGTGCCCTATCGCAAATTCCAAAAGGACATTTTAGTAGACTGACATGCTGAACAGATTTGTGAAGTTTCCCCTCGATTGGATCAAAAATGAGGGAGGAGCTCGGTTTTAAAGGTTCATGCTTAAAAACGTCATAACTCTGAAACCATGTGACGCATGACGTCATGCTCACTGACTTTTTTGTTCATCATGGGTATGCGATTCTGCCTGCAAAGTTTGGCCTCGATCTGTTCAGCCGTTGCAGAGAAAAATGGGTTTAAAACAATATGGCCGCCGAACCACGTGACCTGTGACGTCATAATTACCATTAAAATATTCTACAGACCGAGTCCCTCCTATGGTGAAAATTTGATCTCAATCGGTCCTATTATTGCAGAGAAAATCTTTTTTAAAGGAAATTAAAACTTAAAATGGCACTGAGTTAAGGATCATCAGAATTATCAGAATTCCCAAAGTTCAAAGTGCCAAAATTTTGTCAAAAATGATCGAAACGTCGTGAAGTTCGAACTCGATCTGTAACTTATCATGAGGAAACCATGTACCAAGTTTGAAATCATTAGCATGAAGCGTTTAGAAAAAAAGTCCGGCAAACTGTTCTTTACGTGACGGACTGACAGACTGACAGACTGACGGACTCACAGACCGACAGATGGAGGGACGGCGTGCAAACCTATAGTCCCCTCCGGTGTACACCAGTAGGGGACTAACAAGCATTCTGAGTGTTGCGCTGCAATACATGTCCCCTACCGGCAGTCTGTCGTCCGGAAAACTGTTGGGGAAATTTTCAAAGTTCAAAGTGCCATAACTTTGTCAAAAATGATCGAAACGTCGTGAAGTTCGAACTTCATCTGTAACTTATCATGAGGAAACCATTTACCAAGTTTGAAATTATTAGCATTAAGAGTTTAGAAAAAAAGTCCGGAAAACTGTTCTTTGCGTGACAGACTGACAGACGGAGGGACGGAGTGCAAACCTATAGTCCCCTCCGGTGTACACCGGTAGGGGACTAACAAGCTACAAGAAAAAGAGAAGAGACCTACCCTTCATGAGGATCCTGCGCCCGACTCCCCATCGGTTTCGGTGATCAGCAGTGAGGATGCCAACGGGCTCTTTCATCGTCTTGATGGACGAATTCCATATTTTTTCCAACTGGGTGTAGATCTGCCCTTGCGTCAACGGACAGCCATTATAATGGTAGACATCCAACTTGAAAAACTGGTGGACAGAGTGCAACAACAATGCTTAATTGAGGATACAAGTTCTAACTTACACTTAAACTTCAGAACATTAGGACACATATCTGATAGAAAACCCAAAGTCCGAGTCTACGTTTAACGTAGATTTTTAGGTGCTCCGATGTGAGCGCACATTTCAAGTTGATGGGATCCCACGTTGGATTCAGATATAGTGTGTTCCTGTTGGGTTGTTCATAATATAATCTTACCGCAATTCATGCAAAAGTGCCTGATGTCATTGTACCGTTGTCTGATATGTGATATTTGTACAACTCATCCATAAGCGATAAGCCTTAGATCACCATCTACCATATAAAACATAATATCAGTTTGTGTGTTTGTACAGATGTCTGTCCCACTTCATAAAGGTAGGTTTTAAAGTCCAATCTTTTAACACGAATGTGTGTTCACTACAGTCTATTTTTGAGGATAAAACAAACTTGAAAAACATTTTCCATAAGAGTAATTATGTCTCTTCTATCGGAATTTTAGACGGTTGCTTAGAAACCAGGCCTCGAGGGCGGTGTACAGAAGCGTTATTTAAATAGCAATACATACAAAGTGAAAGGAAGTAAAATTCGCTCTGTATGATGTCTAATAAATAAAGATATAAACACCCGTGACACTAGGCCCAGACTTCAGACTTTGGCACGCTCACGCGGCTGCGCCGTCGAATAAACTGTTCCAACCCGTAATTTTTGACGGACTTTTTACGAGTCATAAAATAAAGATCATATCTTTAACCCAAAGCACAAGATAATCTATTATAGGGTATGTTCACCAATAAATTCTCGCTTCCTTTCCCCCCATATCAGCATACCTGGTTGTTATGAGCGACTGTGATATGCCGGGGTTCTGAGATGGACAGTCTGTAGTTTATCACCGAGTCCCGACGAGACCCAGGTATTCGACACGATGAAAAGATACGTGTGTATTGGTCCATGCAGAGAGGGCGGCCATGATAATGAGAACGGGGCAGGTGTCCCCTACAATAACACGGCAGAGGAAGATCCACAGCATCGGACATTACAATAAAATCAACACAAAATGTTATATAATTACCTCCGCCAATGAAGGTGGACGGAGGTTATGTTTTCACCCCTATTTGGCTGTCAGTGAGCAGGATATCTTAAAAAGTGGATTCAGAGAAATTTGGTGGTCAGCTTGGTTGTGTGACAGAGCCTGGTGTTGGCTTAGCGGTTAGGGTGCCGGCATGGGATACTAGGATCCTGGGTTCGAATCCCGGTCGATCGCTGAATTAACACCAGGGGGGTTGACCCAGCCTGTTATCCTTCTGAGGTCGGCAAATTGAGTACCAGATAACTGGTAATTCCCTGTGTGTCGCAAGAGGCGACTAACAGGGTTGGCGGCAGGAAGGGCATCCGGCCATAAAACATTGCTTCAAAAAAAGGGTACCACGGTGCCCAGAAAAAGGCCAACCCCCGCTTTGCGGGGGAAAATGGCCTCTAAAGGCGGTTCTTGGTTGTGTGACAAGGACGAAACGATTAGATTTTGGTGAAGATCGTGATCCAGATCCGATAATTTTTCTAATGATTCTTCACCATTGAGAGATAGGACCAAAAACGTCGACAACATGAGGAAATTAATGAAAAGCAGGACAAACTGAATGAAATTTAAATGAACACAATATCTCTTTATTACCCTGCTTTCACCTGCACCCCCCTTCTCCATCCTTAAATACTTCAAAATGGTATTCACTCACCTGTCCAGCAGAGACTTGAAATCGAGCACACCAGCAATGAGCCTGGAAGCAAACCTGAAAATGACGTCAGAGATGGGAAGTGGCTGAGCACATTGAAGCTACATATATCATACAACTTCTCCATAAGCCTTAGATCACCATATGTTTGCATGCATGCCATTGTTTGCATATATGCATATACCATAAACTTTCATGTAATACAAAAATGCTTGCATATACTCAGGATACCCAAAGGGGCTCACTCAAGGCACATGCATGCACTCACGCATGCACTCACGCATATACACACACACACACACACACACACACACACACATACACACACACACACACACACACACACACACACACACGCTCTCTCTCTAATGATAGAATACTATTATTCAACAAGTAGTTGCAGGGCGCTGTCATCTCCAATGGCATTTGGAAAGTTTTGGATAGGTATCAACCAGCTGAACATAAAATAAGACTACCATGAGCGCTCTCCAGAGGGCCAAATCGATATATGAGAAAGTTGACTGGAGGGTGTTGGCAGAGGCGGCATTAGGGTCATGCAACCCATGATAAACACAGTGCAAAGGGAATGCTCCATCTCGAGGAAAGAAAGAACTGTCATGTAATGAATCGATATAAAAAAACCTTTTCCCCTGATGTCGAACTAGACAGGACTATTACAAAATTATGGGTGAGGTTAGTCGAGGAAGCAGGTTAACTGGAATATTAACATTTAATGTATAAAAATGCAACAATAATCACGATGAACTTTGTATAATTCCTCATGTTAATGACACATAATGGATATTGTTCAGCAAATCCACACTACAATGTATTGTACGATCACAAAACAACCCCTCATTATTAAATCCAATAACCCATGCTCAAGGTGGAATGTTGCGGTGTTTTAAATCATGAGCGTGTCAAAGCACCTGCCCCAAGGATGAAACGAAACTACCCCAACAGTGCTGAAAAGCAGAGAATAGCTCAACAAAAGGCGAAAAGGGTTGAAAATCACCGGAAACTAACTTTTTTCGTTTCACAAGCGGCAGAACCAGGAAACGGTCCTCGGTCTATCTCTAGCACATCTGGGGTGCGTCCCATTACCAATCAGCTTTTATACACTTCATATACACACCTCATGTTGTTTATACATATTCATATACACTTGTTATTGTACGCACACTCAGTCATGGATTCCCACACCTGAGCTGTCCCTGGATGTCATGAAAGTCTTGTTTTGGAAATAGCACTCCAGGATTGGAATGGACCACCAGTGGCAGCCGGCAGTCCAGGAAGGCTGAGTGCACCCACCAGTCATAGAGCTAAAAATGGAGGTTTAAAAGAGGGCAGGGTTTGGGACAAGGAAGTGGGGGCAAAGTGGAGCATCAAGACAGGAAGCAGATTCCCAAGGACTGTCACTCTCCCACTAGGGACAAGGAAGTGGGGGCAATTAATCGGTTATATTTAATGAGAGTTCTCAGTCTTCAATGCGTGCAAATCCAGCAGATTGATCACGCGGCATGTTTCATCCAATCACGAGCAACCTTTCTTACCCAGTTCTCTGTCCGCTTCGCTTTCTGCAGAAGCTGCTCCTGGAGAAGCTCCCCCAGACCTCCCGATTGACCAAACTCTTCGACAAGTGCAGCAGAATATGCCAGGTCTTCTTCTGATACAAGAGGACGCAGGGTCTGCGCGGACCACAAGCAAAGCATCCTTTGGTTTTTGAATCATTAACATTGCTTTTTCCATCATGTTTGCAAACTCAACAAGCATTCTGAGTATTGCACTGCAATACATGTCCTCTACCGGCAGCCTGCACGTATTGCACTATATGTGAATTATATAATTACCAACTCACGGTCTGAGGTAACTTTGCTAAAAATTATCCAATTTGCACCAAATAAAGTTTATGAATGGTTGCACAGACCCCTACTTCTCACTAAAAGTGGAAACAGAATGTAAATTGGAGTTAAAATAAGCCCGCAAGGTCGCTCCATGGAGCATCTACATTCCCTAAACTCTCCTGCACTCCATCCTCCATCCAGCGTCCTTAAACGTATTTTTAACTCGAAGGTCACAAGAAACTCATTTTGCAATAAATGTTCGTTTCCCATAAATCGTACACTTTCAAAAATCCAATCTCACCCCTCCCCTCCAAATCTTCCCCATAACCCCTCCCCTCCAAATCTTCCCCATCACCCCTCCCCTCCAAATCTTCCCCATCACCCATCCCTTTCAAATCTCCCCCCTTGCCCCCTCCCTCCTAAACTACCCCCTCACCCCTCCCCGCCAAGACGCCCCCTCGCCCCTCCCCTCCTAGACTCCTGCCTCACCCCTCCCCTCCAAATCTCCCCCATATCCCATCCCTTTCAAATCCCTCCCCTTGTCCCTTCCCTCCCAAACTCCCCCCTCACCCCTCCCCTTCAAATCTCCCCACCCTCATTGCTTCTCAATTTCCCCCCTCTCACTCCCCCTCCTCAAAGCGTCCTCCCCGCTTCTTCCCCCTTCAAACTCTCACCTCCATCTCCCCCAACCTTCTGCCTCGCTCTTCCCCCTCCTCAAATAACACCTCATTGTGGCTCACCCAATCACCATCAAACCTTTTGTCCGCCCCATCCTTCCCTTTCTCCGAGCTATTCTGAAATCTCTGACACACCTTCAACAGCTCTCCCTACCTCTTCCACCTCTTCCACATCTTACCCTACCCCTCCTCCCCCCTGTTCTGTATCTGATGCTCCCCCTTCCTCTTCATTAACGGTATGGACCTCAAACATCCGGGGCCTTCGTTCAAACTTAACTGATCTCTCCATACAGGTTGCTTCTGTCAAACCAGACGTGATCTGCTTAACAGAAACTTTCCTCCTTTATGATGTCTCTGATTCCATAGTATCTCTCCCGGGCTACTCCCTCCTCCGGTATGATAGACCTGAGCCTCGTCCTGGAGGCGGGGTTGCTATCTTTATCAAAAACTCTCTTCCTCACTCGCCCTGCACTGCACTCTCTCCACCTCACCCCCAGGAATACCTCTGGCTACGGCTTCCCCTTCGCTCCCACCTCTTGTTCATATGTGTGTTGTACCGTCCACCAAACAGTGATGACTCCATCTACATCTCGCTGTCTGATGATATGGACCAACTTCTATCTACTCATCCCAACTCTCTCTTCCTCATATGTGGTGATTTCAACTGTCATCATGCCAGTTGGCTGGGTGTGGGTACCTCTCTCACCAGCCATGGCTCCTCAGCAAAGGACTTCTGTGACTCACTGGGACTGACACAATCTGTCAATTTCCCGACCCGGATCTCAGTCAACGGAACATCTTCTCTTCTGGACTTGGTTATGACTAACTTCCCTGAAAATGTCTGCTGCTCTTCTTCTGCTCCGATCGGATCATCTGATCATGTCCTTGTTAAAGTGGACATCTCTCTGACCATCCTCAGGGAGCCTGCTCAGCGTCGACGAGTCTGGCATTTCACTCAGGCCAACTGGCACGGTCTTCAAGCAGCCATCAATCATCTGGACTGGTCTCCCATCTCTACCACCTCTGACATCAACTCATCCTGGGAATTCTTCCAAAGTAAATTGCTCTCTCTCATGCACAGATTTATCCCATCTCGTCTTCAGTTGTCATACCCTTCCTCCCATCCATGGTACACGGAATCTTGTGGTGAGGCTGTTGCCCAGAAACAACTTGCCTTCATCTCCTGGAAAGCAAATCCAACGGAAGGAAATCTCATTTCCTTTCACAAAGCCCGAAACAAGTGTGTGTCCACCCTCAGGAGAGCCAGGAAACAATATCTCTCCGTTCTCAAGACCGAACTCTCTTATCTGTCTCCCTCTTCCAAATCCTGGTGGCGTCTGGTCAAATCCGTTTCTGGTGTTTGTTCCCCCTCCATCCCCTCCCTTACCTCAAACGGCTACACAGCTGACTCCGCACGTGAAAAAGCTGAATGCCTCAACTCTGTGTTTGCCTCTAAATCTTGTGTCCCAAACCCATCCCTCTCTGTACCCACCATACCCAGTCGTACCCTGCTGCTCCTGGACTCCGTGTCCTTTCCTCCTGACAAGGTGGAAAAGTTTCTGTCAACCCTCGACTCTGATTCTGCAACTGGACCCGACGGCATCAGCCCACGGGTCCTAAAATCCTGCTCTGCTGCTCTATCTCACCCTCTCTCTGTTCTCTTCACCCTCTCTTTTGCTCAAGGTCAACTGCCATCTGCTTGGAAATCAGCCAACATCACCGCTTTGCACAAAAAAGGTGCAAAAACAGATCCTAGCAACTACAGACCAATCAGCCTTCTCCCAATTATCAGCAAAGTCATGGAATCCATCATTGCTTCGGATATGAAATCTTTCCTCTTCTCCAATGGCTTGATCTCTGATCATCAATTTGGTTTCAGACCAGGTCACTCTACTCTGGACATGCTGCTTCTGCTGTCTCAACAATGGATGGAGGTCCTCAATGCCAAACAGGAAATTAGAGCTGTCTCCCTCGACATATCACGTGCCTTCGACACGGTCTGGCACCCCGCTCTGCTCACCAAACTCTCCTCCTTTGGTATCCATGGAAATCTCCACGCATGGCTGGCGGACTTCCTCTCTGGTCGTAGTCAACGTGTGGCCCTGAATGGGTTTCTCTCATCTCCTCTTCCTGTTCAGGCTGGAGTTCCCCAAGGCAGTGTTCTGGGCCCCGTGCTTTTTCTGGTCTTCATCAATGATCTCTCTGACTCTCTCGAAAATCCTCTCTATCTCTTTGCTGATGACTCCACTCTCTGCCGCTCCATTCCTCTTCCCTCAGATCGGCAGTCTGCTGCCTCCTCACTCTCTTAAGACCTGGACAAAATCACAGACTGGTCAAACAAGTGGAACATGTCTTTCAATCCTGACAAATCTCACACTCTTACTATGTCTCTCCGAAAAGATCGACTGGACAACCCTCCCATCTACTTTCTCAACAATCCTCTCCAAGAAGTTCTGTCGCTCAAGATTTTGGGTCTCACTATCTGCCATGATCTTTCTTGGGAAAACCACATTTCCAAGCTGGCCTCCAAAGCCAGTCACCGACTGGGCATCCTCCGTCGTGCAAAGTCCTTCCTCGGCACACCTGAGCTCCTCACCACATACAAGGCTTTCATCCACAGCTCAATGGAATACTGTTCTCCCCTTTGGGCCGGTGCTCCTGCCTCACACCTAGCTCGGCTTCACGCTGTTGAAACCAAAGCTTTCAGAATTATTGGAATCTCCCGCGATGAAGCTATCTCTGAGGGCCTTTCACTCACTCACCGCAGGCAGGTAGGTGGTCTTTCTGTCTTCTACCGACTTCTCTCCAGCCTTGCACCCCCAGCTCTCTCTGTGCTCTGTCCCCCAAATATTCCTACAGGTCGCACAAGATCTGCCAGCAACCCTCTGATGGTTAAACTGCCGAAATCTCGGCTCTCTGCTCACCTTCACTCTTTCATTCCTCTTTTCTCCCGCCTCTGGAACAAACTCCCTCACTCCCTTCAATCCCACTCCTCCCTCCAGGTCTTTAAAACAGCTGTTCACCACCATCTCTTATCTTCCCCCATCCAAAACCTTGATCTTTTCTACCCCCGCTAATTCACCCCAGATCCACCTTGTTTGAAATTCCAACTTCTTTCCTGGAAGTCCTGGCAGTGTCCATATGTTTTATACCTCTCCCACCGCCCCCTTCCCACGCCCCCCCCCCCCCCCAAAGCCCTCGCCCTCTCTCAGATCTCTCGATGTCTCCATGTCTCTCGGTCCCTGCTCTCAAATGTTGTGTTTGTGTCCTTCCCCCTCTCTCCCCATCTTGTCTACCGCTCCCTATGTTATATGTTTTATGTGTCGGTTTGTCTTTCTGTGTGATTAATGTTCGCTCTCTCACGAGCCTCGATCTTGTATACAACAAAAAAAAAAAAAAAAAAAAAAAATCCTGCACGTATTGCACTATGTGTGAATTATATAATTACCAACTCACGGTCTGAGGTAACTCGGATAAAAACTATCCAATTTCCACCAAATAAAGTTCATGAATGGTTGCACAGATCGCTACTTCTCACTAAAAGTGGAAACAGAATGTAAATTGGAGTTAAAACAAGGAATATTAACAGCTTTGACTTACCGCACTCCAAATTATAGTCCGGAAAACTGTTGGGGAAATTCCCAAAGTTCAAAGTGCCATAATTTTGTCAAAAATGATCGAAACGTCGTGAAGTTCGAACTTGATCTGTATCTTATCATGAGGAAACCATGTGCCAAGTTTGAAATCATTAGCGTTAAGAGTTCAGACAAAAAAGTCCGGAAAGCTGTTCTTTGCGTGACGGACGGAGGGACGGAGTGCAAACCTATAGTCCCCTCTGGTGTACACTGGTAGGGGACTAATAAGAACAATTATGTGTGACCATTCCGAGTAAAACGCTGCAGTTGAGCTTTCTCTGGGAACAGGTTACGGAACAGGTACGTTTCAATCTCAAAAGGCCTATCTTTAAAAAGTCCCCACTCTTCTTCTCACCAGCCCGTACATGAGTGTCAACATCTGAACACAAAAAGTTTACAAACCGCTTTCAAATACCCAATGATGCAACAATTTCCCAACTCAATTATATTCATCCGGTAGAAGCACAAGAGATGACCTGCAGGTAGCGTTCAAGGGTCTGTCGCAGTGGTGGAACGGGTAGGCGAGGAAGCTTCTCGATATCTTGATCCAGGTCGTTCAGCGAGTCCGATCCTTGAGCTTCCAACAAACCCAACCGGACCGGACTGTCTACATATGGCGGTGCCGCAGCATTCCACCGTGTCCGATTGGCTGGTCTTGAACCCGAATGGCCCTGGGCAGCCACGGCCTATGGAATGTAAACAAGTACATGTTTTGAATATTAAACTTCTTATACATTTATAGGCCGCCTACAGATTACGTATGCAAAAAAAAAACAGGGTCGCCACTCCGACGCAGCAACCTTTACAGGTTTGAACAATTTCAAATGAGCAAGGAACATACAAAGTCTTATAAGGCATTACTGCAGTACTTCAAAATGCACCAATCACAGCAAAGGAAGTAGTTTTAAACTCTGAATCTCAACATGTCTTTGAGCTGTTTCTACAAAAGGTATCAGGGTTGGCAAGGTAGCCTAGACGTACACGCACTAAGCCTCTGAGCTGTCAAGCCGGAGTTTGAATCCCGACCCCGCTATAAATGGTCACCCTGGTGTTTCAGATATAGTACATCGGAGGGACGTTGAGGCACAGGACAAGCATCGGTCATTTGCGGACGTTAAAGATCCCTTGGTGTCTTTCACGAAGAGTAAGCGAGTTATCGGCAGCACGCTGAACAAATTGCAGATTCCTACCTCAAACTGAATCGGTCGATCGATCGATCGGTCGATCGGTCGATCGCTGAATTAACGCCAGGGGGGTTGACTCAGCCTGTCATCCTTCTGAGGTCGGCTAATTGAGTACCAGTTCACTGGTAATTCCCTGCTTGTCGTAAAAAGGCGACAAAAAGGGTTGGCGTCAGGAAGGGCATCCGGCCGTAAAACATTGCTTCAAAAAGGGGACCGAAAAACAACAACAACCACGGTTCCCGAAAAAGGCCAACCCCCGCTTTGCGGGGAAAAATGGCCTCTAAAGGTGTTTTTTTTTTTTTTTTCCTCAAACTGTGGGTGGTGAGTGGTCTTGTTTTCTTGGAAATCCTTTGACACCAGGTAACACCACGTGCTATCGCAGAGGGTGGTTGTTGCTTTGGCAGCGGCTCCTACACTATAAATGAATTAACGTTCCCAGAATGTTCACAAATTCCATGCGAATGGCCATCTTCAGCTCCGAAGGGCAACCTTGATGATGACAATAGATATGATTATGTGAATAATGATCTTACAGAAACTGGCGAAGACAGGCCGAGTGATCGACGAACGTAGATCTGTCTAGGATATAATCCCAAAGTCTGTGGTTCCATTTGCCGTTTGTTGGGAATACTTTGGTTTACCGATTTGTTCCATCACCTTTACGCAATCTCCACAAGCATTTCTTGTTGACGTTTTTCATTCCTGATGTGAAAAATGAAGTCAAGGATGAATGAAGGTCAATCTATTTATCACGCACACAAATATGATGGGAATTTTAAGACACCGCACCCCATAACCACAATACATGTCCCTTTCTCCTTTTATCTCCTACTATAATTCTCCCTTCTCTTTCTTTCTCCATCAAGTACCCTCTCCCTCCTTCCTTTATTCCTCGTGCATATACGTAGTAAATACGTATATAATCCCTCATGCTCGGCTTTTATGGTTACAATAGTCTACCAAACGATTATAATACAAGGTGATGGATACATTACGCGTTCTATTTTCATTATCGACCCTTAATTGAGGCACCCAGTGTGGGTTTGCGTTTAACGTGAGAACAAGACCAGGACCAGGGCCGGGACTGTGCAAGGACCAGGACCAGGACCGGCACCATGACCGGGGCCAGGACCAGGGTCAACATCAATACCGGGGCCAGAACCGGGACAGGGGCAGGGGCTAGGATCGGGGCCGGGACCAGGACCGGGGCCAGCGCCCGGACCAGGACTGGGACCAAGTGTAAACGCCTCCAAATGATCAGATAAACCACGAATGGACAACGAAGCAGAAGCCTATATAGTCTAGTAGGAAGACTAGGTCCCCCTGCACCCCCCGGAGATATACTTCTAATCAGTGTTTCTAGATTGGAAAAAATGTGTAGAAAATGACTAGCTATGGCCCCAAGCTGAAAAAATGTCCCACATACCATTTTTATGCAAATTACTGCTGCCATTATCAAAAAAAGACTAGGTCCCCCTGCACCCCCCGGAGATATACTTCTAATCAGTGTTTCTAGATTGGAAAAAATGTGTAGAAAATGACTAGCTATGGCCCCAAGCTGAAAAAATGTCCCACATACCATTTTTATGCAAATTACTGCTGCCATTATCAAAAAAAGACTAGGTCCCCCTGCACCCCCCGGAGATATACTGAAACTGGCAGTGACTGGTGATTGAAATGCGGTGCCTTTTTGTGTTTCAGGTCGAGGTACGTGAACTCCCCACGATCTACAGCAACCAGGAAGAGACTGATACCAGGGTGGTTCTGTACCTCCATCATGCTGCTACCATCGGATACAAGAACGCTGTAGTCAGAACACCGGACACAGACATCCTCCTGATCCTGCTCCACCATGCCCACAACATCAAGCTGACGGTGTACCTGGATACAGGGTCAGGGAAGCATCGCCAACTTGTCAACGTCTCTGAGCTGGCAGAATCCCTGGGAGAGGACTACTGTGCCACTCTCCTGGGGTACTATGTGTTCAGCGGAGAAGACTGCACCAGTGCCTTCAAAGGGAAGGGAAAAGTCGGGCCCTTGAAAAAGCTGGAGAAGAATCCCAGGTTTCACAGGGCATTCGGTGAATTTCACAGGGTATTTAGAAAAATAAAACTTTGTGTTAACGTCTGTGTAGACGGACCTTAATATGAGTCTATTATTTCGTAAAACTGTGATTATTTTGTAAATAAAGCACTAATTAGCATACTAGTATACCATAGACACATGTAATCATGTTATGAATAGTTCTATCATGATCTATGCCCTTCAAAACATGGGTCTAGACACCTTCATTTTTCAATTATCTGCAATATTGGCTGAGATATGTCAAAAATCGTTTTTTTGATAATGGCAGCAGTAATTTGCATAAAAATGGTATGTGGGACATTTTTTCAGCTTGGGGCCATAGCTAGTCATTTTCTACACATTTTTTCCAATCTAGAAACACTGATTAGAAGTATATCTCCGGGGGGGTGCAGGGGGACCTAGTCTTTTTTTGATAATGGCAGCAGTAATTTGCATAAAAATGGTATGTGGGACATTATTTCAGCTTGGGGCCATAGCTAGTCATTTTCTACACATTTTTTCCAATCTAGAAACACTGATTAGAAGTATATCTCCGGGGGGTGCAGGGGGACCTAGTCTTCCTACTAGACTAATACACACCACGTCATCCTCCGAATTGAAGTCCCAGTAGTGATGCCTTTAAATCGTGATATTAATCCCAATTTCAACGCATATGTATGTATGTATATACATATACAAGGCATCAATGATTGTTTTGTATTTAATTACGCGAATGTGTACTTGTATATAACTGTCATTCTGAGGAAAGCTAGTCAATGAAAGCTAGTCTGTTGGGAGCCGTTGGTGAGGTATGTGGATGGACAAAAGGACCACCGAGGCACTCAGAAACATGGTGGTGGGATGATGAAGTTGGAAAGAGGATTGACGAGAAGAGGAAGAAGTTCAAGGAGTGGCAGAAGGCGAAGGGTACGGGAGCAGAAACAGCAGAGCATGAAAGTTATAAGGCAGCCAGGAAGGCTGCAAAGAAAGAGGTAGCAAAGGCGCAGGCGGCATGTAGGAAAATGTTCGGAGAACGCTTGGATTCCGAAGAGGGTCAGAAAGCAGTATTCAGGATTGCAAAGCAGATAGCGAAAGAGAGGTGTGATGTGATGGGGGTGAGTTGCTTGAAGGATGAAGTGGGACAAATCGTTGTCGACCCAGATGGAATTAAAGGAAGATGGAAAAGATATATGGAAATGCTGTTGAATACAGAGAATGAATGGGATGGCAACATAGAGAGTAACCCAGTTTTAGGACCGGCAGAGAAGATAACCGAGAACGAAGTTGAGGAAGCGATAAAAGCAATGAAGGGTAGAAAAGCGGGAGGGCCGACGGGAGTTGTGGGAGATATGTTGAAGGCAGCAGTTGGGGTGTGAAGAGAATGACAGAGATCTGTAATCTGGTGGTGAAAGAAGGCCGCATTCCAGTGAATTGGGAACTGAGTACCCTCGTCCCTCTATACAAGGGGAAAGGTGACCCTCTGGAGTGTGGCTCGTACCGAGCGATAAAGTTATTGGAGCATGGAATGAAGGTATTGGAAAGGGTGTTGGAGAGGAGGATAAGGAAGAAAGTGAAGATCGACGAAATGCAGTTTGGATTTATGCCAGGAAGAGGAACGACAGACGTGCTTTTCATTGTGAGGCAGTTGCAGGAGAAGTACATGGAGAAGACGAAGAAGTTGTTTCTTGGGTTTGTTGATCTGGAGAAAGCATTCGATAGGGTTCCACGCAAAGTATTGACATGGGCATTGAGGAAGTCAGGAGTGGAGGAATGGTTGATCAGAGTAGTGATGGCAATGTACAAAAGGGCGCGCACAGCTGTAAGGACGAAGGACAGGAACAGTGGTGAGTTTGAGGTGAAGGTGGGAGTGCATCAGGGGTCGGTACTAAGTCCACTACTATTTGTAGCTGTGATGGAGGTGCTGGCTCAGAACGTAAAGGAGGGTTTACCATGGGAGTTGTTGTATGCAGATGATCTGGTGTTGATTTCAGAAAGTATGGATGGACTGAAGGAAAAGATGAACAAGTGGAAGGAATGTATGGAGACAAAAGGTCTGAAGGTGAATATCGGAAAGACGAAGGTGATGGCAAGTGGTAAAGCATGTGGTGAGGTGGAAAGAACTGGGGAGTGGCCCTGTGCTGTGTGTAGGAAGGGTGTCGGAGTGAACTCCATTCAATGTACAATGTGCGCTGAGTGGGTTCATCAAAAATGTAGTGGTCTGAGAGGGTCATTAACCAGTGTGGCAGCTACATTCAAATGTAAGGTGTGCACAGAGGGAGCTGCAGATGGAGGAAATGTTGAGTTGGATCTTGGAGACGGCGTGAAGCTGGAAGGTGTGAAAACATTTTGCTACCTCGGAGACATGCTGAATGGAGAAGGTGGATCAGACTCGGCAACGGTTGCTAGAGTGAGATGTGCATGGAAGAAGTTTCGGGAACTGAGTGGCGTGCTGATGATGAGGGGAGTGTCGTTGAAGCTGAAGGGAAAGGTGTATGCTGCATGTGTGAGAAGTATTATGATTTATGGGAGCGAGACATGGGTAATGAACGTAGAGCAGCAACGAAGGTTGGAAAGGGTGGAAATGCGAATGGTTCGACGGATGTGCGGAGTATCGTTGAGAGAGAGGAAGACAAATGATGAATTGCGAAAGATGATGGGAATAGAGCCTGTGATTGATGCTGTGAGGAGGAACAGGTTGAGATGGTTTGGTCATGTGCTGAGGAAGGATGAAAGTGACTGGTTGAGAAGAGTGATGGAAATGAATGTAGAAGGAAGTAGAGGACGGGGAAGACCGAGAAAGACTTGGCTAAAGATGGTGGAAGAAGAAATGCGGGCAAGGGGGTTAACAAGGAGAGATGCAGAAAATAGGGCAAAATGGAGAAGATTGTCATGGGGACCGCAAGGCTAACCCCCGCTCTAGTAGGGAAAATGGCCTTTAAAATGCATGTTGTTTGTTGTTGTTATATAACTGTCATTAATTTCAAAAGGCTTAGGCACTATCGAGCGATTTATTTGGAAAAACTCCAAAAAACCGATCTTTTTTCACTCACTGATGAACCTCTGAAAGTTTGACGAAGATCCGCTCAGCCATCTCTGAGAAAAATGGCGACACACAGACAGACAGACAGACATCTCTCTTATAAAGTAGATATATTTAAAATTTGATTTGTGAAGTGTTCCATTCGTTAGACAGTCGAGCATATCCTCATCTACCTGCAGACAAACCGCTTCAGCATGCCTTTGTGTGTAAATGTGGCAGCGGAGTGAAACCCGATGCCATGAAATCGAGTTCATTTTTCTCCTCCTCTTCCTGCCTAATGCTCTTCTTCCTCCTCCTTCTCCTCCTCCTCCTCAGTATCACGAGGCGTTGATTTTATTTATGATGATACGTGATTGTCTAAACTGTAGATGGTGTGATTAAATTGCCCTTCGATTGTAACGGAGCTGTCGTGCCATTGTTGAAGACCATACGGAGGAGGAAAGCTGCCAATTGAGTTAAGGAGAGGTCTTGGTGGTGACCACCTGTGGGTCTTATACCACCTGTGGGTCTTGTACCACCTGTGTGTGAAATCCTGTTGTGTTTGTGTGCTTCCCTCTCTCTCCATCTTGTCTCCCACTCCCTTTATCATATGTTTTATGTGTCAGTTTGTCTTTTTTGTGATAAATATTAGCTCTTACATGAGCCTCGATCTTGTATACAAAAAAAATATATATATATATATATATATATATATATATATATATATATATATATATATATATATATATATATATATATAATCAACGAACATAACAGCGTGACGAGCGCTGTCCCGATCTCCTGTGGACCGAAGTCCTAGACCAAAGCGTCACCTCCGACCCAAAGGGTCTTCTGGAGGCTTCAGCCCGGCCACTCTGTCAACAGACAGAGATTTATTCATTGGTCCCCATTGGCTAAACATCAAGCAGAGCCGCCAATCCAGATTTCGGGCTTATTAACCTGTATTGGGGGCCACAGGGAAGCCCTGCCTTTTTTATATGAAAAAAGGTAAAAAGTCAAACATTTGAACAGCCTTGGACGTGCACCTTGACCCCATGGTCAAGGCACATCGTCAACAAGGCTGTCCCCATAACAATACACATGCGCCTCAACCCCGAGGGGGAAACGCATGGTCATTCAAACGCATGCATCATGCCCCCCAAAGGGCCACAATGCATGGTCATACAGTTGGGACCACTCCTCTTAATAGGAGTGAGACCCCTTAATCCACCGGCAGGGAATTACTCCTGCCAGGTCCGATTTGCATGCAGTTTTATTTACTCGTTTAGGGCCCGAACAGAAGGCCTGCCTTTTTTGCAGTGAAAAAAGGTAAAAACTCAAACATTTGAACAGCCTTGGACGTGCACCTTGACCCCATGGTCAAGGCACATCGTCAACAAGGCTGTCCCCATTACAATACACATGCGCCTCAACCCCGAGGGGAAAGCGCATGGTCATTCAAAACACATGCATCATGCCCCCGGAGGGCCACAATGCATGGTCATACCGGTGGGACCACTCCTCTTAATAGGAGTGAGACCCCTTAATCCACTGGCAGGGAATTACTCCTGCCAGGTCCGATTTCCATGCAGTTTTTTTGCTTCGATCGTTTAGGGCCTGACCGAAGGCCTGCCTTTTTTACAAGAAAAAAGGTAAAAATTCAAACATTTGAACAGCCTCGGACGTGCACCTTGACCCCATGGTCAAGGCACAGCGTCTGCAAGGCTGTCCCCAAAACAATACACATGCGCCTCAACCCCGAGGGGGAAGCACATGGTCATTCAAACGCATGCATCATGCCCCCGAAGGGCCACAATGCATGGTCATACAGGTGGGACCACTCCTCTTAATAGGAGTGAGACCCCTTAATCCACCGGCAGGGAATTACTCCTGCCAGGTCCGATTTGCATGCAGTTTTTCGCGTCCGTTTTAGGGCCCCGGACAGGGCCTGCCTTTTTTACACTGAAAAAAGGTAAAAAGTCAAACATTTGAACAGCCTTGGACGTGCACCTTGACCCCATGGTCAAGGCACAACGTCAACAAGGCTGTCCCCATAACAATACACATGCGCCTCAACCCCGAGGGGGAAGCGCATGGTCATTCAAACGCATGCATCATGCCCCCCGAAGGGCCACAATGCATGGTCATACAGTTGGGACCACTCCTCTTAATAGGAGTGAGACCCCTTAATCCACCGGCAGGGCATTACTCCTGCCAGGTCCGATTTGCATGCAGTTTTTCGCGTGTTTAGGGCCCACACGGAAGGCCTGCCTTTTTTACGATGAAAAAAGGTAAAAAGCCAAACATTTGAACAGCCTCGGACGTGCACCTTGACCCCATGGTCAAGGCACAACGTCAACAAGGCTGTCCCCATAACAATACACATGCGCCTCAACCCCGAGGGGGAAGCACATGGTCATTCAAACGCATGCATCATGCCCCCGAAGGGCCACAATGCATGGTCATACAGTTGGGACCACTCCTCTTAATAGGAGTGAGACCCCTTAATCCACCGGCAGGGCATTACTCCTGCCAGGTCCGATTTGCATGCAGTTTTTTTCCTGTATTGGGGGCCACAGGGAAGCCCTGCCTTTTTTACAAGAAAAAAGGTAAAAAGTCAAACATTTGAACAGCCTTGGACGTGCACCTTGACCCCATGGTCAAGGCACATCGTCAACAAGGCTGTCCCCATAACAATACACATGCGCCTCAACCCCGAGGGCGAAGCGCATGGTCATTCAAACGCATGCATCATGCCCCCCAAAGGGCCACAATGCATGGTCATACAGTTGGGACCACTCCTCTTAATAGGAGTGAGACCCCTTAATCCACCGGCAGGGCATTACTCCTGCCAGGTCCGATTTGCATGCAGTTTTTTTCCTGTATTGGGGGCCACAGGGAAGCCCTGCCTTTTTTACTATGAAAAAAGGTAAAAAGTCAAACATTTGAACAGCCTTGGACGTGCACCTTGACCCCATGGTCAAGGCACAACGTCAACAAGGCTGTCCCCATAACAATACACATGCGCCTCAACCCCGAGGGGGAAACGCATGGTCATTCAAACGCATGCATCATGCCCCCCGAAGGGCCACAATGCATGGTCATACAATTGGGACCACTCCTCTTAATAGGAGTGAGACCCCTTAATCCACCGGCAGGGAATTACTCCTGCCAGGTCCGATTTGCATGCAGTTTTTCGCGTGTTTAGGGCCCACACGGAAGGCCTGCCTTTTTTACAAGAAAAAAGGTAAAAATTCAAACATTTGAACCGCCTTGGACGTGCACCTTGACCCCATGGTCAAGGCACATCGTCAACAAGGCTGTCCCCATTACAATACACATGCGCCTCAACCCCGAGGGGGAAACGCATGGTCATTCAAAACGCATGCATCATGCCCCCAGAGGGCCACAATGCATGGTCATACTGGTGGGACCACTCCTCTTAATAGGAGTGAGACCCCTTAATCCACTGGCAGGGAATTACTCCTGCCAGGTCCGATTTGCATGCAGTACTTGTTTCTCGTTTTAGGGCCCCGGACAGGGCCTGCCTTTTTTACAAAGAAAAAAGGTAAAAAGTCAAACATTTGAACAGCCTTGGACGTGCACCTTGACCCCATGGTCAAGGCACATCATCAACAAGGCTGTCCCCATAACAATACACATGCGCCTCAACCCCGAGGGGGAAGCGCATGGTCATTCAAACGCATGCATCATGCCCCCCGAAGGGCCACAATGCATGGTCATACTGGTGGGACCACTCCTCTTAATAGGAGTGAGACCCCTTAATCCACTGGCAGGGAATTACTCCTGCCAGGTCAGATTTCCATGCAGTTTTTGTCCACTGTATTGGGGGCCACAGGGAAGCCCTGCCTTTTTTACAAGAAAAAAGGTAAAAAGTCAAACATTTGAACAGCCTTGGACGTGCACCTTGACCCCATGGTCAAGGCACATCGTCAACAAGGCTGTCCCCATAACAATACACATGCGCCTCAACCCCGAGGGGGAAACGCATGGTCATTCAAACGCATGCATCATGCCCCCCAAAGGGCCACAATGCATGGTCATACAGTTGGGACCACTCCTCTTAATAGGAGTGAGACCCCTTAATCCACCGGCAGGGCATTACTCCTGCCAGGTCCGATTTGCATGCAGTTTTATTTACCGTTTTAGGGCCCCGGACAGGGCCTGCCTTTTTTACAAGAAAAAAGGTAAAAAGTCAAACATTTGAACAGCCTTGGACGTGCACCTTGACCCCATGGTCAAGGCACATCGTCAACAAGGCTGTCCCCATTACAATACACATGCGCCTCAACCCCGAGGGGGAAACGCATGGTCATTCAAAACGCATGCATCATGCCCCCAGAGGGCCACAATGCATGGTCATACTGGTGGGACCACTCCTCTTAATAGGAGTGAGACCCCTTAATCCACTGGCAGGGAATTACTCCTGCCAGGTCCGATTTGCATGCAGTACTTGTTTCTCGTTTTAGGGCCCCGGACAGGGCCTGCCTTTTTTACAAAGAAAAAAGGTAAAAAGTCAAACATTTGAACAGCCTTGGACGTGCACCTTGACCCCATGGTCAAGGCACATCATCAACAAGGCTGTCCCCATAACAATACACATGCGCCTCAACCCCGAGGGGGAAGCGCATGGTCATTCAAACGCATGCATCATGCCCCCCGAAGGGCCACAATGCATGGTCATACTGGTGGGACCACTCCTCTTAATAGGAGTGAGACCCCTTAATCCACTGGCAGGGAATTACTCCTGCCAGGTCAGATTTCCATGCAGTTTTTGTCCACATTTAGGGCCCGCGCGAAGGCCTGCCTTTTTTGCAGTGAAAAAAGGTAAAAACTCAAACATTTGAACAGCCTTGGACGTGCACCTTGACCCCATGGTCAAGGCACATCGTCAACAAGGCTGTCCCCAAAACAATACACATGCGCCTCAACCCCGAGGGGGAAGCGCATGGTCATTCAAACGCATGCATCATGCCCCCCAAAGGGCCACAATGCATGGTCATACAGGTGGGACCACTCCTCTTAATAGGAGTGAGACCCCTTAATCCACCGGCAGGGAATTACTCCTGCCAGGTCAGATTTCCATGCAGTTTTTGTCCGTTTTAGGGCCCCGGACAGGGCCTGCCTTTTTTACAAAGAAAAAAGGTAAAAAGTCAAACATTTGAACAGCCTTGGACGTGCACCTTGACCCCATGGTCAAGGCACATCGTCAACAAGGCTGTCCCCATAACAACACACATGCGCCTCAACCCCGAGGGGGAAGCGCATGGTCATTCAAACGCATGCATCATGCCCCCGAAGGGCCACAATGCATGGTCATACAGGTGGGACCACTCCTCTTAATAGGAGTGAGACCCCTTAATCCACCGGCAGGGAATTACTCCTGCCAGGTCCGATTTCCATGCAGTTTTCGCGTCCGTTTTAGGGCCCCGGACAGGGCCTGCCTTTTTTACAAAGAAAAAAGGTAAAAAGTCAAACATTTGAACAGCCTTGGACGTGCACCTTGACCCCATGGTCAAGGCACATCGTCAACAAGGCTGTCCCCATAACAATACACATGCGCCTCAACCCCGAGGGGAAGCGCATGGTCATTCAAACGCATGCATCATGCCCCCCGAAGGGCCACAATGCATGGTCATACAATTGGGACCACTCCTCTTAATAGGAGTGAGACCCCTTAATCCACCGGCAGGGCATTACTCCTGCCAGGTCCGATTTGCATGCAGTTTTCGCGTCGGCGTTTAGGGCCCGCACGAAAAAGGCCAGCCTTTTTTACACTGAAAAAAGGTAAAAAGTCAAACATTTGAACAGCCTTGGACGTGCACCTTGACCCCATGGTCAAGGCACAACGTCAACAAGGCTGTCCCCATAACAATACACATGCGCTTCAACCCCGAGGGGGAAGCGCATGGTCATTCAAACGCATGCATCATGCCCCCCAAAGGGCCACAATGCATGGTCATACAGGTGGGACCACTCCTCTTAATAGGAGTGAGACCCCTTAATCCACCGGCAGGGAATTACTCCTGCCAGGTCAGATTTGCATGCAGTTTTATGCTTCGGCGTTTAGGGCCCGCACGAAAAAGGCCAGCCTTTTTTACACTGAAAAAAGGTAAAAAGTCAAACATTTGAACAGCCTTGGACGTGCACCTTGACCCCATGGTCAAGGCACAACGTCAACAAGGCTGTCCCCATAACAATACACATGCGCCTCAACCCCGAGGGGGAAGCGCATGGTCATTCAAACGCATGCATCATGCCCCCCAAAGGGCCACAATGCATGGTCATACAGGTGGGACCACTCCTCTTAATAGGAGTGAGACCCCTTAATCCACCGGCAGGGAATTACTCCTGCCAGGTCAGATTTGCATGCAGTTTTATGCTTCGGCGTTTAGGGCCCGCACGAAAAAGGCCAGCCTTTTTTACACTGAAAAAAGGTAAAAAGTCAAACATTTGAACAGCCTTGGACGTGCACCTTGACCCCATGGTCAAGGCACAACGTCAACAAGGCTGTCCCCATAACAATACACATGCGCCTCAACCCCGAGGGGGAAGCGCATGGTCATTCAAACGCATGCATCATGCCCCCCAAAGGGCCACAATGCATGGTCATACAGGTGGGACCACTCCTCTTAATAGGAGTGAGACCCCTTAATCCACCGGCAGGGAATTACTCCTGCCAGGTCAGATTTGCATGCAGTTTTATGCTTCGGCGTTTAGGGCCCGCACGAAAAAGGCCAGCCTTTTTTACACTGAAAAAAGGTAAAAAGTCAAACATTTGAACAGCCTTGGACGTGCACCTTGACCCCATGGTCAAGGCACATCGTCAACAAGGCTGTCCCCAAAACAATACACATGCGCCTCAACCCCGAGGGGGAAGCGCATGGTCATTCAAACGCATGCATCATGCCCCCCAAAGGGCCACAATGCATGGTCATACAGGTGGGACCACTCCTCTTAATAGGAGTGAGACCCCTTAATCCACCAGCAGGGAATTACTCCTGCCAGGTCAGATTTGCATGCAGTTTTATGCTTCCGTTTTAGGGCCCCGGACAGGGCCTGCCTTTTTTACAAAGAAAAAAGGTAAAAAGTCAAACATTTGAACAGCCTTGGACGTGCACCTTGACCCCATGGTCAAGGCACATCGTCAACAAGGCTGTCCCCATTACAGTACACATGCGCCTCAACCCCGAGGGGGAAACGCATGGTCATTCAAAACGCATGCATCATGCCCCCAGAGGGCCACAATGCATGGTCATACTGGTGGGACCACTCCTCTTAATAGGAGTGAGACCCCTTAATCCACTGGCAGGGAATTACTCCTGCCAGGTCAGATTTCCATGCAGTTTTTGTCCACGCATTTAGGGCCCGCACAGAAGGCCTGCCTTTTTTGCAGTGAAAAAAGGTAAAAACTCAAACATTTGAACAGCCTTGGACGTGCACCTTGACCCCATGGTCAAGGCACATCGTCAACAAGGCTGTCCCCAAAACAATACACATGCGCCTCAACCCCGAGGGGGAAGCACATGGTCATTCAAACGCATGCATCATGCCCCCGAAGGGCCACAATGCATGGTCATACAGGTGGGACCACTCCTCTTAATAGGAGTGAGACCCCTTAATCCACTGGCAGGGAATTACTCCTGCCAGGTCCGATTTCCATGCAGTACTTGCGCATATTTAGGGCCCGCACGAAGGCCTGCCTTTTTTACATCGAAAAAAGGTAAAAAGTCAAACATTTGAACAGCCTTGGACGTGCACCTTGACCCCATGGTCAAGGCACATCGTCACCAAGGCTGTCCCCAAAACAATACACATGCGCCTCAACCCCGAGGGGGAAGCACATGGTCATTCAAACGCATGCATCATGCCCCCGAAGGGCCACAATGCATGGTCATACAGGTGGGACCACTCCTCTTAATAGGAGTGAGACCCCTTAATCCACTGGCAGGGAATTACTCCTGCCAGGTCCGATTTCCATGCAGTACTTGCGCACACATTTAGGGCCCGCGCGAAGGCCTGCCTTTTTTGCAGTGAAAAAAGGTAAAAACTCAAACATTTGAACAGCCTTGGACGTGCACCTTGACCCCATGGTCAAGGCACATCGTCAACAAGGCTGTCCCCAAAACAATACACATGCGCCTCAACCCCGAGGGGGAAGCACATGGTCATTCAAACGCATGCATCATGCCCCCGAAGGGCCACAATGCATGGTCATACAGGTGGGACCACTCCTCTTAATAGGAGTGAGACCCCTTAATCCACCGGCAGGGCATTACTCCTGCCAGGTCCGATTTGCATGCAGTTTTGCCAACCTGTATTGGGGGCCACAGGGAAGCCCTGCCTTTTTTACAAGAAAAAAGGTAAAAAGTCAAACATTTGAACAGCCTTGGACGTGCACCTTGACCCCATGGTCAAGGCACATCGTCAACAAGGCTGTCCCCATAACAATACACATGCGCCTCAACCCCGAGGGGGAAACGCATGGTCATTCAAACGCATGCATCATGCCCCCGGAGGGCCACAATGCATGGTCATACAGGTGGGACCACTCCTCTTAATAGGAGTGAGACCCCTGAATCCACCGGCAGGGAATTACTCCTGCCAGGTCG
>NC_136273.1:56898945-57016749 GCF_964187855.1 Myxine glutinosa | reverse complement strand
TCCGCCTGAGCGAACCAGACGGCGGCATGTGCTTCCCAGAAAGTGGGCAGTTTGAGGGACACTGCCGTGTCCATCGTGTGTCGTAAACTCGGGGTCACCAGTGAAGGAGCAGCGCTCCTGCTTGAGACGGACAAGACACAAACTCGTCCGAGAAGATGTTTATTGTATAATCAACTCGGGAACTCTGAAAGCCCGTTTATCGGGTTCGCATATATATAATCCAAGCCAAAAAGCATACGTCAGAACCAAAGCCACGCCTCTCAGGCGAGGCACGCTTTGGTGGTCATGTGACCGACAGGTGCAAACAATTATAACCTCGGCGCCGCGGATTGTCCGCCGGTTACGTCACCGGCTTGGGCAAGGAGATTATGTTGCTGGTCTCGAGCTTTGGGGGACCCATGGGTCGCTACAATATAACTGTATTACATAATACATGATATTGCAAGTCCTTTGAAGTTATAGGTATGGGCTTATAAAGCAAGAGAGCAGCCTTGTTAGTATCAGATTGAACTATACACAAAGAATTAAGTTAAGCACCCCCCCGTTTTTTTACAACCTCGCACATTACAAGGTTGTTGTCGTCAAAACAGTGTAATATACCCATGATATTGCTATATTTTCTGGAGAAGTGATATTATGGTCACATAAAAACATAACAATCATGCCGTTTTCAATATTTTATTCTGAATGATTTAAGGTGAAATTTTTTGGGAATTTTAGGCATATTTTCACCTCAATTTAAGTATGGAGCTATAGGTCCATCACGGACAGTGTGGATGACGTTTATGTTTTCTAACGTACAGTCATTGTTCTGAGAAGACCTCTAGCGATCTTTGCGTCAATAACGTGTGTAGGACCCACGTGATCGGATGGAGCAAGGTGCTGTGACAACCATCCCCTGGCCTGCGTACAGTCCTGACCTGAACCCCCTCGAGCACGTTTGGGACATGTTGGGACGACAAATTGCGAAGATGGTCCCTCCAATAGCCAATCTGGATGAATTGGAACGTGCATTACATCGGGAATGGAACAACCTGCCACAGCAACGCATACGACGGCTTACAGGGTCTATGAGACGTAGGGTTGAGTCAGTGATCCGATCACGTGGGTCCTACACACGTTATTGACGCAAAGATCGCTAGAGGTCTTCTCAGAACAATGACTGTACGTTAGAAAACATAAACATCATCCACACTGTCCGTGATGGACCTATAGCTCCATACTTAAATTGAGGTGAAAATATGCCTAAAATTCCCAAAAAATTTCACCTTAAATTATTCAGAATAAAATATTGAAAACGGCATGATTGTTATGTTTTAATGTGACCATAATATCACTTCTCCAGAAAATATAGCAATATCATGGGTATATTACACTGTTTTGACGACAACAAACTTGTAATGTGCGAGGTTGTAAAAAAACGGGGGGGGTGCTTAACTTAATTCTTTGTGTATATATGTCCTATACACAGGATCTACTAGGTCTACACCGTTCAGGAATATGCTTTTACAGATCTTCATCACTGTCCTGAGGGTCATTTTCGTAAAGTGTCTACGCAAATGCCAACATTGATTTTCGGATTCTCCATGCTCTGAGTATTCCAGAAATGTACAGGTTTGCTAATCTCCCAAAATTTTGAACGAAATTCTATTTGTTAACATAGTGAACCTGACTCTTCATCACTGTCCTGAGGGTCATTTTCGCAAAGGTGTCTACGCAAATGCAAACATTAATTTTTGAATTCCTCATGCTCTGAGTATTCCAGAAATGTATAGTTTGCTAATCTCCCAAAATTTTGAACGAAATTCTATTTGTTAACATAGTGAACCTGACTCTTCATCACTGTCCTGAGGGTCATTTTCGCAAAGGTGTCTATGCAAATGCAAACATTAATTTTTGGATTCCTCATGCTCTGAGTATTCCAGAAATGTATAGTTTGCTAATCTACCAAAATTTTGAACGAAATTATATTTGTTAACATAGTGAACCTGACTCTTCATCACTGTCCTGAGGGTCATTTTCGCAAAGGTGTCTGTCTATGCAAATGCAAACATTAATTTTTGGATTCCTCATGCTCTGAGTATTCCAGAAATGTATAGTTTGCTAATCTACCAAAATTTTGAACGAAATTATATTTGTTAACATAGTGAACCTGACTCTTCATCACTGTCCTGAGTGTCATTTTCGCAAAGGTGTCTACGCAAATGCAAACATTAATTTTTGAATTCCTCATGCTCTGAGTATTCCAGAAATGTATAGTTTTGCTAATCTACCAAAATTTTGAACGAAAAAACATAGTGAACCTGACTAATTATGAAAAGTTCATTTCTGGATTGCAATTCAATGAGTATGCAAATTAGATGCCGCATTATATAAAAAAAACAATCGATTTTCTGCAATAACTTTGTATTCAAGCATCCAATCATGGTAATTGAAGTGTCTACACCCATCTTTTCATGGTCATTGGATATGATTAGCACATTTCTGGATTAATTATATGCATACAATTATGCAAAAATTCAAATTAGCTATCCTCATTATATGAAACCGCTATTTAACTGTGTGCATGTTTTCGATTCTGTTGCAGAGTACCGTATCTAAGGGGTTTGTGGTGTGACGGATGAACATTGACAAGAGCATGTTTTACTATAACAAGAGTTTAGCGGTGGTCACGTGGGCAAACTTTTGAAAGTATATGCCAAACATATATTACTTATGTGATAAGCAGGTATGGCAAGGCAACAATTGTCTTCAACGGCTACGAGGACAGTCCCACGATCAAGGATGCTACACATCGGAGACGGGTCGGAAGCTGCATAGGACCAAATGTCAATTTCACTGGTCAAACAGTCCTAAAGCTGAAGAAGAACGAGTTCCAAGCAAACACAATCAACAAACTAGATGGTATTCATAGAATACTTACCCTGTGCGGTCAACTTGGTGTGAGACAACTCTTCTGTTTTTGAACGTTTGTTTTTTTTTTTGATCCGATATGGCTGCCAGACCACGTGAGCGATGACATCATAAATTTATGCTCTCTAAATAATTGTTGCATAGATCATGTTCAATAAATTTCAAACTGATCAGACTAAGCGTTGTCCCTGTCGAATTATGACGTCATCATTAACAACACCTATTCCCCATATGGAGTTATTTACAATGAGCCACGTTTCAATTTTTTCCATAGAGCGGTTTTGGAGATATAGAGGTGCAACGTTTTTCGGTTTTTCCAATATGGTGCCTGTAACACATGACATATGACGTCATGATTATCATAAAAATATTCTAAAGGTGGAGGTGCTCCTATGGTGAAAATTTAGTGTCCATCAGACCATCAGTTGCTGAAAAAAAAAAATCATAATGACCGAATGGATAAGTGTTGTATTTCTCGAATTATGACGTCATAACGAAGGCAACGATGACATCATAAACATATCTTATTCCCCATGGGGAGTATGAGACATGTTTCCATTTGTTCCATTGAGCAGTTTGGGAGATATAGAGGTGCAACGTTTTCCAAGATGGCGCCTATACCACGTGGCCCATGACGTCATAATATTCAGTAAAATATTCTACAGGAGGAGGCCCTCCCATGGTGAAAATTTCATGTCAATCGGACCAACGGGTGCTGAGAAAATGAATTTTTAAAATGCATTCACGGCACACATGAAAATGTACGTACATAACACGGACACTACCAGTCAAAAGTTTTAGAACACCACCATTTTTCCAGTTTTTATTGAAATTTACGCAGTTGAATGTCTCAATCTACTCTGAAATTAAGCATAGAACAAATAAACAATTGGAGATCAAAAAGAAATCATAGAATCATTTTGTTTAACAAAATTTAATTTAAAATTTTGACTCAGCAAAGTAGCCACCTTTTGCAGATATAACCGCCGAACACACTCGTGGCATTCTTTCTACAATGGAAATCAAATATTGTTCGGGAAGTTCTTCCCAGCACTGTTGCAGAAGTTCCCACAAATGGTTGCACTTGTAGGTTGCTTTGCTTTCACCCTTCTGCCCAGTTCATCCCAAACCAGCTCGATGGTGTTTAAGTCTGAAGATTGTGCTGGCCATTCCATGATTTTAGCCTACCGTCTTGTTCTTTTCCTCGAAGGTAGTTTTGACATAGCCTGGAGGTGTGTTTAGGGTCATTATCTTGCTGTAGGATGAACCCCTGACCAACTAGGCGTATACCAGAGGGTATTGCATGGCGCTGCAAAATGCTGTGGTCGCCCTTTTGGTTCAGGGTGCCAGTCACTCTATGCAAGTCGCCGACTCTGGATCCAGCTAAGGAGCCCCAGACCATCACGCTTCCTCCTCCATGTTTGACAGTTGGTGTCACACACTGAGGAACCATCCTTATGCCTACTCGAAGTCGAACAAAAACCCTGCGTGATGAACCAAAGATTTCAAATTTTGATTCATCGGTCCATAAGACCTTCTTCCAGTCTTCAGTAGTCCACTGGCGGCGATTCATGGCCCAGGCAAGCCTCTTTTTCTTATTTTGCCATCTTAGCAATGGCTTTCTTACTGCCACTCGACCTGTCAAACCTGCAGCTCGAAGTCTTCTCTTCACAGTTGAAACTAAGACTTGCTTACTTCGACCAGTGTTAAGCTGTGCTGAAGGTTGTCCTGTGAGCCGCCTATCACGCAAGCTGTTGACTCTCATAAACTTGTCTTCTTTATTTATTTTATTTTTTTGTATACAGAATCGAGGCTCGTGAAAGAGCTAACATTTATCACACAAACAAATCAAACAGACAAACAAAGTATATAAAAAGGGGAGCGGTAGACAAGATGGGGAGAGAAGGGGAAGCACACAAACACAACATTTGAGAGCAGGGACATCGGAAGATGTGTGGGAGGCAGAGTGCTTGGGAGGAGGAGGCGTGGGAAGGGGGGGAGGGGTGGGAGAAGTATAAAACACAAGGACACCAAGGACTTCCAGGAAAGAAGTTGGTGTTTCAAAAAAGTGGATTTGGGGTGAAATTAGCAGGGGTAGAAAAGATCAAGGTTTTGGATGGGGAAAGATAAGAGATGGTGGTGAACAGCTGTTTTAAAGACCTGGAGGGAGGAGTGGGATTGAAGAGAGTGAGGGAGTTTGTTCCAGAGGTGGGAGAAAAGAGGAATGAAGGAATGAAGGAGAGCAGAGAGTCTTGATTTTGGCAGTTTAACCATAAGAGGGTTGCAGGCAGATCTTGTGCGACCTGCAGGAATATTTGGGGGACAGAGCCCAGAGAGCTGGGGGAGCAAGGCTGGAGTGGAGTCGGTAGAAGACGGAAAGACCACCAACCTGCCTGCGGTGAGGACGTGAAAGGCCCTCGGAGATAGCTTCATCGCGGGAGATTCCAATGATTCTGAACGCTTTGGTTTCAACAGCGTGAAGACGAGCTCGGTGTGAGACAGGAGCACAAGCCCAGAGGGGAGAGCAGTATTCCATTGAGCTGCGGATGAAAGCCTTGTATGTGGTGAGGAGCTCAGGTGTGCCAAGGAAGGACTTCGCACGACGGAGGATGCCCAGTCAGCGAATGGCTTTGGAGGCCAGATTTGAAATGTGGTTTCCCCAGGAAAGATCATGGCAGATAGTGAGACCCAAAAGCTTGAGTGACAGAACTTCTTGGAGAGGATTATTCAGAAAGTGGATGGGAGGGTTGTCCAGTCGGTCTTTTCGGAGAGACATCGTAAGAGTGTGAGATTTGTCAGGCTTGAAAGACATGTTCCACTTGTTTGACCAGTCTGTGATTTTGTCCAGGTCTGCAGAGAGTGAGGAGGCTGCAGAATGTCGATCTGAGGGATGAGGAATGGAGCGGTAGAGAGTGGAGCCTTCAGCAAGGAGATAGAGAGGATTTTCAAGAGAGTCAGAGAGATCATTGATTAAAAAAAGCAACCACATTTAGAGGCCATTTTTGCGGGGGTTGGCCTTTTTCGGGGACTGTGGTTGTTGTTGTTTTTCGGACCCCTTTTTGAAGCAATGTTTTACGGCCGGATGCCCTTCCTGCCGCCAACCCTTTTTGTCGCCTTTTATGACAAGCAGGGAATTACCAGTGAACTGGTACTCAATTAGCCGACCTCGGAAGGATGACAGGCTGAGTCAACCCCCTGGCGTTAATTCAGCGATCGACCGGGATTCGAACCCAGGATCCTGGGATCCTAAGCTGGCACCCTAGCCGCTAGCCCAACACCAGGCTCCAGAGAGATCATTGATGAAGACCAGAAAAAGCACAGGGCCCAGAACACTGCCTTGGGGAACTCCAGCCTGAACAGGAAGAGGAGATGAGAGAAACCCATTCAGGGCCACACGTTGACTACGACTAGAGAGGAAGTTTGCCAGCCATGCGTGGAGATTTCCATGGATACCAAAGGAGGAGTGTTTGGGGAGCAGAGCGGGCTGCCAGACCGTATCGAAGGCACGTGATATGCCAAGGGAGACAGCTCTAATTTCCTGTTTGGCATTGAGGACCTCCATCCATTGTTAAGACAGCAGAAGCAGCATGTCCAGAGTGGAGTGACCTGGTCTGAAACCAAATTGATGATCAGAGATCAAGCCATTGGAGAAGAGGAAAGATTTCACATCCGAAGCAATGATGGATTCCATGACTTTGCTGATAATTGGGAGAAGGCTGATTGGTCTGTCGTTGCTAGGATCTGTTTTTGCACCTTTTTTGTGTAAAGCGGTGATGTTGGCTGATTTCCAAGCAGATGGCAGATGACCTTGAGCAAAAGAGAGGGTGAAGAGAACATAGAGAGGGAGTGAAAGAGCAGAAGAACAGGATTTTAGGACCCGTGGGCTGATGCCGTCAGGTCCAGTTGCAGAATCAGAGTCGAGGGTTGAAAGAAACTTTTCCACCTTGTCAGGAGGAAAGGACACAGAGTCCAGCAGTAGCTGGGTATGACTGGGTACAGAGAGGGATGGGTTTGGGAGACAAGATTTAGAGGTAAACACAGAGTTGAGGCATTCGGCTTTTTCACGTGCGGAGTCAGCTGTGTAGCCATTTTCGGTAAGGGAGGGGATGGAGGGGGAACAAACACCAGAAACAGATTTGACCAGATGCCACCAGGATTTGGAAGAGGGAGACAGATAAGAGAGTTCGGTCTTGAGAACGGAGAGATATTGTTTCCTGGCTCTCATGAGGGTGGAAACACACTTGTTTCAGGCTTTGTGAAAGGAAATGAGATTTCCTTCCGTTGGATTTGCTTTCTAGGAGACGAAGGCAAGTTGTTTCTGGGCAACAGCCTCACCACAAGATTCCGTGTACCATGGACGGGAGGAAGGGTATGACAACTGAAGACGAGATGGGATAAATCTGTGAATGAGAGAGAGCAATTTACTTTTGAAGAATTCCCTGGATGAGTTGATGTCAGAGGCGGTAGAGATTCGAGACCAGTCCAGATGATTGATGGCTGCTTGAAGTCCGTGCCAGTTGGCCTGAGTGAAATGCCAGACTCGTCGACGCTAAGGAGGCTCTATGAGAATGGTCAGAGAGATGTCCACTTTAACAAGCACATGATCAGATGAGCCGATTGGAGCAGAAGAAGAGCAGCAGGCATTTGCAGGGAAGTTAGTCATAACCAAGTCCAGAAGAGAAGATGCTCCGTTGACTGAGATCCGGGTTAGGAAATTGACAGATTGCGTCATGCGTCAGTCCCAGTGAGTCGCAGAAGTCCTTTGCTGAGGAGCCATGGCTGGTGAGAGAGGTACCCACACCCAGCCAACTGACATGGTGACAATTGAAATCACCACATATGAGGAAGAGAGAGTTGGGAGGAGTAGATAGACGTTGGTCCATATTATCAGACAGCGAGATGTAGATGGAGTCATCACTGTTTGGTGGACGGTACAACACACATATGAACAAAATGTGGGAGCGAAGGGGAAGCCTTTGCCAGAGGTATTCCTGGGGGTGAGGTGGAGAGAGGGCAGTGCAGGGAGAGTGAGGAAGAGTTTTTGATAAAGATAGCAACCCCACCTCCAGGACGAGGCTCAGGTCTATCATACCGGAGGAGGGAGTAACCCGGGAGAGATACTAAGGAATCAGAGACATCATGAAGGAGGAAAGTTTCTGTTAAGTAGATCATGTTTGGTTTGTCAGAAGCAACCTGTATGGAGAGATCAGTCAAGTTTGAGCGAAGGCCCCGGATGTTTGAGGTCCATACCGTTAATGAAGAGGAAGGGGGAGCATCGGATACAGAACAGGGGGGGGGGGGGGGGAGGGAGGGCGAGGATAAGATGTGGAAGAGGAGGAAGAGGTAGGGAGAGCTGTTGAAGGTGTGTCAGAGATTTCAGAATAGCTCGGAGAAAGGGAAGGATGGGGCGGACAAAAGGTTTGATGGTGATTGGGTGAGGCACAGTGAGGTGTTATTTGAGGAGGGGGAAGAGCGAGGCAGAAGGTTGGGGGAGATGGAGGTGAGAGTTGGAAGGGGGAAGAAGCGGGGAGGACACTTTGAGGAGAAGGGGTGAGAGGGGGGAAATGGAGAAGAAATGAGGGTGGGGAGATTTGAAGGGGAGGGGTGAGGGGGGAGTTTATGAGGGGAGGGGTAAGGGGGGAGTTTAGGAGGGATGGGACAAGGGGGGGGGATTTGAAAGGGATGGGAGATTTGGAGGGGAGGGGTGAGTCGATGAGGGGAGGGGCGAGGGGGAGTCTCGGAGGGGAGGGGCGAGGGGGAGTCTCGGAGGGGAGGGGTGTGGGGGGAGATTTGAAAGGGATGGGTGATGGGGAAGATTTGGAGGGGAGGGCAAGGGGGAAGATTTGAAAGGGATGGGTGATGGGGAAGATTTGGAGGGGAAGGGCAAGGGGGAAGATTTGAAAGGGATGGGTGATGGGGAAGTTTTGGAGGGGAGGGGCAAGGGGGAAGATTTGAAAGAGATGGGTGATGGGGAAGATTTGGAGGGGAGGGGCAAGGGTGGAGATTTGGAGGGGAGGGGTGATGGGGAAATTTTGGAGGGGAGGGGTGATGGGGAAGATTCGGAGGGGAGGGGTGAGATTGGATTTTAGAAAGTGTACGATTAATGGGAAACGAACATTTATTGCAAAATGAGTTTCTTGTGACCTTTGAGTCAAAAATACTGTTGCGGATATGGGATTTGGCCTCCATCCATATCCGCTTGTAAATATTCCCCTATTTCCCCAATACTCCCCAACTATCCCCAATCCCCCATTCCCTAGTCCCATTGTCTGTAAACAACACTCTGTAGCCCCGACCTTCCCCTTTTTCCCCCATTAAATGTCGTGCCCAGGTTCACCGCATCTCACGTAGACAACTATAGGACATCTTGCTAGTTATTCTTAGTCTATGTCAGTTAAGGACTCGTTTCCATTAATTCTGACTCTTCGTTGCACCAGAATGTGATTGTATGGCACCAGTAGTAAGTTTAGGACCTCCCAATACCTCCCCGCATCTCTTCCTCATGGAACTACAACAACAACAACAACTACAACAGTGGGGGCGGCGCGGCGGCGGCGCGGGGAGTGTGCGTCCTCACTCCGGCTTGGTTAGCCGCCATTGCCCATGTGCTCCGACGGGGTTACCACACAGGGGCTGACTGTCAGCTCCTCGTCAAGGGCGGAGCCCGGTAACCCCCCCGCACCCAATAAGAAGCGGCGGACCGATTCCATCTGGGGCGGAGCTAACGAGCCGAGGGCGTGTCACTCCCCGCTGGATATACGCAGCCACTTACCGGAGGTGACGTCAGATGCGCCCCCAGCTTGGAGAGAGAAGTAGCCACCTCCAAGCGCTGGATACCTCACGCCTCTTTGGACCGGACCGGGTCGATTCTGCCCCTGAGCCAAGGTGCACCTTGAGCCATCGACTGCCTGCCCTCCCCTGCCATCAATCCCTGTGTGAGTCAGTCTTGTCCCGTTTGTCTGTGGTCTGTCGGGAATAGGATAAGACCGTGTCTAAGTGCCCACCTTTCTGTGCTGTACCTCTTGTCCGTGTAATCTAAACATTCTGCAAACCCATATTATAACCTCCTCCGGAGGTCTTGAGAACTGTACCCCTGGTGTCGTGTCATTTAACCCAGCCGTTGTGTCCTTTCCTTCATTGATCTAGCGTAGCGCGATTCGGCCAACGTTCGAGTGTAAACGGGTAACTTGTGCGAACACGGCGGCCATTCCGCTCGGCCCACCATAACATCAAAGTCGTGTCCGCAACAATTGGTGTCGGGAAGTGGGATCGGTCCCGGAGCGCGTTTCACGCGCTCGAAATTATAACGGCGAAATTTAATTGTGTTTTACAAAAAAAAAAAAAAAAACCCGAATTTTGAAAGTCGCGCTATGGCAGACCAAGACGGCTGGGTTCCGGTAGAGGAGAGTGAGGCAGGGTCGATCCAGGACCAAAATGAGGGACATGAGGAGAGCGAAGCAGTGAGGGTGGCAGGGTCGCAAAATAGCGTCGTCGCGCAGGAGGTTACGGGCGCGCAAAATGGCGCCTCGCACATGGCCACGGCGTCCACGCCCGCGACCGTAGTAGCGCCGCTGGTAGATTTGAACCTTTTTTTTATGCAAATGACGGCCCTTATGGAAAAGAATAGTGAGCAATTGGGAGACCAAATTAGAGGTTTGAAAAGCAGTATGGGACAAATGGGGAACCGGATGGATGCTCAGGGTGAGCGATTGGAGGGCCAAATGGGGGCCCAGATCGGAGGGTTAGGGAGTAGCATAGAGGGATTAGCCAATAGATTAGGGGAAATACAGGAGGGGTTAATGGGGGTAGAAAACAGAATGGCCGCTCAAGAGAATCAAATGGAAGGGATGCAAGAGGGGTTAGAGGGGTTAGAAAACAGTATGGAAGGCAAATTGAGGGACATGAGGGACCAAGCGGAAAGGGAAGTTAAACAAATGGGGCAGCAGATAGAGGGGGTCAGAATGGGGGTAGAAACTAAACTGGATGCTCACAGGGAGGAAATGGAGCAGATGAGGGTGGCATCTGGGCAGGAGATGCAAGTGATGGGAGAAGAGATCAGAAGAGGTGTGAGTGAGGAGGTCGGAGGAGTGCGCGAGGAGGTGAGGCACTGTAAGGAGCGCATGGAGAAGGAGGTGAGAAAGGGGACTGTAAAATTGCAAGGGGGTATAGAGGAGTTGACGCTGGGAGTAGAACAACTGACAGTGGGACAAAAGGAGTTGGGGGACCAGGTAAAGAAGAACACAGCGGTAATAGAGGGTTTAAAATCGACACAGAAGGAGATGAAAAAGGACGTAGGGGTAATTAAAAAAGAGTGTCAGACGGTACATGAGGACCTGACGAGGAAAATGAACAAAGTGGTAGAGGTGATGGAGGTTAAAAAGCGGGAGGTGCGGGAGCACATATAAAAAAATAAAGTGGAGTTAGAGGAAGAACTTAAAAGGGCGCACGAGGAGATGAAGGAGGTGAAGCAGAAATTAGAAGAAGTGGAAGAAGGGGTGAGCGAAATTAAGAAGCGACGGAGAGAGGATAAGAAAGAGATAAAGGAGGAAGTAAAAGAATTGGTCCAAAGTCTGTGTTCGGATCGTGATGATGTGCTCATTAACCGGATGAGGGATTCGCAGGTGATGGAGGAAAAGTGAAGAGGAAGAGGACCCGGTGTAAGTGGTGACCAATATGGTCGTGCGTATGATGCGCCAGGGGATTTAATAAGCTTGGGGGTCGAGATGGACCCGGGTGTTCGTGAGAGGCCGTTGGTGAAGTGTGCGACAGGTCTGGTGTGCGAAAAAGGAGGTGTGCAAGAAAGTCCGACTCTGGGGTGTGTGAGGAAAAAGTGCGTGCCAAGGAGTGAGGGTGCTGGCGAGAGTGAGTCGGTCGTAGCGCGTGTGCGAGGGAGCACATGGAAGCGCGGTGTGGTGGTAAGTGTTACAGAGGGTGTGACGGGAGAGTGTGCGCAAGAGTGTGCGCGAGAAAGGTGTGTGACGGACAGGTGCATGGGGAAAGAGTGCGCTGTCAAAGGCAAGGAAGAATGCACGCCTGTGGTGAGTGTTACAGAGGGTGTGACGGGAGAGTGTGCTCGAGAAAGGTGTGTAACGGACAGGTGCCTGAGGAAAGAGTGCGCTGTCGGGAGTAAGGGTGAGTGCGTTGTCAAGAGTGGTGGTGAGAGTAGTGAGAGTGACAAGGAGCGTGAGTTGGTTGTGACAGGTGAGCGAGGATGCACACCTGGAATGGTAGAGCGTGAGTGGGAATGCACGCTGGAATTGGTAGTGAGGCACGTGGTTGGGTGTGCGAGTGAGAGCACCCCTGTGATTGTCACAGAGGAGGTGACCGAGGAGGGGGCGCGAAGAGGTGTGTTGGTGAGGTGTGCGAGCGACGAATGTGTGCCAAGGTGTTCGGTGGTCAGGTGTGTGACCAAGTCGGGGAGTGGAATGAGTGTACCTGGGTGTGTTAGAGAAGGTACGACGAGGAGCATGGAAACGGCTGGATGTGTGAGCAAGGAACGGACTGCGGGGTGTAAGCATGCAGGTGAGGCATCGAAGGTAACCGGGTTAGAGGTTAGAACGACTTATAGCCGAATCGGGCCCTCGGTGCGCGTCGGGCAGCTTCGCGTGCCGCGAGGACCAGCGGGGATCCGAACCACGGCGGTTTCGAAAGAACCGCCGTACGCGATCCATGCTGTGCCTCGCTTGGAACGGCCGCGTCCAGGCTCCACTAGGCGGAGCGGGCAGCTGGATAGGAAGGGTCGTCATGGCGACCACTTTTTGGTGAGACGTGCCGGCAGGTCGAGATCGGGACATTGGATGGCTCCGTGCCGAGATGGTGCGTGGGGTCTCGGGCCGGGTAAGCCCCCGTCCCTGCCCCGAATGCGGGACGCATCCAGCCGCTGGCACAGAACAACCCGCATTCATGGCTTGGCTGTACGCAGCCGAGCTTTAGAAGTAAATTGGCGCACCGAGAGGCATTAGTGAGTAGACTGTGTGATGAGGTTAGTGTTTTGGCCCCGAAATTAGAAAAACAAAATTTGATGATTGGCAAAGGATTGGCAGTAATGATTGGCAGATGATGGGTAGTGAGTGGCAAATTTTTGATTTGTTGAAATTTGATGTGCAAAATTGGTAGTGAGCGATGGGCCCGGTGGGTAAGGGTGGCATCCCGGCCACCCTTCCCAGGTGGGGCAAATGCGCAATAGATTATGGGGTGTATGGCAGTGGAAACTAGCCCGGGTGGGTTAGGATATTGATAGGGATCTAGCGAAGATGACATTAGGTGACGTTAAGGTTAGTTAGTGACTGATACCTGTAGAGGAGACGCAGGTAGATTAGTGTGGATTATAATGACGAGGGAGCGCAATAGTATAAAGGGACGACTGGGAAGCGCAAGTTTCAGAGGGGAGTAGTTAGATGAGATGATGCTGTGTGAGAACTGGACAGGTGTGTGGAGCAGTGTGCAGCAGTGTATGAGTAGTGAGTGTTGTGGATCAGCGCGAATGCGCTTGGGGAGAGAAGGGTGCAGGTGGCACCAGGTGTGAGGGCACAGGTGTGCAAGTACAGGTGTGTGGAATACATGGAGTATTGGAATGAGTGGTGTGGAGAGAGTTGGAGTAAGTGGTACAGAGTGGTGTGCATGGTGCGAAGGTGTGGATGGGGGAAGAGTGGACCCCTTTCACGAGTACCCGGGGCGGGTAGTGTAAGTGTTAGGTAGAGGGTATAGGTAAATTGTGGTTGGATATTGGCATTTGTGGTGCGGTTGCAGAATGGTATTGTGGATGGGTGCATTAGTGTTGTGGAAATGGCTGGGCGTGTAGCCTGTTAGTGTGTGTAGTTGGTTGGGCACTCCACCACTGTGAGGATGTCGGCCAGGTGAGGCCACAGGTGGGCTCTGGGAGCCGTTAGTGTCAGTGGGGCCCGAGGATCCGGAGGACGGACCCGGGTAGCCCAGTGCCAGAGAGGGCACCGAGTGGGGAGAGCGCCAGAGGGCCTTCCCCAGGTAGTTAGGTTAGGGTAAGGAGCAGGTAAGCTCGGAGGCAACTGCAGTGGTGGAGGTGTGCAGGTGGGTAGACCTGCTGGGAGAGCTACACGTAACAGCCCAGAAATTGTGCGAGGGCACCGAGTGTTGAATCGGGGGAGTGAGACCCCAAATTGAAAAGCACCACAGTTTGGGCAATGGGAATTGGTTTTTAGAACCCATAGTGTAAGTGGGCCAATGGATTGGCAGGGAAAGACCCCGGGTAATGTAAAGTTGTTGAAGTCATTTAGGAAATAGTTAGGATTGATGAACCTGTCGCACCATACGCAGCCACTTACCTGAGGTGATGATGATGACTCCACACCTGTGTTTTCTTTGTTCTGTGTTGCAGGAAATGAGAATTGCTGTGAGGATTTGTGAGACGCATCACGACGTGGATGAGACATTGGGGTGATTCCATCTCTCCCTCCTTAGGAGGGACTGATGATGAATTGGAGATGGCAAATTGTGATGAGAGTTGGAAATGGCAAATTTGATTGGTTAGGAGGGAGAGAAGACGAATTTGGTTTATGGGAGGAACGGGGAAGACAGTAGGGACGTTTGTTGATTTGTAAAGTAGATGTTTATGGGTAGTGTTGTGTTTTGTGGATACAGTAAGGGGTAAGGGAGGGGCAATGTAAGTTACCTGGTGGGGGGGGGGGGGCGTACGGTAGGAACGTACCTGTCTCACCTGGTTCCCATGTGCCCCCAGTGTGCATTACCGTATATTGCGTGCACTTTTGCGCCCTTACCACCTTACTCACTTGTCTTCTTCTTTTGTCTCCCACCTCCGAGGATCTGGCTTTGGGGCAGAGAGAGAGGAGAGAGAGGTGCTGGCTCCGCAGTTGTGGGCCTGTACTTTCGCTGCTTGCTGCCTGGATCGATACACCATATGGACCGCAATGTTTGTGGCCGCCCACCATGGACCGCAGTTCTTTTGCGGGCAAGCACCACCCGTTGATGGACCTATGGGTCAACGTGGCACCTATGCCATACAGGTGAACCACTAATAGTTGGCCCCCTGACGGCCACAATAAAGAAATGGACGCGGTTGGCGCCTTTCTTTATTTTTAAAGAAGCAAGAAGGCCAAGTGCACCACATGAAGGCAAGACCAGCGGCAGAACATCGGCCGGCTGCGACACCACCGGTGACTATAAACACTTTATTGGTGCACCGGATGGTGCTGACTGTGTGATGGGGTGGTGCTTTTGGTGCTTGAACGGGGTGCTCTGCACATTATTAAAGGCCGTAAGGCCACAGAGTACTCGTGGGTTGGTGTATCGATGCTGGCATGCGTGCTCTCTCTCTATGCATAACATCTGCATGTGTTCCTCCAAAAACAGGTCCTGGATCGTAGTGTAAATATCAGTGTAGTCTTGTGTAAATAATGCTCCCTACCGGCTGTATGTTTAGTTTGAGGATTCTTTCCGCGATTCGGTTATCCTGTGGGTGTGTTTCTGTGAGGAGAAGGGTGCAACGTCGCAGGGGGACATATTTACTCATTTGTGAACATCTGTAAAACTGTCGCACTCAGGGTAGAGTTAATAGTAGAGGGAACTACATCTGAGTGCCACACTAAAGTAGGTAAAAATTTATCGGGTCGGGACGCCCCGAGGTAGAGAAGGGTGCAATGTTGCGGATATGGGATTTGGCCTCCATCCATATCCGCTTGTAAATATTCCCCTATTTCCCCAATACTCCCCAACTATCCCCAATCCCCCATTCCCTAGTCCCATTGTCTGTAAACAACACTCTGTAGCCCCGACCTGCCCCTTTTTCCCCCATTAAATGTCGTGCCCAGGTTCACCGCATCTCACGTAGACAACTATAGGACATCTTGCTAGTTATTCTTAGTCTATGTCAGTTAAGGACTCGTTTCCATTAATTCTGACTCTTCGTTGCACCAGAATGTGATTGTATGGCACCAGTAGTAAGTTTAGGACCTCCCAATACCTCCCCGCATCTCTTCCTCATGGAACTACAACAACAACAACAACTACAACAACAGTGGGGGCGGCGCGGGGAGTGTGCGTCCTCACTCCGGCTTGGTTAGCCGCCATTGCCCATGTGCTCCGACGGGGTTACCACACAGGGGCTGACTGTCAGCTCCTCGTCAAGGGCGGAGCCCGGTAACCCCCCCGCACCCAATAAGCGGCGGACCGATTCCATCTGGGGCGGAGCTAACGAGCCGAGGGCGTGTCACTCCCCGCTGGATATACGCAGCCACTTACCGGAGGTGACGTCAGATGCGCCCCCAGCTTGGAGAGAGAAGTCGCCACCTCCAAGCGCTGGATACCTCCCGCCTCTTTGGACCGGACCGGGTCGATTCTGCCCCTGAGCCAAGGTGCACCTTGAGCCATCGACTGCCTGCCCTCCCCTGCCATCAATCCCTGTGTGAGTCAGTCTTGTCCCGTTTGTCTGTGGTCTGTCGGGAATAGGATAAGACCGTGTCTAAGTGCCCACCTTTCTGTGCTGTACCTCTTGTCCGTGTAATCTAAACATTCTGCAAACCCATATTATAACCTCCTCCGGAGGTCTTGAGAACTGTACCCCTGGTGTCGTGTCATTTAACCCAGCCGTTGTGTCCTTTCCTTCATTGATCTAGCGTAGCGCGATTCGGCCAACGTTCGAGTGTAATCGGGTAACTTGTGCGAACACGGCGGCCATTCCGCTCGGCCCACCATAACATCAAAGTCGTGTCCGCAACAATACGTTTAAGGACGCTGGAGGCGGGGTGGAGTGCAGGTGAGTTTCGGGAATGTAGAAAAGAGGAACTGTAAGAGATGGAATTTTTTTTTGGAATGAATAGATTTGGTGAGCAAGTCGAAAGCACCCGTTTAAAGAAGAAGAAGAAGAAGAAAAAGGTGTTATAATATATGACAAAATACAGTACTTCAGGGGAAAGTTTAAACATTTTTAAATTTAACAGTGAAAACTATCTGGGGAAATGGATGTGAAACACGTGGTCGAAAAACGTACGAACGAATAAGAACAACGAATAAGAACAGAGAAGGAAATGTTTTTTTTTTTGTTTGTTTTTTTTAGTTGAGATTTTTAACAAGGAAGTATGGGGTCAAAAGACTGGGAAAAACTGAGAACGAAAGTAATTGGAGCACAATCGACCACTGAGAGAAAAACAAAGCCTCAAGGTAGGACACGGTACAAGGCCTCAAAAGACGCAGCATGAATTAACTGACGATTTTCTATTCAGGTATAAAAGATTAACACCAATAATCTTCCTCGGGACACACTATAGGTACACACACCGAAAGATAAATACAGTTTCGACAAAAACACAATTGTGAACAATTACTTAACTTCGAAAGCGTGAGAGCGTGGACAGCTTCGAAAAGACGTGACCTCACCGACAAAGATCATTCTTTGATTATGGACGTGACCTCACCGACAAAGATCATTCTGATTCTGTTGTGGCTTTGCGTCTGCCAGACCTCTTCCTGTCAGTTTCCTCCAGTTTCCAATATACGACTTCCTGCAGTGCAATATTGTCCAAATAATGCTTCAGAGGGTGTAATAACAGTCTGTTCCAATACTGCTTTTATACAGACAGGGGGTTTGTAATCAAGTAATCAGCAGAGTTTGGGACACCTGTAGGAATTGTTTGCATCAACTTTCAAGGCTTAATTTACTTACATTGCTGCAGAACAGCTGTAAGTTGTTAACCCATTACTTGTTCCCTGAAAAAGGCCTTTTTTACAATATAACTGTGTAATTTACATTATTTTACCGTTTTTGCTAACCTAAACTTTTTTTTCTTTTTTTTAAACCTCGAGCAGTTTACTGCTTACCTTTATACCATTTCAGGTTATTCACGGGGCTTGAATTGCTTAAAGTTCAATAAAAACTGGAAAATTGAGGCGTTCTAAAACTCTTGACCGGTAAATGTACGTAATGCAGAAAAATGTACGTTCCTAACTGAATGTTTAGCCCCGCCTTTCGCTTCGCGAGCGCAGGGTAACAAGTGTTCATTTACATCCTAAATGACTCCCTAGAGAAGGCGGGATGTCTGACAATTCATGCCAAGGGGGATGCTGATGGTCCAGACTGCAGTGAAATCTGCAAAGACAATAGATACAGTTCTTGTTGGTGACGACACAGACCTACTGATTCTTCTTTGCTACCATGCCGACATGCAAGGCAGGGACATCTTTTTCAAGCCTGAGCCAAAACTTAACGCAAAGAAACATCGAGTATGGAACATCAAAAAGACCAAGACGACCTTGGGAATGACTGGCTGTGGCAGAATACTATTTGTACACGCACTGCTTGGCTGTGACAACATCCAGTGCGTACGGCATTGGCAAAGCTGTTGCCCTGGAGCACATCCCAAACAATGTCCAATTCATGAAACATGTCGACCTGTTCACCCAGGAAGGAGATGCACCAAAGGATGATATAGTTGCAGCAGGGGAGAAGGTCCTTGCATGCATGTACAATGGAAATCAAGATGAAAGTATTGATGCCCTATGATACAAGCGTTTCTGGGAGAAGGTTGTATTGCGAAAAGTACCAAATATGTTGAGGCCCAGAACTTGCCACCATCTGCGGCTACAAGGTATCACAGTCTGAGAGTGTACTTCCAAATTCAGGAGTGGAAAGGAAATGTTGGACAATTGAAACCAGATGAATGGGGATGGAAGATCAGCGAGGGTCAGTTACTCCCAGTGCAAACTGATCTGCCAGCAGCACCACCTAAACTTACTGAGATCTTCAGATGTGACTGCAAGGCAGGGTGCAGCACCACTAAATGTACATGCAAGAAGCATGGCCTTGACTGCTCATGGATGTGTGAAGATTGTAAAGGTTTGTGTTGTGCCAACTCATCAAGGCTGGAGCTAGATGACGAGTGACATCCAACAACTGGTAATTCATCCAGAAATGCACTTATCATATTCCCTTATCTTGAAAATATGGGCATACACATTTCACTTGTCAAGATTGGGTCGAAAGATAGAGAGTTCTGGCAGATTTTTTGAAAATAACGGTGGCATCTAATTTGCACATTTCACATAATTGTTTGTATATAATTAATTTAGAAGTGTGCTAATCATATCCATTAATCCAGAAAATATGGGTCTACCTCCTTTATTTGTCATGATTGAATACTTAAGAGTTATTGTGGAAAATCATTTTTTTCAAAATGGCAGCATAGCCCTGATTTGCACATTTCACATTATTCAATGCGTATTATAATTAATCAAGAAATGTGCTAATCATATTCAATGCCCCTGGAAACATGGGTTTGGACACTTAATTTCTCATGATTGGATACTTTGATACAGAATTGTGGGAAATTGATTTTTTACTAATGGAGGTAGCTAATTTGCATATTATGCAAATTTGACACCTTTTCACTAAATATATTTTGGTATACTTTTAGTATGGCGTTTAGAGTATATTTGTGAATTTTTTTTTGTTGCAATTAGTGGTGGGTGAAGCCACTATCGTTTGTTCAGTACATTTCATATCGGGTTAGTGCTGTTGTAGCGGGTTCCGCAACTCCTAAACTGTCATAGTTTATTTTAGTTTACGGTAGTCGTGGAAAATAGAAGCTAAAGAAAATCGAAAAAGTTAAACTGTCAATATTCCCACTAATTTCCAGATTGGGATTGTAATGTGATTGTTCCACCAACATGACTAGACCTTTAGCATGTGATCTGGGCTTATGGCTACATTGAACATGCGATATGGGCTGATGGCTACATTGAACATGTGAGCTGGGCTGATAGCTAAATTTAACATGTGATCTGGGCTTATGGCTACATTTAACATGTTATCTGGGCTTATGGCTACATTTAACATGTGATCTGGGCTTATGGCTACATTGAACATGCGATATGGGCTGATGGCTACATTGAACATGTGAGCTGGGCTGATAGCTAAATTTAGCATGTGATATGGGCTGATGGCTAAATTTAACATGTGATCTGGGCTTATGGCTACATTTAACATGTGATCTGGGGTTATGGCTACATTTAACATGTGAGCTGGGCTGATAGCTAAATTTAACATGTGATCTGGGCTTGTGGCTACATTTAACATGTGATCTGGGGTTATGGCTACATTTAACATGTGAGCTGGGCTGATAGCTAAATTTAGCATGTGATCTGGGCTTATGGCTACATTTAACATGCGATATGCGCTGATGGCTAAATTTAACATGTGATATGGGCTGATGGCTAAATTTAACATGTTCTCGGCTTATGGCAACATTTAGCATGTGATCTGGGGTTATGGCAACATTTAACATGTGATCTGGGCTTATGGCTAAATTTAACATAAGCTATGCCAAGACAAGGCCAAACCTAACTTTTTTTTAGTCCAATTATAATTAATCTGACGGACTTTGAGGAGTCGATTTATAATCTGACATTTGTTACTCTCCCCACCATCACTTAGATGTAAATTTACATGGAACTTTATTTAGGCTAACTTGAGTAACAAGACATTTAACTTTTACCCACCGAGTGCTGGTAGGGACAAGAATCAAGCCCAATTAATTGCAGTTCACTCAATATCTGTACTGAGAGGACATTGCAAACAGTTGGATGAACTAAATGTATCAATAATTCAACCAAAATAAAGCGACAGATGAGCAAGTATGTTTCTGAAAGCGAGAGTCGTTGTGCACAAGGGAATGACGATAACACGTGTGAAATGGCTTTTGTTTTCCCCTTTGCTAATATGGCGGTCGCGCATCCAAGCAAAATCACGTGACTGACGTCACGCCGACCCCTCGAATAATGGCACCCACAAAGAGGCCAGGGCACGCTCATAATAAAGAAGAGTAACTTTAGCATGGCGGAACATGATTGGTCAGACCACCTGCAGCAAGTTTCGTCGTGCGTTCTGATTGGTTTAGAGCTGCGACGCAATGAACTCGCGATCCGGGCATGTGTTCCGACTTTCGAACACATCTGACATTTAAACCTGAAATTAGGAAAATATTTCAGCAATCGGGATTAACCTTAATGTATCACAGGAGTCCGAAATGTATTTTTTTAAGTGATCAGGATCGAGAGGACCTTATGGTAACCAAACAAAATGAACTTACACCGCAGGATCTCCTCGGATTCCGTATGGTATAATAAATGTACAGAACCAGTATACATACACTCGCGTAGTCACATGTCCAAGGATAGTTACCCCAAAAAGGGAAACGATGACAATTACGACATATGGGCGGGGTACAGCCCCAAGTACCCCTTGGGGGATCTTACCCCCTCTCGTCAAAAATCGAGGTGGGGAACCCGATCGAAGCAAGGGTGGGAATCACTCCATTTATGACGACGAAACGTCTGATGCCCACGTGGAGATCGGTTTCTGAGGTTTGGGACTTGGAATGTCGGGACAATGACAGGGAGATCAGGAGAAGTGGTGGAAGTATTGGTCAGAAGAAGAGTGGACGTATGTTGTATGCAGGAGACGAGATAGAAGGGAAGTGGTGTGAGAATGGTTAAGGGTAGGCAGGGACAGAAATACAAGTTTGTGTGGCAAGGGTGCCCAGAGAGCGTGCATGGCGTTGGTATCCTGTTTTCTGAGGAGTTTGTAGACAGTGTGGTGAGTGTGACTAGAGTGAGTGATAGGTTGATGATGGTGAAAATGATGATTGGAAAGCTCTTGGTGAACGTCATCTCGGGATATGCTCTGCAGGTTGGTCGGAGCGATGAAGAGGACAAGTTCTGGTGTGCAATAGAGAAGCTGATGGAAAACGTGAAAGATGAGGAAGTTGTTGTGGTATGAGGAGACCGAAATGGACGTGTGGGAAGGAGTATGGATGGTTTTGAGGGAGTTCATGGGGGTTACGGATATGGTGTGAGAAATGGAGAAGGTGAAAAGATTTTGGAGTTTGCTGATGGAGCTGGTTTGTTCATTTGTAATACTGTTCCAGAAAGGGGATAATAAGCTTGTTACATACACATCAGGTGGGTCGACGACAACCGTTGACTACCTGCTGGTGCGTAAGCGAGTTGGGGGCACTTCCAGGACACAAAAGTGATCCTGCAGAGGAGGCTGTTTCACAGCAACACTTGGTTGTCTGTGACATAAGGGTGAAAGGTGCGAGGAGAGCTCGGCGGGTGAAGTACCAACCGAGAATGAAGGTGTGGAGGTCGAAAGAGGTGATAGTGAGGGAGGCATTAAAAGAGAGGCTGAGTAGGGTAGAGGATGATGTGGTTGAGCTTGAAAATGGTTGGATGTCAATGAAAGATAGTCTGTTAGGAGCCGTTGGTGAGGTATGTCAATGGAAAAAAGGACCACCGAGGCACTCGGAAACATGGTGGTGGGATGATGAAGTTGGAAAGAGGATTGACGAGAAGAGGAAGAAGTTCAAGGAATGGCAGAAGGTGAAGAGTATGGGGGCAGAAAAGGCAGAGCATGAAAGTTATAAGGCAGCCAAGAAAGAGGTAGCAAAGGCGCAGGAGGCATGTAGGAAAATGTTCGGAGAACGCTTGGATTCGAAAGAGGGTCAGAGAGCGGTATTCAGGATTGCAAAGCAGATAGCAAAAGAGTGGTGCGGTGTGATGGAGGTGAGTTGCTTGAAGGATGAAGTAGGACACATCATTGTGGACCCAGATGGAATTAAAGGAAGATGGAAAAGATAAATGGAAATGCTGTTGAATACAGAGAATGGATGGGATGGCAACATAGAGAACCCAGTTTTAGGACCAGTAGAGAAGATAACTGAGAAGGAAGTTGAGGAAGCGATAAAAGCAATGAAGAGTAGAAAAGCGGGAGGGCCGACGGGAAGTGTGGGAGATATGTTGAAGGCAGCAGGAAGTTTGGGTGTGAAGAGAATGACAGAGGTCTGTAATCTGGTGGTGAAAGAAGGCCGCATTCCAGTGGATTGGGAACTGAGTACCCTCGTCCCTCTATACAAGGGGAAAGGTGACCCTCTGGAGTGTGGCTCGTATTGAGCGATAAAGTTATTGGAGCATGGAATGAAGGTATTGGAAAGGGTGTTGGAGGAGGATAAGGAAGAAAGTGAAGATCGACGAAATACAGTTTGGATTTATGCGAGGAGAGGAACGACACACGCTTTTTATTGCAAGGCAGTTGCAGAAGTACATGGAGAAGAGGAAGTTGTTTCTTGGGTTTGTTGATCTGGAGAAAGCATTCGATAGGGTTCCATGTGAAGTAGTGACATGGGCATTGAGGAAGTTAGGAGTGGAGGAATGGTTGATCAGAGAAGTGATGGAAATGTACAAAAGAGCGCGCACAGCTGTAAGGATGAAAGACGGGAAGAGTGGTGAGTTTGAGGTGGAGGTGGGAGTGCATCAGCGGTCGGTACCAAGTCCACTACTATTTGTGGCTGTGATGGAGGTGCTGTCTCGGAACGTAAAGGAGGGTTTACCGTGGGAGTTGTTGTATGCAGATGATCTGGTGTTGATTGCGGAAAGTATGGATGGACTGAAGGAGAACATGAACAAGTGGAAGGAATGTATGGAGACAAAAGGTCTGAAGGTGAATATCAGAAAAACGAAAGTGATTGCAAGTGGAAAAGCATGTGGTGAGATGGAAAGAACTGGGAAGTGGCTGTTGCTGTGTGCAGGAAGGGTGTCAGAGTGAACTCCATTCAATGTACAATGTGTGCTGAGTGGGTTCATCAAAAACTGTAGTGGTTTGAGAGGGTCATTAACCAGTGTGGCAGCTGCATTAAAGTGTAAGGTGTGCACAGAGGGAGCTGCAGATGGAGGAAATGTTGAGTTGGATATTGGAGACAGCGTGAAGCTGAAAGGTGTGAAAACATTTTGCGACCTCGGAGAAATGTTGAATGGAGAAGGTGGATCAGACTCTGCAATGGTTGCTCGAGTGAGATGTGCATGGAAGAAGTTTTGGGAACTGAGTGGCATGCTGACGAGGAGGGGAGTGTCATTGAAGCTGAAGGGAAAGGTGTATGCTGCATGCGTGAGAAATGTTATGATTTATGGGAGCGAGACATGGGCAATTAATGTAGAGCAGCAATGAAGGCTGGAAAAGGTGGAAATTCGAATGGTTCGGTGGATGTGTGGAGCATCGTTGAGAGAAAGACAAATGATGAATTGCGAAAGATGATGGGAATAGAGCATGTGATGGATGCTGTGAAGAGGAACAGGTTGAGATGGTTTGGTCATGTGTTGAGGAAGGATGAAAGTGACTGGTTGAGAAGAGTGATGGAAATGAATGTAGAAGGAAGTAGAGGACGGGGAAGACCGAGAAACACTTGGCTGAAGGTGGTGGAAGAAGAAAGGCAGGCAAGGGGGTTAACAAGGGGAGATGCAGAAAATAGGGCAAAATGAAGAATTGTCATGGGGACCGCAAGGCTAACCCCCGCTCTCGCAGGGAAAATGGCCTTAAAATTGTTGTTTTTCAGCTCAATTGGATGAAAATTGACAATTTTATGCAACCTTGGCCTTTTGATCTAAAAAAAAAAACCCCCAAAAATCAATAGACTCCTACCTTTTGATAAGTGAACCAATTCAGTGACCAGATATGCATATTCTTAAAACTTCAGGTCATTTGCATGAAAATTGATGATTTTATGTGATACTGACCTTTTTGACAAAATTAATAATTTGCCTTCGTATAATCATAATAAAGCTTTGGTGGAAACTTGATGACAATAGGTAAAATGGAAAAAAGTTGTGGCCTGGACTGACGGACACGCACACTCAGACAAGTGATTGCAAAACCCACTAAAAAAAGAAAAGAAAATGGGTGCAATACATTTTGTCTGCTGATAGAACAAACATAAATCTCCACCTGTCCAGGTTCCTCGTCTATGAATATATGAATGAATGATCGTTTTAAGGCCATCGTCTATCACACCCAAAAATTAATGAAAATCCAAGACAGGCAAGATGTCTTTCATGGATGCAAACCAACCTCTGCTTTCTAATCTGGATTTCAATCTTGTTCCAGCTATAAACTGTCATGCTGGTGCTTCACATTTAGGGCGATTTATCAATGTATATGCCAACACCACCCTGTGGACATATACAGCGACAAATCATCAACGTAGTACGCCACATCACCGCTATCGCTCAAACTCTATAACGTCGTGAGGATGCTGGCCATCGACCGTGCATCCCAATGATTCAGCTGTGCCCCAAGCCTGTCTTTCACGGCTCCTTTGTGCAACCACACAAGCAGGAGACCATCATTACAAAGACCTGGGCAAAAGGTACGACAGCCACGAAACAAGTCACCAAGCCGTGTGGTCACCAGATGCTGCGGCCTTTAACTGCACTTATTCCCCAGAAGACATGCTCAGAACTTGTTAGATAAACCATCAGCTTCATCAGTTTTGTAGATTCATCACAGCATGTCCTGCCTTCCTCACCAGCGCGTCATAACGTCACAACAATAGTAAATGCATGGGGTTCCGCAAAAACGTCATTTTCAAAGAGACGATCGCCCGAAACGTTCTTCTCACTTCCCACAAGTGGCTGGCATAACTCAATCAATATTCTGTTGATTCCATCAATTATAACCCCAACAGAGACAGATTCAGGAGCACAGATGCTGGCAAGAGTGTGGTACATGGATGATGAATGGAAAGCTACCTGCTAATCACCAAGTAGTAGTTTTACATTAGCATTTTACTGTTAAAACCATCAAATGGTTTTTTTGCATTAAAAAAACAGAAAACAAAATGGAGATCATGGAATTATTTTATTATTCTTCAAAACATAGGTTTGAGATTCCTCTTCAGTCCTGAAAAAAAAAAAAAAAAATTGGTCAAGGAACACTTGCAATCAAACACGACAGAACTTTTATCAATTCAGAACCTTATTATATAAATGAGTATATATCAGAATAAACAATCTACAGACTTGGCATTTACAGACATGGCAATCTACAGACATGGAATTTTTTTTTTTCTTGACGGGTTTACTTTCTGAACTCGGTATATCAATCTGGTGAGTTTATTTTACGCTTCGGTGATTTCTTTGTTAAAAGAACCATGTCACTGATTGTCTGTCACAGCAAGAAGTCAATAACAGGATGATATCACATGTGGTGTGACAAAATGTACGGACAGGTAGATTTGACGATTGGCTTCACAATCGGGTATATAAGGGTTGTTGCGTTCTGTATTAGTGGAAAACAACGGCTGCCCGTCTACAAAAGTTATTGCCGCTTCCCCTGGAGATGGTCCGTCAACTCGACAATGCTGTTTGTCATTTAGTGGTGGCATTACGAAATTCCGGCATGAAACAGCGTGCTATTGCTCGGCAGTATGGCATCACTCAAGGTCAGGTGTCAAAGATCCTGAAACGAAATGCTCAGAGGGGTGTCCCTACTCCAATACCGAGGTCAGGACGTCCCCGCAGAACCACAAGGAGGGATGATTGCCAGCTGCACCGGTTAGTCTGCAATGGCCGTACCAAGTCAGCTAATCGGCTTCAGGCTGAGCGGCAGCAACTGACAAATGTGCCTGTAGCCAGAAGGCTAGTCAACCAACGACTGGTTCAAGCAGGCTATCTTGCCAGGCGTCCCCTGAGAAAGCCACGTCTGACCAGACAACACCGCCAGCGCCGATTGGAGTGGGCCAGAGAGCACCATCAATGGCAGCCAGGACACTGGAATCACGTGATCTTCAGTGACAAGTCTAGATTTCTGGTCTATCGTCAATATGGCCGCGTCCGAGTGCGCAGACAAGTGCATGAAGCCTACAACGAAGATTGTATAGTGCCAAGAGTCCAAGCTGGAGGTGGTGGGGTGACCGTTTGGGCTGCTTTTCATGCAGGGGGCAAAACTGACCTGGTTGTTTTGAATGGAAACCTGAACCAGTTCAATTACAGGGCCATTCTAGAAGAAACATTGCTTCCATTTGTTCGTGCAGCCTTTCGAGGAAACTTTGTCTTCCAAGATGACAATGCACGGACTCATCGTGCTCGCATGATCCAACACATTCTTGCTGACCGTGGTGTAGAGCATATGGAGTGGCCTGCCATGTCCCCGGATATGAATCCGATAGAGAACTTGTGGGCAGAATTAACGCATCAAATCGACAACTTGGACCAGCAGCCTGCCTCTGTGCGTGAATTGCAGCAGACTATTGTCACTGCATGGCAAGTGATTCCTGTCCAAACCTTGGCAAATCTTGTGAACAGCATGCCTCAACATGTACGTGCTCTCCTGAATTCTCGTGGGGGTTGCACGAAGTACTGAACTGTAATTTTACTGTCCGTAATCCCAGTCGTAATTTAACTTTTGTTTTTGTTGAAAAAATGTTTTGGCTAATGTGCAAAATAAAGAGATACTTCTGGAAAACGCACAAAAGTTTAACACAGTACTGTCCGTGAATTGAGTTCGATATCAGTTTACATCACTTTCAAGGATCAATTTATTTGCTTCGAAATGTCAAATGTGGTTTTTGTTTCTTTTAAAGGTCACATTAACAAAATCTAGAATAATTTCAACATAATTCCAATGAACTTTTGGTTCTAAGTCATCTTGAAAAGTAAGTTCACCCCACAAAAAAAATATTCCATATTAAATGCCAAGTCTGCATGTTAAAGTCGATCAATCTGCAAGCAGACACCGATTACAATGACCTCTCCCACCCCTTCACGAATGTGCGATGCCAACAAGCTTTAAGGAAAGGAAGACCTGATGGTAATCGTATCCAGGTCATACAAAAGCGGTGCCCTTCAAATTAGTGGAACAAGTGATTCAAAAAACCCCAGGTAAAGTGCCAGGTAAAATAAACAGGTTTCAGTCGTATCCGATCATCCCAATACACACCGATGGTATGTCCACATCACCACTGTCGATCGCCTCAATAACGTCGTGAGGATGCTGCCCATCAACCGTGCACCCCACTGATTGAGCAGTGCCAAGCATCTCTTTCACGGTTCCTACGTGAAACCAGAAGCACAACCACGCAAGCATATGACCAGCGTTAGAAAGACCTTCATAAAACGGACAACAGCCACAAACATCGACTAGGTTATCCGTATGGTTGCCGCAAAGCAGCGCGATCACATGTGCCACATGTTGCGGCCTTTAACTGCACTTATTCCCCAGAAAACATGCTCAGAACTTCTTAGAAAAACCATCAGCTTCATCAGTTTTGCAGATTCATCACAGCATGTCCCACCATCTTTACGCAGCACATCACAAGGTCACAACCATAGCGCATGCAGGAGGATGGCATTTGGCAAAAATGTCATTTTAAAAGGGGCTGGCCACCAAGGAAAGCTTCACCCATGGTCTTTGTTGATAATATTTAAAGGATAATAAATGTATGGAAACGGGTAGGTTTGTCTGCGTATGTATAGGGTGTTGCAAAATAAATGATACTTTTTCCCCCCAGATTGTATTGACCACATGTCCGCGAATTTTGAATTCAAATTTTGCGTGCGTCGTCATGACGTGTCGCGCACGTTGCCTGCGTGTTGTGTCTGTCATATTTGTGACCGATGTTCGTGTCTTTGCTGAAATCTTTTAAAAGTCGACTTCAAATGGTTTCTGAAGCTAATGGTGGACATATTGACGCGTATTAAATGTGAGATTTTAATTTTTGAATGAAATAAAGCCTTTGGTTGGATTTTCATCCGATTGAAACTTCATTTCATCTTTGGGGAAAAAAGTATCATTTATTTTGCAACACCCCTTATCATAAGGCCTATGTCTATCCTCTGTACGGCTCATGCTCATATTCATAACCCCAAGTAGTCCCACTTTACTGTGGGGTCAAGCTATGAGGGAGGAGAGAGAGAGTGGAGGAACAGTTCTTTCACAAACAAAGTTTGACACAAAGTTCACAAACGCTTGTGAAACAGGATGTCTCGGCTTGACAGTCGACTGAAGGTGGCAGGAGTTTGTCATTTATTCAGGGTATCAGTAATAAATTGCATGCTCTTCACAAAAGACACGGGAAGGTTTTTTTCTTTTTCTTTTTTTTAAACATTCACAAACGCCCTCAGGTGTTGGTAGCCGGGGTCCTCCTGCTTAATGTCCCACAGATGGACAGCACACGCATCGATACCTCGCCACCAGGGCGACAGTTTATAGCCGTCGCGGCATTCCAATGCATGCTGGTTAAGCTCAAAAGCGAGTGTACTTACCTCCAAGGACTAAGCTATATGTATGCCAGTCACAATTTAGTTCGACAAATACTTTTTTTTTTTCTTACAGGCTTTGCATAAATATCAATTAAAGAAGTAAAATTGCAAAATATGCAACAACCAATCATCATGCTCAAATCAAATTACGAGGAACGCACAATACATCAACAAAATAAGATTACAGAGGAAGCAAAAGTGGAATCAATTTTCAAAAAGGACGAGGCATTCTTAGATCGACTTCCTAAAGTTGCTAATACTACAACCTTGAGTAATTCACGTCAAAAAAATAATAATAATAATAAAATTGTGGTTCAAATGGGACTCGTTCACCTATAAATTGGCTCCGATATTGCCCTTTATTTGACGCTGGGTAGAGCAAGTTCTACCGAGTGAATCGCCTGATATTTCACAAAAACCGTCGACAACCTTCCTCGCACTGGTCAAAGGCAATTGCAAATTGACGTTTACTCGAGAAGGCGAGGTTGGATGCTTTACAGTTCTTTTCAGCGATCAAAACAATAAACACAATGTCACAACACTAATGAAATTCAAATGGCAGAAGACTTCAAGTGACAACATCACTGACCTCTGAACTCTCGGGCGAGCGAGCGCTTCCTCATGATCCTTGCCACTTCCATGACATCACTCAACGATATGTTTCCGCTGTGTTTGACTGCGCTCAGACACACAGACACACAGACAACGATGAGATCTTCCTTGATTCGCACCAATGCCCAAATTATGATGACAGGGATATCAATACATTAACTTACAATCAACCAGCATGTTTGTTGCATCAAGGGTGCTTTTAACATTTGACATGGAGCTTGTGGCACAATATGTAACTTTCAAAATGACGTAATCCGCCCCAGAATTATTGGTGTGCATGCGTAGAAACCCCAGGAAATGTCAGTGATCGGGGCAAGAAAATATATCATGTGTACCAGATAAGGATTGTTACATAAAATTGCTCACAAAGCTTCTAAAATAAGCCAAAAATGCAGACAGTCCTCGACTTCCATAAGGGCTCCGTTCCCGGGACCCTTAAGTCGATTTTTGCACAAACAGAATTTCATTGAGTAAAATCTGAAAAAACCCCAAAAGGATTAGATAATTAATTTAACACTTACATGTACAGTCGTAATTCATACTAGGGGAAAAAGGAAGGCCAAATAACAGAGGGAGGCCAAACGACCGCCCTACTCTCGGGAAATTGATGTGTTTAAAACCACTGAAGACAAAGCAAAGGGTGAAGAAAGACGACCAGTTGAGAGGGTTACGGTCTCTGTTCGGGTCTCTATCGATTATTAATATTATTATTAGCAACGGTACCCAGCCCTAAGGGCAGGGCTTCAGTTGGGAGGCGCAAATGATTATTTAAACGATTTATATAAACATCCGTTAAATATCACACGCAAATTCATTAAACATGAAACGTTCATTAAACGATTACGAAAATAAAAACGAAAAATATTACGAAATAACGTTCACACCGTCACGTCAAACACGTCCGTGAACGCAAACATCGTCACAATGAAAACATCGTCACAAACGTTACGTTATTCAAACCGTGAACACATCGAATATTGGAGATAGTGGGGCAACTGAGCATAACAATTGTGCATTGTGAGGAAAGCACCAAATTTGGCACACCAGTAGACTATCATATTATGAAAAGATCTGGATATTGGGCCATCTCAGATTCAGAGATTTGATTTTTGCACGATTTCGATTCGATTGGGATCGAAGAGAACACCTTCTTCGTCTTCTGTACAGTGAAGTTTCCAGCCCTGAATTCTCTGGCTACATCTGGGTGCTTCATTGGGAGTGCAACCATGTCCCTACCTGGCATAGTGTGTGTAGTCTAAGGCATGGAACCATGGGACCAGTTCCGTCAGGGCATCAAGGTACATCGTGAATGAAGCCTGCCGCAGATAACGCACGTAGACCAGTACCAACATCTCTAGTTCCAGCACAGTTGCCCAGTACTGAAAGTTGGGAATGTCTTCTCCTCTCTGGTGACACCAGTCTTCGAACTCAGGCAGGTCTTCTGCATCATCAGCATATGTCATACAGTGGCGTTCATACGCACGGTGTTGCAGGATGTGCAGTGCCGCTGCAGTGATTTGATGAGCTCTTCTTGTGCGGGTTACGTGGGCAGCTCGCAGGAAGGAGTCGGCCGTCCCTGGCGTTGCAATCTCAGCTTGCAAATCTGCAAAATCTGCAAATCTTGCAAAAATCAAATCTCTGAATCTGAGATGGCCCAATATGCAGATCTTTTCATAATATGATAGTCTACTAGTGTGCCAAATTTGGTGCTTTCCTCACAAAATGCACAATTGTTATGCTATATTTAGCTTAGCTGCCGGACTAAGAGCCCATTGCCCAAACGATTTGTTTTCTCTGGTACGTTTATCAAGTAATCAGATGTACATACACGTTAATCTTACAGCCGCCATGTTGGTGCTCGCCATCACTGCGATGCGAACGTTATGCGGGAGTCCAAACCTGAAAATGCTGGAGGCCAAAGGTGAAATTGGAAAACCAATATAGCCTATTTTACTCTAGGAGATCCCAGGATTACCCACCCAAAATATCATTACGATCGGTTTAGCCGTTTTTGCGGTACCTTCGCACGGACGGACAGACATTTGGTGAATTATAGTAAGATTAGAAGGAACACAAGTCTCATCTCGTCCTTCTCTCTGTTATTCCTTTCTTACACTCTCCTTCACACTTTGCAATTTAATTTCTCGGTACACCATTCATTCTTTCCTGCATCTTCCGTTCCCGTTACGTCCTTTCCTCTCTTCCTTATTTGTTTGCCTTCCGCCCTTGTACACATTGGCTTTCACGTTCCCATGTCTGATAGCTCCGAGATCCTCTGCCTCATCTACCGGTGCCAGGATACACATTATTACACGTGTCGCGAGTGACATCATTGCCCCACGGGGAAACACCGGTGCTGTGGCTGTGGGAGGAGCAGGAGGGGAGCGAGTACGGAGGGTCCCAGTTTCAGTAAGGACATAAGAGCCAGAAGGTGTGCAGGGGGTCTGTCCTGTCCCCAGGACGGACCCCCTGTACATGCGACAAGTGGGTGCCAAACTGGGCCATACCTAAAGCAACGTAAATAATTCATGAATCTCAAACTTTAATGTGTGTGTGTGTGTGTGTGTAAAGTCGAATTTGTGTATGTTAATGCTTACGTAACATAAGGACTGCCAGTACTTGGAAATGCACCTGTGAGAAAGGGGTGTTCGTCTGCACAGCGGAAGAGTTGGACAACTTTCTGAACTCACCCAAAAAGCTGAGAGCTTGCAACTTACTGCAAATTTGAGGATGTGGACGGTGCAAGGCCCGCCATAGACGGGCACGTTCTACCCAATCTTTTGACCATCCCTGCCAAGGAGTGAACTTTGAACCTTGCGTGATTACCTCGTGTGAATATGGCAGGATCGGTAATTTATTTAATGGACATCTGCTGGGAGTGGGAGCCGTTATAAATATATATATATTTGTTTCATTATGGAGACACGAGAAATTATATTACATTTTTGCATCTATTGGTAAAAGGAGAAACGTACGCTCATGTGTGTTATATCCACGGCCGCTGCTCGATAATTGTATTAAACAGTACGAACCTGACACCTCATCCACAGATATTTCTCAAATTCCCTGTATCTCCACGAGTTTGATTTGCATCCAGGAATACAACAATTATGGTTGACCATTTTTTAAATTGTCACTTTCATCTAAATGCTAAAAATTATGTTAAAAAGATGATTTGAATTATACATTTCATGTTAACAACGGCAGTTTAAAAGTGCCCGACAAGCAGGACAGAGTCATTGAAAACGCACACACTGCATGCACAAAAGGCCTCATCTAGCATCCATACGTCATTTTGAAAGTCCCGGATTGGCAGTGATGTGAACAGGAAGTAACTCTCAGGTAGCTTAATTCTTAGGTAGGTAGCAGTAGCTGAATTGATCTTCAATTCCAATTAGTTTTTACCCAACTCATAACAAGCAAACGAGCATGTGCTCAAGACTCCGTAGAAGAACATCAATCAGTTCCATTAGCTCAGACACCTGATTACTGCATATATTAAAGGCCGTCGAGATTACGTGCTATGACTGGCTAGCTATGCAAAGGTGCTCTTTTCGTACGGCAAAGTGAACCGTGCCTGCGTTTGTCCTCTTACAATGGCGTAACATCAGACTGTGACCAGCATGGCTACGTTCACTTTGAGGAGTGAAAAGGGAAAATGCCTCAGCCAAGCTGTGCATACACCATACATCTTGTGATAGGTTTCAACATCTGAAGGTTGACAAAGGTGTGCCAACAATCTCATGGGAAGCAAAGCAACGATGATGTCTCAGGTGTTTGGCCTTTGTTGGGGCAATAGGGCTGCAGATTGAGCATGAAAATGAGGGTGAAGTGGCAACTAGCTTCCGACCAGCTAATTTTGATATTTTTTATAAAGTATGGGCCCTGACTACTTCACACACCAAAAATACCCAGAATCCCCTTGGGGGAGCATGTTCAAGTGACGTCAACAAGATGGCCTCCATTTTTATTAAGTTTCTGTATTTTATTTTTACATTGAGGGTCCCTGTGTCCTGATCTGTAATAAAATGATACTGGCATCTGATTTAAATATTCTATTTAATAATATTTAAAAATAATATTTTTTATTATATTTAATAATATTTAAATAATAAATTAATTTAAATGCATACATTGCAAATGCATGCATGCAATGCATTTAAATTAATTTAATAATTTTATTTAAATATTTAAATTAAACGCAGCCGATGCATTAAGATCAATTTCTTGGGTATTAGGGTATTCAGTGTCTCTGCGAATAATAGTAACTGCACGGTGAAGTATTTGGGAATCATTTTTGTAATCAGAACCATTGTTGTAAGCACATTCTCCACGAACTTCTGCTGGCTTCATATTCGCTGCTGTAAGTTTGATTCCTTTCTTTTTATTCTCTGGTTCTCCACAAATGAAAGTGTTCATCCCAGGAAAAGGCTGATGTTTTTTCTCTTGACAGTAAAACTACTATATAAACGGTTAGGTACCACGTCAGCACCTGTACACAATGCCAAACTTTACAATTTTGGCAGCCATTATGATGACGTCATTTAAGCATGTTCCCCCAGAGGTATTCTGGGTATTTTTGGTTTGTGAACTTGTCAAGGCCCCTACTTTATAAAAATACCAAAAGTAGCTGGTAGGAAGCTAGTTGCCAGTTTCGCCATTTTTAAGGCACTTTTTGACAATAATCTGCAGCCCTACAAGAGACGTTGCACTTGCTCCGAAGGGTTAGCAACCGGAATGTCAGCGTTACTTTGATTCCCACAACAGTCAGCAAGCTTTCATAAACTTTCAACAAGCTAAAACCTCGGATTCGAACTGTCCGCTGACACAGACAAACACCGGTCCAGACAAAGCCTCATGTTCCTCAATCTTATCCACAACATCTGTTGCACCCACTGTTTTTCTGCTTCTTCCGATCCCTCGGGGGTTCTTTCAATGACTTGATAATAAGCGCAGAAGCAGAAGGTACCACATCAATCTGCAAAAAAAATTCAAACAAACAGGAGTTGCATCTCAAGCGAGATCAGCAAAAAAATAGAATCCACAGTCGCTGACCGGAGCCAAGATCTGGAGGACCTCAGATAATCCAGGTAGGTGCATGGCTCACCGAAGCTTGCCGGTTCTGGATGGTCAGTTTCACGGTGATTCGAAGACCCTTCCAATCTGCAGTTGCCTTGGCAATGTCATCCCCAACTTTCTTTGGAGACTGAACGGAGGAAAAACAAATAGAGGTGGTTAAACTCACATGAACCATTAAGACTATTCCCTTATTTAAATCACCTTGCACACCTTTAATGAGAGCAAAGGTAAAGTTGTACACGCTGGCATTTAACTCGAATATCTGACAGTAAAAATTACTATTAATTAATTTGTAAAGGTCATTCGCTTACCCCGACCTATCTGGGAACGATTTGGTGATAACTGGTGAGTGTTAACATAAGCAAACAGTCCTTGTGTAAACTTACAAACAAATGATAAACTTGAAATGAGGGAGGACGTGCACTCACCAAACCCAAAGGACCAATTTTAGGGGCTAGAGACGAGGTTGCTCCCACCTCTCCCCCTGTACACCGCAAATACACTGAAAAACAACGGAAGTGACGTGAAGGCCATGGTCACAAACAAATGGGCACCTTTAACTGAGACAAAAAAAAAAATCGACTTAGAGAGAAAAAATCGACTTAGGTTAAAGAGAAACAAAAAAATCCACTTACAGCCCCAGTTGGTAAAGTTTTAAATCTTAACCACATTGCACGGGAGAGCAGACAACGCCGTGAGCATCATCCGTTGAAACACAACTACTTAACTTAACTTAACCGTGTCTATGACTTACCGATCTTTATTTCGCCTGGATCGAACTTAGGAGGCATACTTGCGTAAGGTTCGAACGATTACACGAACTACCAGGTCTACACAGACCACAGATGGCAATGGATGCGTTCAGGAACCAAACACACTTCCACGGCCCTCCAAGGTAGGCCGTGCGGAAAGAGAGAATCCTTACCACGCATGCGCAAAGTCTTTCCCTGAAGTACTGCGAGAGAGCCAGCTCTCGCGTTTTTTTCGTCTCAGGAAAAAACGTTGCACGGTTCGGCATTTATTTTTCCTTTTAAAATCCTTTTTAGTCTTTAAAGATGTAATTTCGAGGGGTATGATTGAGTTACGGGCTGTAGAAAGCGTTGGTATTATTTTATACAGCGATATACATTATATGGCAATGGCGAAGAACCCGACACGTGATAAAGATTATTATATAAAATAAATGCATTATTATTATTATTATAATATATATAATACGTCGCATATAACATAGCATATAATTAGTTATCATTCGTTATCCCATGCAAGTACAGTACTACACTGCTACAGCAATTCTAATCACGACCACGTGCTAACTGTTAAGCGGTGTATATGTTCGCTCTGTGGTGAGTGTTAGGCGGTGTATATGTTCGCTCTGCAATCTACCTTTATAACTTCTCTCAGTTCTCTGTAATCATTATCGTGACCTCCGGGCTCCGGTTATGGTTATTTAGCTTTTTTCAACTGAAAACAGACCTTGTTATGGCGAGTTCAGCGAACCCCCTTATGGTGTCGGACAAACAGCTCTGGTGTCGGACAAATTGCGATGGATCGAATGATCGAATAATTGGAGCAAAAGGCGGCGATGTCGATGTAATTAATGATGTACGGTATTAATCTGTTAGTGAGTGGTACAATTGGGACCAAGTACAAGGATAAACTAGAAAGAGCAATCGGAGATTGTATACCCTCGTCACGACTTGTTTTGTGTTGCAAATAAATGGAAGGATTTACGAAATGAAAGGTCGCGTTGATTGCAAATGAAAGATCTAAATGGTTGAAATGTCTGAAAAGGTTGAAGCGATCTCAACTCTAACGTAAAGGGTGTAATTTAAGCCTAAGGTCGAAAGGGTCTGAATTGTCGAAAGGACTCAAAAGGGTATTAAAACGTCCAAGAAGTTTCTAAGGGGTATTAAAACGTCTAAAAAGGGTCAACAAACTGTCTAAAGGGTGTTAAAACGTCGAAAAAGTGTCTATAGGGTAATAAAACGTCTAAAAAGTGTCTAAAGGGTATGAAAACGTCTAAAAAGGGTCAAGGGTATCAAAACGTCTAAAAAGGGTCAAGGGTATGGCGGACACGAAAGCCCACTGGCGTGGTGACATCATTCCACGCACCAAGTGGGCGGCGGCCACGCCCGAGGGGTAGGCGTGGCCTCAGGATATACACTGGGCGCGCAGCCTGGAGCGCGCCAGTGCTACAGTGACCTCTTGTCAATAAAGACACTTTTGTTTAACCGCGTTGTCCGCTTCCTCCTTGGTAGCAAGTCGCGCGCATAGCACCGCGCTTCATTGGTGACTCCGACGTTGTGGTCAGCCGTCACTGACCACCCGAACCCGCCACAGCCATGGCAACCAACGCGGTAGCGATAAAGCTCCCCGAGTTCTGGGAAGCTCAGGCGGAGATCTGGTTCCTGCAGGCCGAAGCCCAGTTCAGGCTTCGACGCATCACGGCGGACGAGACACGCTACTGCCACGTGGTCGCCTCCCTCGGGGCCGGCGCGGCCGCCCGCGTCGTGTCGGTCCTGAGGAACCCACCGGCCCACGACAGGTACGGGGCGATCAAGCGTCTCCTCCTCGCCACGTTCGGCCTCACCGTGGACGCACCGGCCGATCGCCTCTTGGACCTCCCCGAGCTCGGTGACACGCGACCGTCGGTCCGAATGGACCATATGCTGTCGCACATGGGCGACGAAACCCCGAACGCTCTATTCCGGGCGTTATTTCGACGCCAGCTGCCGGCACGAGTCCGCCTCGCGTTGGCCGGTTCCACGACAACGGAACCCCGTGCGTTCGCGGCCGAGGCCGACAAGTACTACGCGGCTTTGGACACGCGGGCGAGTTTCGGTGCGGCTGTAGCGGCTCCCGAGCCCGAACCTCCTGCGGGTGCCCACCCCTGCTCCGAGGGGCGCCTCGTGGAGGCCGCCACGCCCCGCCCACCACCACCGCGGAAACCGTGGCCTCCGGCTTCGCCGCAAACCTGGTGCCATTTCCACGCTAGGTTCGGCCACGAGGCTCGGCAATGTCGCCCGCCGTGCTCATTCGGCAGGTCGGGAAACGCCCGGGCCGGCCCTCGGTAGTGGCACTGAGCGCCGGCCGATTAAACAGCCTCCTATACATAACGGACACCTTATCCGGGCGCCGTTACCTGTGCGACACGGGAGCGCAGGTGAGTGTCGTTACCGCCGGTATGTCCGACAAGCAGTCCGCGGGCCGGGGCCCCGCGCTGCTTGCTGCCAACGGTACGCCCATTCGCACGTATGGAAAACGCTGCCTTTCTCTGCGGTTCGGAGGGCAGGTTTTCCGATGGTCGTTCATCACTGCCGACGTGCCTATGGCACTGCTCGGCGCGGACTTCCTCTGTGCCAATGGCCTGTTGGTCGACGTCAAGCACAGAAGGCTTGTCCAGGCTGAGACGTTCATCTCGCTCGCGTGCGCGCTGCCCGCCTCGTTGAGCAGCTCACTGAGCGGCTCGCCGAGCGGCTTGCTGAGCGGCTCGGTTCCGCCCAGGTTCATCTGCACGCTTCCGGCAGCGGACGAATTCACCCGCCTCCTCGCCCGTTTACCGGCCCTCACGAGGCCCACCTTCTCGGCGGGGACCGTCAAGCACGGGGTGGAACATCCCATCCCCACCGCCGGGCCACTGGTCTACGCCCGGGCACGCCGCCTCGAGCCGGCGAAGCTCGCGGTGGCTAAAGCGGAGTTTGCTACGCTGGAGCGGCTCGGCATCGTGCGGCGCTCCGAGAGCGCTTGGGCGTCGCCGCTCCACATCGTGCCCAAGCCAGGCGGGGGATGGCGACAGTGCGGGGACTACCTCCGTCTCAACGACGCCACCACCCCCGACCGCTACCCCGTCCCCCATATTCAGGACTTTTCCGCCCGCTTGGCGAATATGTCCTTCTTCTCGAAGGTGGACCTCATACGCGGTTACCACCAGGTCCCCGTCAGGCCGGAGGACATCCCGAAGACGGCTGTCATCACGCCGTTCGGTCTTTTCGCATTTCTTCAGATGCCCTTCGGTTTGAAGAATGCGGCTCAGGCGTTCCAGCGCCTCATGGACAGCGTCTTGCGCGACTTGGATTTTGTGTACGTATACCTGGACGACATCCTCGTCGCAAGCGTGTCCCGCGAAGAGCACCGACACCATCTCCGCACGCTCTTCGAACGTCTGGGCCAGCACGGCCTGATCGTGAACCCCGCCAAGTGCCGGTTCGGTGTCGCCGAAATCGACTTTTTGGGGCACCGCGTCAACAGGCACGGGGCCGTCCCCCTACCGGCCAAGGTGGAGGCGGTGAAAGGGTTTCTGCGCCCCCGCACGATCAGGGGGCTCCAGGAGTTCCTGGGCATGGTAAACTTTTACCACCGTTTCCTGCCCCGCATCGCCCAGCTCCTGCACCCCTTGCACGAGGCCCTCCGGGGGAAGCCGGGCTAAGGTGACGTCACCTGGACTGAGCAGATGGACGCGGCGTTCGTGGGCGCGAAGCTCGCCTTGGCTAATGCCACCATGCTCGCGCACCCGGCGCCCGATGCACCGATCGCCCTCACCACCGACGCCTCGGACTACGCGGTTGGGCGCGGTGCACGAGCAATGGGTGCGTGGAGCTGGGCAACCGCTGGCGTTCTTCAGCCGGCAGCTTCGCCCGCCCGAACGCCGGTACAGTACCTTCGACCGCGAGTTGCTCGGGCTCCACCTGGTGGTCAGGCACTTCCGCCATCTGCTCGAGGGCCGTGCGTTCACGGCCTTCGTCGACCACAAGCCACTGTTGTTCGCGATGGGCGAGGTCGCCGAGCCGTGGTCGGCCCGGCAGCAGCGTCACCTCTCGGCCGTGTCCGAATACACAACGGACATCCGGCACGTCGCGGGGAAGGACAACCCGGTGGCGGATTGCCTTTCCCGGTCCGTTGCCCACGCGGTCCACCTCGGCATCGACTATGCCCGGATGGCGGCGGACCAGGCCGCCGACCCCCACGTCCAGGCCTTGCGGACCGCCGTTACGGGCCTCCGCGTCACCGAGGTGGCATTCAACGGCGAGGGCACGGCCATCTGGTGCGACGTCTCCCTTGGGCGGCCTCGCCCCATCGTGCGCGCGGGCTGGCAGCGCCGGATTTTCGACTCCATCCACGGCCTGTCCCACCCGGGCACGAGGGCCTCCCAGAGGTTGATCGCCGACAAGTTTGTCTGGCATTGCCTCCGGAAGGCCGTCCGCGGCTGGGCCAGGACGTGCCTCGCGTGCCAGCGCGCGAAGGTGAACCGGCACACCCAGGCCCCATTGGCCCCGTTTGCGGTGCCGGAACGTCGGTTTGACCACGTTCACGTGGACCTGGTGGGACCTCTGCCCCCCTCGCGGGGTTTCACCCACGTCCTGACCATGATGGACCGCACCACCCGGTGGCCGGAGGCCGTGCCTTTGGCGTCAACGACGGCGGCGGACGTCGCGCAGGCGTTCATCGCCACCTGGGTCGCCCGGTTCGGTGCCCCCTCAGACATCTCGTCCGACCGCGGCCCCCAGTTCACCTCGGAGCTCTGGGGGGCGGTCGCGCGGGGGCTCGGGGTCCAGCTGCACCGCACCACGGCCTACCACCCCCAGGCTAACGGCCTGTGCAAGCGGTTCCACCGCTCGTTGAAGGCCGCGCTCCGGGCCACCCTCCGCGACGGCGGCTGGGTCGACAGGCTCCCCTGGGTCCTGCTGGGCCTCCGGACGGCGCCCAAGGAGGACCTGCGCGCATCCGCGGCTGAGTTGGTCTTTGGACAACCGCTGCGGGTGCCGGGCGAGTTCCTCCCCGACCCCACGGCACCTTGGTCCGCGGCGCAGGAGCGCTCCGCGCTGCAGGAGACCGCCCGGAGGTTCGCCCCGGTGCCGACGGCGCACCACGGGTACCCACCCACGCACGTCTCCCCGGAGCTTCGCACCGCGGAGTATGTCTTCGTCCGGCACGACGCCCACCGGACACCACTGAGGCCCCCGTACGACGGGCCTTTCCGCGTGCTGGAGACCGGGATGAAATTCTTCACCTTGGACATCGGCGGTACTCCCGACCGCATCTCGGTGGATCGACTCAAGCCGGCCCACCTCGACGTGGACCACCCACTGCCGGTGGCTCGGCCCCCGCGTCGGGGCCGCCCCCCGGCGGGCAGACCCCCGACACCGCCCAGCACCGCCGGCACGCCGCCCCCTGGTCCGGCACCCATCCCGGGTACAGCCGGGGGCATCCCAGCTGGCATCCCTGCACCCCGGACGCCGCCGGTCGCTTCGGCCGGGTCATCCGTTTGCCCCGCAAACTGGCCCTCCAGGTGCACGGGAATTCTGTGGGGGCGCGTGTGGCGGACACGAAAGCCCACTGGCGTGGTGACATCATTCCATGCCCCAAGTGGGCGGCGGCCACGCCCGAGGGGTAGGCGTAGCCTCAGGATATACACTGGGCACGCAGCCCGGAGCGCGCCAGTGCTACAGTGACCTCTTGTCAATAAAGACACTTTTGCTTAACCGCTTTGTCCGCTTCCTCCTTGATAGCAAGTCGCACGCGTAGCACCGCGCTTCAAGGGTATCAAAACGTCTAAAAAGGGTCAAGGGTATCAAAACGTCTGAAAAGTGTCTAAAGGGTATTAAAACGTCTAAAAAGTGTCAAGGGTATCAATCAAAACGTCTAAAAAGGGTCAAGGGTATCAAAACGTCTAAAAAGTGTCTAAAGGGTATTAAAACGTCTAAAAACGGTCTAAAGGGTGTTAAAACGTCTAAAAACTGTCTAAAGAGTGTTAAAACGTCTAAAAACTGTCTAAAGGGTGTTAAACGTCTAAAAAGTGTCTAAAGGGTATTAAAACGTCTAAAAACTGTCTAAAGGGTATTAAAACGTCTAAAAAGTGCACAAGGGGAATTAAAACGTCTAAAATGTATCTACAACAACAACAACAGGCATTTTAAGGCCATTTCCCCTGCCAGAGCGGGGGTTAGCCTTGCGGTCCCCATGACGATCTTCTCCATTTTGCCCTATTTTCTGCATCTCCCCTTGTTAACCCCCTTGCCTGCATTTCGTCTTCCACCATCTTTAGCCAAGTCTTTCTCGGTCTTCCCCGTCCTCTACTTCCTTCCACATTCATTTCCATCACTCTTCTCAACCAGTCACTTTCATCCTTCCTCAACACATGACCAAACCATCTCAAACTGTTTCTCTTCACAGCATCAATCAAAGGCTCCATTCCCATCATCTTTTGCAATTCATCATTTGTCTTCCTCTCTCTCAACGATACTCCACACATCCACCGAACCATTCGCATTTCCACCCTGTCCAGCCTTCGTTGCTGCTCTACATTAATTACCCATGTATTGCTCCCATAAATCATAACACTTCTCACACATGCAGCATACACCTTTCCCTTCAGCTTCAACGACACTCCCCTCCTCGTCGCATGCCACTCAGTTCCCGAAACTTCTTCCATGCACATCTCACTCCAGCAACCGTTGCCGAGTCTGATCCACCTTTTCCATTCAGCATGTCTCCTAGGTAACAAAATGTTTTCACACCTTCCAGCTTCACGCCGTCTCCAAGATCCAACTCAACATTTCCTCCATCTGCAGCTCCCTCTGTGCACACCTTATATTTGAATGTAGCTGCCACACTGGTTAATGACCCTCTCAAACCACTACATTTTTGATGAACCCACTCAGCGCACATTGTACATTGAATGGAATTCACTCTGACACCCTTCCTGCACACAGCACATGGCCACTTCCCAGTTCTTTCCACCTCACCACATGCCATCACCTTCGTTTTTCCGATATTCACCTTCAGACCTTTTGTCTCCATACATTCCTTCCACTTGTTCATCTTCTCCTTCAGTCCATCCATACTTTCTGCAATCAACACCAGATCATCTGCATACAACAACTCCCACGGTAAACCCTCCTTTACGTTCCGAGCCAGCACCTCCATCACATCTACAAATAGTAGTGGACTAAGTACCGACCCTGATGCACTCCCACCTTCACCTCAAACTCACCACTGTTCCCGTCCTTCGTCCTTACAGCTGTGTGCGCTCTTTTGTACATTGCCATCACTACTCTGGTCAACCATTCCTCAACTCCTAACTTCCTCAATGCCCATGTCACTACTTCACGTGGAACCCTTTTGAATGCTTTCTCCAGATCAACAAACCCAAGAAACAACCTCTGCCTCTTCTCCATGTACTTCTCCTGCAACTGCCTCACAATAAAAAGCGTGTCTGTCGTTCCTCTTCCTGGCATAAATCCAAACTGCATTTTGTCAATCTTCACTTTCTTCCTTATCCTCCTCTCCAACACCCTTTCCAATACCTTCATTCCATGCTCCAATAACTTTATCGCTTGATACGAGCCACAGTCCAGAGGGTCACCTTTCCCCTTGTATAGAGGGACGAGGGTACTCAGTTCCCAATCCACTGGAATGCGGCCTTCTTTCACCACCAGATTGCAGATCTCTGTCATTCTCTTCACACCCCAATTTCCCGCTGCCTTCAACATATCTCCAACATCTCCCGTCGGCCCTCCCGCTTTTCTACTCTTCATTGCTATTATCGCTTCCTCAACTTCCTTCTCGGTTATCTTCTCTGCCGGTCCTAAACCTGGGTTACTCTCTTTGTTGCCATCCCATTCATTCTCTGCATTCAACAGTATTTCCATATATCTCTTCCATCTCCCTTTAATTCCATCTGGGTCCACAACGATTTGTCCCACTTCATCCTTCAAGCAACTCACCCCCATCACATCACACCTCTCTTTCGCTATCTGCTTTGCAATCCTGAATACCGCTCTCTGACGCTCTTCCAAATCCAAGCGTTCTCCGAACATTTTCCTACATGCCTCCTGTGCCTTTGCTACATCTTCTTTGCAGCCTTCTTGGCTGCCTTATAACTTTCAGGCTCTGCCTTTTCTGCCCCCATACCCTTCGCCTTCTGCCACTCCTTGAACTTCTTCCTCCTCTCGTCAATCTTCTTTCCAACTTCATCATCCCACCACCCTGTTTCCGAGTGCCTCGGTGGTCCATTTGTCCATCCACATACCTCACCAACGGCTCCCAACAGACTATCTTTCATTGACATCCAACCAGTTTCAAGCTCTAAAAAGTGTCTACAACAACAACAGGCTCTAAAGGGTATTAAAACGTCTGTGGGGTTTAGGGGGTGTTAAAACATCTAAAAAGTGTCTAAAGGGTATGAAAACGTCTAAAAAGTGTCTAGAGGGTATTAAAACGTCTAAAAAGTGTTTAAAGGGTATTAAAACGTCTGCAAGGGTCTAAGGGGGTAATAAAACGTCTAAAAAGGGTCAAAAGGGTATTGAAAAGTCGAAAAGTTGAAGGCTCTAAAGAGTATTAAAACGTCTAAAAATGGTGCAAAGATTATTAAAACATAGAAAAAGGGTTTAAAGGGTATTAAAACGTCTAAACCCATCTAAAAGGTCATCGGGGTCCAAAGGGTATTAAAATATAGAGGGTTGTTTAAAGATATTTTGTTGTGTTGCAGCCTGAATTTAAAATGGATTAAACTGAGATTTTTTGTCACTGATCTACACATCATACCCCATAATGTCAAAGTGAAAAAAATTTATGATAAATTTTTACAAAGTAATTAAAAATGAAATACAGAAATATCCAATTTGCATAAGCATTCAACCCCCAGAGTCAATACTTTGTAGAAGCTCCTTTGGCAGCGATTACAGCTTTGAGTCTTCTTGGGTATGTCTGCATCAACTTTGCACATCTGGATTTGAGGAGTTTCTCCCATTCCTTCTTGTAGATTTGCTCAAGCTCTGTCAAGTTGGATGGGGAGCATCATTGACAACAATATTTAAGTCTTTCAACAGATTCTCAATGGGATTCAAGTCTGGGACAGACTCAATGACTTTCACGTTCTTGTTCTGAAGCCATTCCAGTGTTGCTTTGGCTGTATGCTTGGGGTCATTGTCCTGTTGGAATGTAAATATTCACCACAGTCTAAGGTATTTTGCACTCTGAAGCAGGTTCTCCTCAAGGATTTGCCGATATTTGGCTCCATTCATTGTTCCCTTTATCCTTACGAGTCTCTCAGTCTCTGCCGCTGAAAAGCATCCACATAGCATGATGCTGCCACCACCATGCTTCACGGTAGGGATGGTGTTATAGATGATGAGCTGTGCTCGGTTTCCGCCAGACGTAGCGCTTTGCATTCAGGCCAAAGAGCTCAATTTCCGTCTAATCAGACCACATAATCTTTTGCCTCATGCTCTCCGAGTCTTTCACCTGCCTTTTTGCAAACTCCAGGCGTGCTGTCATGTGCCTTTTTCTCAGGAGTAGCTTCCGTCTGGCCACTCTCCCATAAAGCCTACATTTGTGAAGTGCTGCAGAGATTGTTGTTCTTCCGGCAGGTTGTCTAATCTCAGCCAAGGAACACTGTAGTTCTGTCAGAGTGGTCATTGGGTTCTTGGTCACCTCCCTGACCAAGGTACTTCTTGCCTGGTTGCTCAGTTTGGTCAGATGGCCAGCTCTAGGAAAAGACTGGGTCATTCGATATTCTTTCCATTTCCTAATGATGGAGCTCACTGTGCTCTTGGTAACTTTCAACACTCTACAAATTGTTTTATACTCTTCCCCAGATCTATGCCTCCTCAAAATTCCATCTCGGAGTTCTACAGACAGTTCCTTGGACTTCATGGTGGAGTTTCTGCTCTGACATGCACTGTCAACTGTGGGACCTTATTTATAGAAAGGTGTGTTTCTTTCGACATCATGTCAAATCAATTGAATTGACCACAGTTGGACTCCCGTTGTAAAGACATCTCAAGGTTGATCAAAGGAAATTGTATGCACCTCAGCTCCATTTGGCGTGTCATAGCAAAGGGGTTGAATACTTGTTCACTTTTTTTTTTTTTTTTTTTTTTTGTATACTGAATCGAGGCTCGTGAAAGAGCTAAAACTTGAGACATTTCAGATTTTCATTTCCAATCATTATGTAAAAATTTCCCAAAAAAATAAATAAATCCCTTTTGACATTATGGGGTATTATGCATAGATCAGTGACACACAAATCTCAATGTAATCCATTTTTTATTCAGGCTGTGACACAACAAAATGTGAAAAAGGCAAGGGGTTTGAATACTTTCTGAAGGAACTATATATAGGGGTTTAAAGTGTCTAAGGGGTTTAAAGGGGATCTAAATGAATAAAATATATATTCCAATAGTACGTAATTAATAGATGTGGTCATTCGTGAATGATACGTAATTAATAGACATTCACGATCCAACTCATGTTCTAATAGTATTTAATTAATAGACGTACTCACTTACCATTATTACCATTGTCGTTATCATTTTATTGTCATTGTTATCATTATTGTCATTATGAACAATATCATTGTTATTATCATTATCATTATGTGCCATTATCATCCTTATGTATCATTACCATTATCAGTTCAATTATATGTAATTAAGAGACATACTCACGTTGTGTGCAGACAAACTGACAAACAAATGGACCCAAATGCAATACCCTCTCCTCTGGCGGTGGTAACTAGAACTAGGGTTGCCTTATTTGACTTTCAAACTAGAACGATACTCTTCGACGTCACGACGTTGACCGACCGATATGCCTCCACCCACATTATCACATCATTGTAATACTTGTACCAAGTTTGCTTTAAATCCATACAGCTGTTTTCAAGGTATCACATTTTTACCTGACATGACCTCTGACTTTGACCTCCTGACCCCAAAATTTAATCAGTTCATGTTTACATCATTATACATACCTGTACCAAGTTTTAATTTAAATCCCTTCAGCTGTTCACACGTTATCACATTTTTACCTAACATGATTTTTGACCTTTGACCTCGGAGCCCCAATATTTAATCAGTTGATCTTTACATCATTATACATATCTGTACCAAGTTTGAATGAGATCACTTCAGCCGTTCTGAAGTTATAGACATATTACAGACTTTGACGTTTGACCTCTTGACTCCAAATTCGAATCAGTTAACCTTTACATCATTATACATACCTGTACCAAGTTTGAATTAGATCACTTCAGCCGTTCTCAAGTTGTAGACCTATTACAGACTTTGACCTTTGACATCTTGACCCCAAAATCCAATCAGGTCATCTTTACATCATTCTACATAAGTGTACCAAATTTGATTAGAATTCCATCACTGGTTCACAAGTTATCGCGGTAATAGGATTTTTTTTACCTAACATGACCTCTCACCTTTGGCCTTTGACCTCGTGACCCCAACGTCTAATCAGTTCGTCTTTACCCTATTATACATACCAGCACCAAGCTTGACTAAGATCCCTTCAGCCGTTCTCAAGTTATCGCGGTAACGAAAACCTGTCATGGAGGGACGGACAGACGGACAGACGGACAGCCGGACGGACAACTTGAAAACATAATGGCTCTGGCGAATTCTTCAACGGAGGCATATAAAGAGGACACAGAGGTGGGGTGTGTTTGTATCAGTATACACTTTCTATGATATATATACTACTGTGTTCAAAAAGTATCCGACCTTTATTTTTCGTGCGTAAAAAAAAAGAAGCTAGGGAGGCGTTGATTGGTGCACGTATGTAGGCGATCCTAATGCGCACGCGTGAATTTTTTCCCACCTGCAGAAGCTGTCATTCGACGGCAGACCGCCGATGAGTGAGGACATGTAAGTGAGCGCCGTCGGATTTTCGTTTTTGACAAAATAACGGAAAAACTTGAACAACGCTACTGCATCAAATTTTGTGTAAAGCTTGGCGATTCCCAAGTGGAAACGATCCGCAAGATTCAACACCGTTCATTCCATTATGAAGGAGGATTTGGGCTTCAGGAGAATCTCAGCGAAGTTCGTACCAAAGCTGCTATGCTAACGATTGAGCAGAAGCAACTCCGTTTGGAGATCGCACAGGACATGCTGGAGACTGTAAACAGCGATCCCAGCTTCCTCAACACAGTGATCACTGGCGATGAGTCCTGGGTTTATGGGTACGACCCAACATCCCCGAGGCCAAAAAACACAAAATTTGATGCAGTAGCGTTGTTCAAGTTTTTCCATCATTTTGTCAAAAACGAAAATCCGACGGCGCTCACTTACATGTCCTCACTCATCGGCGGTCTGCCGTCGAATGACAGCTTCTGCAGGTGGGAAAAAATTCACGCGTGTGCATTAGGATCGCCTACATACGTGCACCAATCAACGCCTCCCTAGCTTCTTCTTTTTTACGCATGAAAAATAAAGGTCGGATACTTTTTGAACACACTACGTATACACTGTGTACTACATGCCATCTACATAAATTATCAATAAATAAGAACAAGTGTACTATGGCCTCAAAAATCAGTTATAATTATTCAAATTTCAATATTCCTCTTTACACGAAGTGAGTTTCACCATTCCTTCAATATTGCGAATGAGGGTGATGAACTGCTTTATTGTGCTTGTCCGAAACCACATGAGATTGTAAATCAATAGCAGCTTTATTTGTCAAATGTATGTATGTACCAGCTCTACAAACCAAGCACTCAGCTTCCTATTCTTCTTGATCACTTTGAAAACGCAGGAAATTTGTCTTTAGTTCTGCAGCGAATTTATACTTTCGCTTTGGTATTGTAAAGAAGAAAATCAAAGAAATGGATACAGTACGGACTCAGAAAAGACACTGAATGAGCATGCTGCTGGACTCCGTCACTTCGAGGTTGGACAGGAAGTGGACGCGTGATGTTCGAACACGTCCATTACGACATGACGGAGTAGTACGGACTTGTACCAAGCTGTCCTGGTCTAAACATTTAAATAACCACATTTTATCACTAAGAAAATGTCCAAAAATGGCTTAACCACTTAAATAAGGTAAAAAAAAGTATCCCAAATCTTAAATATTATCCCTTTGAAAATGCAAAATCAAAAAAACCGCAAAACCCCAACATTTTTAGATATGAAAAAACCCATTTAAGGAACGAAAAGGAGGACATGTCTGATGTCTGGCAAAAAACGGATGTATGGTAACCCTTACTAGAGCAGCACTCGGTAAAGCGCAAACCTCCGCCAGGTTGAATAGTTTACCTTTTATATCCCTTTGATAGGCCGGATCAATCCATAACGTTTTGCGATATCAACCTCACAAACAGACAGACAGAGGTGAATACATAACCTCCGTCAACCTCTGTGGTGGAAATAACAAGAAACTCTCACGCTGGAGAGTTTGGAGAAGGTGAAAGGATTTTGGAGTTTGCTGATGGAGCTGATTTGTTGATTTGTAATACTCAGTTCCAGAAAGAGGACAATAAGCTTGTTACATACACGTCAGGTGGGTCGACGACAACCGTTGACTACCTGATGGTGCGTCGGCGAGATAGGGGGCACCTCCGGGACACAAAGGTGATCCCGGGGGAGGAGGCTGTTTCACAGCACCACTTGGTTGTCTGCGACATAAGGGTGAAAGGTGCGAGGAGAGCTCGGCGGGTAAAGTACCAACCGAGAATGAAGGTGTGGAGGTTGAAAGAAGTGACAGTAAGGGAGGCATTAAAAGGGAGGCTGAGTAGGGTAGAGGATGATGTGGTTGAGCTTGAAAGTGGTTGGATGTCAATGAAAGCTAGTCTGTTGGGAGCCGTTGGTGAGGTATGTGGATGGACAAAAGGACCACCGAGGCACTCGGAAACATGGTGGTGGGATGTTGAGGTTGGAAAGAGGATTGACGAGAAGAGGAAGAAGTTCAAAGAGTGGCAGAAGGCGAAGGGTACGGGAGCAGAAACAGCAGAGCATGAAAGTTATAAGGCAGCCAGGAAGGCTGCAAAGAAAGAGGTAGCAAAGGCGCAGGAGGCATGTAGGAAAATGTTCGGAGAACGCTTGGATTCGGAAGAGGGTCAGAAAGCAGTATTCAGGATTGCAAAGCAGATAGCGAAAGAGAGGTGTGATGTGATGGGGGTGAGTTGCTTGAAGGATGAAGTGGGACAAATCGTTGTCGACCCAGATGGAATTAAAGGAAGATGGAAAAGATATATGGAAATGCTGTTGAATACAGAGAATGAATGGGATGGCAACATAGAGAGTAACCCAGTTTTAGGACCGGCAGAGAAGATAACTGAGAAGGAAGTTGAGGAAGCGATAAAAGCAATGAAGAGTGGAAAAGCGGGAGGGCCGACGGGAGTTGTGGGAGATATGTTGAAGGCAGCAGGAAGTTGGGGTGTGAAGAGAATGACAGAGATCTGTAATTTGGTGGTGAAAGAAGGCCGCATTCCAGTGGATTGGGAACTGAGTACCCTTGTCCCTCTATACAAGGGGAAAGGTGACCCTCTGGAGTGTGGCTCGTACCGAGCGATAAAGTTATTGGAGCATGGAATGAAGGTATTGGAAAGGGTGTTGGAGAGGAGGATAAGGAAGAAAGTGAAGATCGACGAAATGCAGTTTGGATTTATGCCAGGAAGAGGAACGACAGATGCGCTTTTCATTGTGAGGCAGTTGCAGGAGAAGTACATGGATAAGAGGAAGAAGTTGTTTTTTGGGTTTGTTGATCTGGAGAAAGCATTCGATAGGGTTCCACGCAAAGTATTGACATGGGCATTGAGGAAGTTAGGAGTGGAGGAATGGTTGATCAGAGTAGTGATGGCAATGTACAAAAGAGCACGCACAGCTGTAAGGACGAAGGACGGGAACAGTGGTGAGTTTGAGGTGAAGGTGGGAGTGCATCAGGGGTCGGTACTAAGTCCACTACTATTTGTAGCTGTGATGGAGGTGCTGGCTCAGACCGTAAAGGAGGGTTTACCGTGGGAGTTGTTGTATGCAGATGATCTGGTGTTGATTGCGGAAAGTATGGATGGACTGAAGGAAAAGATGAACAAGTGGAAGGAATGTATGGAGACAAAAGGTCTGAAGGTGAATATCGGAAAGACAAAGGTGATGGCAAGTGGTAAAGCATGTGGTGAGGTGGAAAGAACTGGGAAGTGGCCGTGTGCTGTGTGTAGGAAGGGTGTCGGAGTGAACTCCATTCAATGTACAATGTGTGCTGAGTGGGTTCATCAAAAATGTAGTGGTCTGAGAGGGTCATTAACCAGTGTGGCAGCTACATTCAAATGTAAGGTGTGCACAGAGGGAGCTGCAGATGGAGGAAATGTTGAGTTGGATCTTGGAGACGGCGTGAAGCTGGAAGGTGTGAAAACATTTTGCTACCTCGGAGACATGCTGAATGGAGAAGGTGGATCAGACTCGGCAACGGTTGCTCGAGTGAGATGTGCATGGAAGAAGTTTCGGGAACTGAGTGGCGTGCTGATGAGGAGGAGAGTGTCGCTGAAGCTGAAGGGAAAGGTGTATGCTGCATGTGTGAGAAGTGTTATGATTTATGGGAGCGAGACATGGGTAATGAACGTAGAGCAGCAACAAAGGCTGGAAAGGGTGGAAATGCGAATGGTTCGATGGATGTGCGGAGTATCGTTGAGAGAGAGGAAGACAAATGATGAATTGCGAAAGATGATGGGAATATTGCCTGTGATTGATGCTGTGAAGAGGAACAGGTTGAGATGGTTTGGTCATGTATTGAGGAAGGATGAAAGTGACTGGTTGAGAAGAGTGATGGAAGTTAATGTAGTAGGAAGTAGAGGACAGGGAAGACCGAGAAAGACTTGGCTAAAGATGGTGGAAGAAGAAATGCGGGCAAGGGGGTTAACAAGGAGAGATGCAGAAAATAGGGCAAAATGGAGAAGATTGTCATGGGGACCGCAAGGCTAACCCCCGCTCTGGCAGGGAACATGGCCTTAAAATGCATGTTGTTGTTGTTGTTGTCTCACGCTGGAGGAGGCCATTTGGCCTATTGTGCCTGCACTTTATCAACACATTCACTCAATCAGTGTATGCTGTAACCACACCATATATATTACCACCCAAAGATATCCTTCTCCTGTGTGAATGAATGAATGAATGAGTGATCGTTTTAAGGCCATTTTCCCCGCTCGAGCGGGGGTTGTGTGACATGCTCCAAAATTGCCCCTTGCATCGCATCATGTAATCAATATTTCCATTCTACGTATATACCATTATCACCATCAGTATGTTCCATCCATTATCACCATCAGTATGTACCATTACCACATTACTAAGCTGTTGATAACCATGGACCTCCCAGCCTCGGTGGTGTAACGGTTGGAGCATCCGCCCTGAGTCTGGAAGGTTGGTGTTCCGAACCCCCGGCCAAGTCATACCAACTGTTACATATTTATGTGAATGTATGTGAATTACTATTCAGGTCTTTGCTTATCAATGTGGACTCGATTAAAGGTTGTTGTGATTAAAGGGTCAGGAGCCCTTCTGGGAAAAAGGAGACCGGAAACGGAAGAAGAAAAGACACGAGGTCCTGGAGAAGCGTCGATTCTTCTTCTTCCTCGCCGAGCTCGGACGCGAGCGGTATCGATTGAGCAACGTAACAGAATCGGTGTTTAAAAGCCCGTCTGGCGAGAGGAGTTACCGGGAGGTGTAACTACCCTTTGACACGTCAAGTCGCCGTGGGTTCGTGCACGGAACCAAGCAGCTGGCACAGTTCGCCTCACCGTCTACAAGGCCGCGTACGGGTCGCACCTTGGGCCGCGCGCGCTGGGCAAGCCGCGTGTTGCTTTGCCTGCTTTGCTGTACCCGCTTTGCTTGGCCAGGAGGTGCGTGCTGCAGCCGTTGTTCCCGGTACGGGACGTGCCCGGTGAAAGCACGTCAGGAAGGGTCCGTTCAACCGCCCACGTGCGGAGATCGAACTACCGGAGTACGGAGACATTGAGAGAGACATTGACAATGGAGGGAGTCGGGAGTGGGGCTCACGTGAGGAATGTATAAGATGGCCATCTTAGAGTTATTATAGATGAGTTTACATCTTTGTACTATTGATTGCGGATTGTGGATGGTTGTTGATTGCTCGGGGAATATATCATTGATTATTCCGGATCCTTGGTGTGGGGTTTCTTATTGATTGGAATTCAGATTTATGCGTTATGAAAGAGCATAAATAATAGATCTTTCTGGCGGAGTTCCTCTCACGGTCTGGGGGTCACCGAGACCAGGTAGTCACCGGGAGGACCACGTAACACCAACCACTTTTGAAATGGTACGTCCTACTTCCTTGGTTGAGGCTCAGCATTTAAAAAGGATAGAGCATGGACAAACAACCATAGATTAGTAATAATAGCACAGGCTTAGATGGGCCTAAATGGCCTCCTCCTGCATCAAAAGTTCCTTGTAAGGGAACATATTAATAATATATTATTATTATTATCATTCTGCGGTTACCGAAGAAGCCTTGAACACATTTGATCGTTTTCCCTGCCGAGAAATAAACAGTTTACAGGGAATAGCTTCCTTGTAATCGGCTTCCCCCTTGTAACCACATTCCTGGAACTCCAAGGTGAAAAAAACCACAGTCTCGTGCTTGATGTGCTGCAACCAGGCTAATAAGGGCTATTTATAGTTACTATGACTTTTCCCTTTCACATTTTGACCCAATTATTAAATATTTTCTGAATAATTTCATAATAAAGGTTTGTTGAAAATTTGACGACAAAAGCTGAAATCGTAAAATATGTATGGCCTGAACAGACAGACAAACACAAACACAGAAATGACGACAAAATCCCCGACTCCTGCTACGTGGGCGGACGGGCTAATAAGGAAATTAGAAGCAGGAAGGGGCGATTTTGCCCATCATGCTTGTGCCACAGTTCAGGTCTGGCAGCATGCGCCGAAGCAGCACGTCGCCACGCCCACCTTCCACTGGCACTTCTGCGGCCTCTGTCTGGTCATCCCCCGGGTAGTTGCCCAGCCCATCCATATCTCATTGAGGTGCTGATCCACCAGTTGCAACCACGAGGCACGTGGTCAGCCCGTTGGCTTCCTCCACTCACGTGGAGCCATCGCTGAGACAAACTAGTGAGCAGGATTAGCATCAGGAAAATGAGTCACATGTTCATACTGCTGCAGCTGACACTTACGGACTATACACGTACCAAATCTCCTCTGAGTCTCTCTCAGTAAATGCTCGTTCGACACAATGCCCAACCAGCGATAGCTAATGATTATTCGAAGAGTCCTGGAACCGAAGGAGTTACGTATTTGTCTCAGATCCTTGGTCAGAGTCAAAGTCTCACATCCGTAGAACAAGACTGGAAGCACCAAGGACCTAAATATTTGGATTTTTGTTTTCCTGCATAGGAACTGACAGCACCACACCCCATGGTCCAGTGAATCCATGACTCCCCAGGCCTGCTCCAGATGTCTATCAACCTCGAGCTCACAACATACGGAGGAAATTAATATCACTGCCAAGGCAAGTGAATCTCTGTGACCTCAACATCCTCACCATAGACAGGTACAGACAAGTTAGCAGCATCAAATATGTCATTGAAAGCCGGAATCTTAGTCTTGACCCAGGAGACCCATAATCCCAGTGGCTCCAACTCCTCATTCAGCGCCTTGAGGGCCTCACTAAGGATGCACAGAAGGTCATAGACCTTGGTACTCCCAAACAATGCAATGCAGTTATATCTCTCCAACATGCTTTTTAGAATCCAGTCCATACAAGGGGTGAAAAGTGTGGGGGTCAGTACACACTCGTGACAAATTCAAGTAACAACTGCAATTAAATCAGAGGTGGAACCACCACACCTCACAACACACTCAGTAGTAGAGTATAGTTGAGAAATCAGATCTGTCAGCTTTGGTGGCAACCCACGAAGATTGAGGATCCTCCTCTAGGGGGAATCCCGATTCACTGAATCAAATGCTTTGTGGAAATCAACATAGGCTGTAAGCAGCCCCTGCTGAAACTCTCACCTACATTTGGTGAGGAGCCGAAGAGCAACGATATGGTCATTTGTGTACTTCTTTGGTGTAAAGCCAGACTGCTTGGGCGTTGGTGGTCAAGTAAATGGTGGCGAACACTATCAATAACTATCCAAGCAAAGATTTTGCCTGGCAATGAGAGCAGCGTCACCCCATCAGTAGTTGTTGCACTGTTGCAGTCCTGGCGATCACCCTTCCCTTTCCAGAGAGGGACAACAAGATCCCTTTTCCAGTCAGATGGGATGATGCCTGTGCTCCAAACAGCACAGAAATGCATTGAACAACTTGAGTACAGCATTTCCACCAGCCTTGAGAGGCTCGGCATTGATGCCACAAATCCCAGCAGCTTTGCCCCCTTTCAACTGGTTCACCACAGCCTGTGTTTCCACAAACGAAGGCAGTTCACAGTTAATTGGACGGTCAGCAATAGGGATAGTAACCCCCCTGACTTTGAACTCACCAGCTGGTGGGTCAGCTTGGTAAAGCCACTCGAAGTAACTGGCCTAGTGGGCCTCCACATCAAGACACCTCTGTCAAGAGCTCACCACCCTCCTCTCTAACTGTAGTACACCGAGTCAAGGAACTTAGTAATATTCTGCCTAATTCCAGACCCATGGGGACCAACACATGTCTCATAACCAACCCTATCAATGCCAGTCGATGCATTGAAATCCCCTAAGACTCGATGAGAATTTCACCTGGAGTACTGATCAACCATAGACTGCAGCGCGGCATAGAATGTCTCCTCAGTGAGATTACTCACCTCAGTCGGAGCATATAGAGACCAGGGAAATGACACCTAGAGAGTGACGAATCCTGAGTCTTATAATACGCTTGTTGACCAGTGTTTCATCGATTACCATAGGAGTCAGCTTGTTGGACACAACTACAGCAACTTCATGGGAATGGTAACTATCAGAGTGACCAGACCAGTAGTAGGTGTAACCACCCATCATGATTTCACCACTCCGGTCTTCCAACCTTAGAAAGTGCTGCAATACTGATGTTCAAACGCTGGAGCTCAGATGACAGTAGAGACGGGTGATCATCCTCTCTTAGAGTGGACATTCCAGGCACCCACCTGAAGGGACCGCCTCAGGTTAACCCGAGGAGACCGTCGTTTGGTAGACTACACCTCAAGACCACCCCGAGACACACCACCACAACCCAACCCAGCAGGGTTGCCCCATGGTTTTCTTCCTAACATCAAATAATGGGGGTCCTAAAGGGTTTACCCCCATTGGGGGAATGGGGATGAGAAAAGTGTGGCAGGTCATGCCGAGAGGCAGGGAATCCCAGGACGAGTTCCATCCCAGGATTCCCTGCCTCTTACATGGAAGCATATCTGGTCCATCCACCAGGTTTTATTCCAATACATCATATACATTATTCAGAAAATAATTTATATACAAAATCCACCTGAAGTGTGGGTAAACTGCTGGTTATGAATAATGATGGTCCCAGTATTGATCCCTCAGGTACCCCGCTACTTACATCCTCCCAGCCACAGCCACTCTTTGCTTCTTATCACCAATCGAGTTTGTAATCAAGTTAGCTTCTAGCTCTACCAGCCACTCCGCAAGCCCTCGCCTGAGCTAACAACCTTCCATGTGGTATCTTATCATATGCCTTCTGAATGTCTAGATATACATCCACTGCACTTCCCTCAAACACCCATTCAGAAATTGCTTCATAGAACTCCATATGGTTTGTTAACCAAGATCTCTCTTCTGTAAATTCGTGCTAACAGAATTTAACTTCATTTAAATTGTTCCCCATATCATTAAGATTAACATCTCTAATCTTACTATATATAATTCACCTAATGTCCGTCTGTCCGTTCCCAGGTACCACAAAAATGGCTGAACCGATCGCAACGATATTTTGGGTGGGTAATCCTGGGACCCCCTGGAGTAAAATAGGCTTTTTTCCCCTTTTTTTTTTGTATACTGAATCGACGCTCGTGAAAGAGCTAACATTTACTTCACAAACAAATCAACCAGACAAACAAAATATATAAAAAGAGGGAGCGGAAGACAAGATGGGGAGAGAAGGGGAAGCACACAAACACAACATTTGAGAGCAGGGAGATGTGTGGAAGGGAGAGGGCTTGGGGGGAGGAGGCGTAGGAAGGGGGGGGGGGGGGAGGGAGAAGTATAAAACACAAGGACACCAAGGAATTGGTAGGAATGGGCGGTAGCTTAAGATGAGCCAGGTGTGATCGAGTTGTCATGTGTGTAAGTTGGAGATGTCCGATTGATTTACTTGTGCATTGTGTCAAATGGGAATGTGTAGTTAGTTATCCATGCACACTTAAAAAAAACATGGGGGATATGGTTATCAACTCTGTCTGTCTGTCTGTTTGTCCGTCCATCTGCCTGTCTGTCCGTCCGTCTGTCCGACAAGCTATCTCCTAACAGTTGTTCAGAAATTCACCAAACTTGGTCGTTATTATCACCACATTGCAAAAGGTGCAATAGCAGTATCATTTTGTCCTTGGCCCTGGGTCATGAGGCAGGGGTCAAAAGGTCAACAACCAAAAAATGCAATTACGGGCACATTTTAAAACCTTTTTTTAATGAGACTTTGTTTTTGCAATCATCATTAGGTGACGCATGAAATATGTACGATTTTTTTGGATTTGAGCCATGCTTTTGGATTTGTGATTCATGCTCCAGGTGGGGACTTTGGGTCACAGGGGTCAAAAGGTCAAATACCAAAAAATGCAGTTACGGGCACATTTTAAAACCTTTTTTAATGAGACTTTGTTTTTGCAATCATCATTAGGTGAGGCATGAAATATGTACGATTTCTTTGGATTTGAGCCATGCTTTTGGATTTGAGATTCATGCTCCAGGTGGGGACTTTGGGTCACAGGGGTCAAAAGATCAAATACCAAAAAATGCAATTACGGACACATTTTAAAACCTTTTTTTAATGAAACTTTGTTTTTGCAATCATCATTAGGTGATGCATAAAATATGTACGATTTTTTTGGATTTGAGCCATGCTTTTGGATTTGAGATTCATGCTCCAGGTGGGGACTTTGGGTCACAGAGGTCAAAACAGAAGATTTTTTAAAAACTCATAATTTGATATTGGGTCATTCCTAGCAGAAATTTTTGCCATGTTTCAACTTTGCTTTAAGTGGGTAGCAATGCAGCTCGCAAACTTTTTATGCAACTAGCAAAAGAAAGGGGTTACAGTTAGGGATAGTGTTGTGTCCCTTGTCTGTTGGGAATGTGGAAATGACTCGGGTTTGGTGGACTTGGTGTTCTCGTGTTTCTGAATTTGCTTGTGTATTTTTGTGTAATTCTGGAATAAAGGTCATTGCGGTAATAAAGAGGAAAGATCTTCATTATGGGATGGACGTGAGTGGACTTTGACCAACGAGCGGGTTCGGTATGCATATGGGACTGCAATCGACTGTGCGGTGAACTTTGCTCCGAGTGCGCTGATCCTAATTTGGGAAAAGTTTTCCTAACTCAGTAAAAGTTTTGAGAGAGTGAGAGTTGGAACGCGTGCTGTTTGTTCGCAGCTTGGGTGCACCACGCGGGTGTTCACGAATCTGCGAGAGACCAAAAGACATCTCTCTTCCGAGGTGGTGGGGTCAAGAGGGGAGAAGTTTGAAAGTTCTGCATTGTAATAAGCATCGACCCGCTCGACATGGCTCGGCTCGTCGGACGCTTAGCGCTCGTTACAGGTAAGGTTCCACAACCACAAGGCCGTCAGGCAACCATACCGTGATCTAAGATGCATGGAGGAGCTTGTGAACATCATTTCAGGCAGGACGGAGACAGTAGTAGACATCATTGTACTTTAACATCTTATAATGGAGCTAATGCACACATGGCTGCACATGTATGTATATTGTGATTAAGGAGGCCGAAAGAAAGATGTAAGGATCGTTTCACATGACCATTTCTTGTGATCACCCCTACCTTGTTTACACCCCTATCTGTCTGTCTGTTTGTTTGTGAACAGGATATCTCAAAAAGTTGTGGAGGGATTTGGTGGAAAGGTTGGTTAGGTGACAAGGACGAAATGATTAGATTTTGGGGAAGATCCGGATCTGGATACGAGAATTTTTAAGTGATTATTCACCATTGAGTGATGGGGCCAAAAACGATATGTAGCATGATATTTCAAAAAGTTGTTGATGACTTCTGACAAAACCTAGTGGATGGGGTGGGTAAGTGACAAGAACAAATCGATTAGATTTTGGTTCATATCGGATCTAGATCCGACCTATCAGTGAGATACAAAATGTAAACTGTTCAGCCTAGTGGAGGTATGCTCTCTACCGAGTGCCGTTCTTGTATACCCCTGTTTCTGATGGGACTGGGCATGGTCAACTTCAATCAAACCTCTTCTGTTATTCGCTGCTGTGGGGTCTTATGCTCATGCTCCAGTGAAGGGTTCACTTTCATTGGATGCTCTTCAGAGAGCCAAATAACCTGAAGAATCTGCAAATTTGATTGAAGTATTAAATACACCCATCAGCTTTTTTTTGGCCTTCCACATCTGCTACTGGGTGATCAGCATCAAGGATTGTGGGTTGTGTAATCACTTCTCTCTGTGTGTGTGTGTGTGTGTGTGTGTGTGTGTGTGTGTGTGTGTGTGTGTGTGTGTGTGTGTGTGTGTGTGTGTGTGTGTGTGTGTGTGTGTGTGTGTCTAGGCCAAAACGTTTTACCATTTGGGCTTTTGTCATCAAATTTTCAACAAACCTTTATTATGACAATATGGAGAAGATATTTAACTAGAAGACAGGGCAGCATGTAGAATCATACTAACATAATCATAAGAATTTAAACAAACAAACAAAAAAATACCTATTTTGGTGGGCAACCCCCCACCCTGATCCCCAACCCCGTATACCTCCTCAGACACCAATTTTTCTAATGCCGTGAACAAACTTAGGTACATCACGGGTGATGAAGGATGTGGTGAAGTTTCATCGGAATTGTATGTGTAGTTTCAGAGAAGAAAGCAAATACCTATTTTGGGGGGTCAAACCTGGACCCACTTTGACCCCCCATAAACCCCCTAAGACTTCGATTTTCCTGGTGCTGTGAACAAACTTTGGTACATCACAGTTCATGAAGGATGTGATCAAGTTTCATTGAAATATTGTGTGTAGTTTCAGAGGAAAAAGCAATTCCTATTTTGTGGGTCAAATCTGGACCCACTTTGACCCCCAGTAAACCCCCTTACACCCAGAACGTTTCAATGCCGTGACCAAACTTTAATCACAGCACAATAGGCTATGAGCCAAGGGGGTTGGTCGGTACCATACAGATGGAGTAAGGCTCATTGTGATTTTTAGCAAGATATATGTCCCTAGATATGAAAAAAAAGTGATAGCAGTGTATAACTCTCGGCCATCTCTGTGTTATCACCCGAAATATTATTATACGCCCGCTTCGCTTCGCCAAAAAATGTGATATTTGCTAAAATTGGAATAAATATGTTTTTAAGGACCACAGAGTGCCAATAATTTGCATACTGGATGCCAACTAATATAGTAATAGAAATATAGAACATTTGTGGGGGTTATTTATCAAAATATTGATATAATGACAAAAAATATGTTAAATTTAGTGAAAAAGTGGTCGAAATCGCTTCGAGTTCAGAATTCACATTGTACATTTTTGTCAATATTTCAAAAATGAAAACTCCCAGAGTAACATTTGACCCCTCAAAATATTCGCAAGGAACCACTGCATTGGAATATATCATTACTTGGTAATATGGTGGTTGTTTGGGGCACATATTTTGGCAAAGTTCAAAACATGTTCAACCATACCCCCTAATTTTGATATTTTGGAACGAAACATAGCTTTTGAACATTTTAGGTTTATTCGTCTACTACTTTTGGTATCTCAGTGTAATTTTTGGTATTAGCTAGTATCCTAAAGTAGGTTTGTAACATCAGCTACATTATATTTCACAATGCATGCAAACTTGCTCCACACTCTAGGTTTATCATGATCTCTCGAACAAATACGATCTCGATCTCGATCTCGGCACTCTGTGGTCCTTAAAAACATATTTATTCCAATTTTAGCAAATATCACATTTTTTGGCGAAGTGAAGCAGGCGTATAATAATATTTCGGGTGATAACACAGAGATGGCCGAGAGTTATACACTGCTATCACTTTTTTTTCATATCTAGGGACATATATCTTGCTAAAAATCACAATGAGCCTTACTCCATCTGTATGGTACCGACCGGTCAAATTTGGGGGGTCTGGCTCATAGCCTACAACAAATATAATTTGTGCCAAATTTGGCCACAATCCAATCAGCGGTTTCGGAGAAGAAGTTGTAAGTGTTTACGGATGGACGGACAGACTGACGGATGACGCGCCATCGCATAAGCTCCTCTGAACTCCGTTCCAGGTGACGTAAAAATTGGGTCAAAATTTGAAAGGACAAAGTCATCGTAAGTATAGATAGCCCTTATTAGTCCAGTAGCAGCGTGTTAAGTGCGTGACCATGATTTTTTTTCGCCTTGGAGACGAGTCCTGGGAATATGGTTCCTAGGGGGAAAGCCAATTACCTGGAGGCCCTCCTCTCTGTAAAGTGTTTATTTCTCGGTATGGAAAACGATCATAAGTGTTCAGGGCTTCCCTTGTAACTTCTTTTTTTGATAGCCTTAAATAATGTTTGAATAGGAAAATTGTTAATAGGAACTACACATGACTGAACACATTCTCCCCCATTCTCTTTCCCCTCCTCCCTCCCTCCACTCTCCGTCCTGCCACTCTTCTTCCCCATCATCCTCCCTCCACCTCCTCTCTCCCCTCACTGGTCCTTCCCTTTCACCTTACAGCCAATGGCTGCACACAAACTTATGATTAGGTTCCTCCGCAATGAATGGCAGTCCAGTGGGTATGTCTGTGTTCTGGAGGGAGGGAACTTTTCGTGTTTGTTGACAAAGATTGCCACAGGGTAATGTTTACTGTTGACAAAGTTCAGTGTGGGATTGTCCCCTCTAGTCTCTACTCTTACACCCTCCTCTCCCCTCCTTCCTCCACTCTCCCTCCTGCCTCCTCTGTCCCCTCCCCTCTTACCTCACGCCTCCACTCTCCACTAACCCATCCACTCTCACATCACTCATCCTCCACTCTCACATAATAATTGTACATATCGATAGCACGCCAAGCTCAAGACGCTCCATTTTATTATGATCACTTTTGTGTTTCTTTATTTATTACCATTGAGCTTCAGTGTCTGTCCAGGCCAAAACCTTTTTACCAATAGAGCTTTTGGCATCAAATCTTCACCAAACCTATATTATGAGAATATGGAGAACAACAATGAATGAAATGTACATATATACTCGTATATATTGTTATAGGAATGATCTATGGGGTTTAATAAAACTGTTTAGTAGAACTATAGTTATTTCTTCACATTTGTTTAGATAAGTGTGACGTACTATTTGTGCAATACACATGTGTTGCGTATGTATACAGTGACATGTTTGTTTTCCCTACCCTACTGTTTTGGCCTCCACTATTAAAACCTCTGGCTGTATGTTTTTAATGTTCTTATCCTATGTTTACATGTCTTTACAAAATGCACACAGGGTTGCAGCTCAAGCCGTGAGAATGTGCAGGTGTGATGAATCTGCATTGAGGAAGTCTGTATTAGCTTCAACACCTATGGTATCCATGGAAATCTCCACTCATGGCTTGCGGACTTCCTCTCTGGTCGAAGGCAACGTGTGGCCCTGAATGGATTTCTCTCATCTCCCCTTCCTGTTCTGGCTGGAGTTCCCCAAGGTAGTGTTCTGGGCCCTGTGCTATTTCTGGTCTTCATCAATGATCTCTCTGACTCTCTGGAAAATCCTCTCTATCTCTTTGCTGATGACTCCACTATCTGCCGCTCCATTCCTCATCCCTCAGATCGGCAGTCTGCAGCCTCCTCACTCTCTGCAGACCTGGACAAAATCACAGACTGGTCAAACAAGTGGAACTTGTCTTTCAATCCTGACAAATCGCACAATCTTACAATGTCTCTCCGAAAAGACCGACTGGAAAACCCTCCCATCGACTTTCTCAACAATCTTCTCCAAGAAGTGCTGTCGCTCAAGCTTTTGGGTCTCACTATCTGCCATGATCTTTCTTGGGAAAACCACATTTCCAAGCTGGCCTCCAAAGCCAGTCGCCGACTGGGCATCCTCCGTCATGCGAAGTCCTTCCTTGGCACACCTGAGCTCCTCACCACATACAAGGCTTTCATCCGCAGCTCAATGGAATACTGTTCCCCCCTCTGGGCTGGTGCTCCTGCCTCACACCTAGCTCGGCTTCACGCTGTTGAAACCAAACCGTTCAGAATCATTGGAATCTCCCGCGATGAAGCTAACTCCGAGGGCCTTTCAATCACTCACCGCAGGCAGGTTGGTGGTCTTTCTGTCTTCTACCGACTCCTCTCCGGCCTTGCTCCCCCAGCTCTCTCTGTGCTCTGTCCCCCAAATATTCCTACAGGTCGCACAAGATCTGCCAGCAACCCTCTTATGGTTAAACTGCCAAAATCTAGACTCTCTGCTCACCTTCACTCTTTCATTCCCCTTTTATCCCGCCTCTGGAACAAACTCCCCCACTCCCTTCAATCCCACTCCTCCCTCCAGGTCTTTAAAACAGCTGTTCACCACCATCTCTTATCTATCCCCATCCAAAACCTTGATCTTTTCTACCCCTGCTAATTCACCCCAGATACATTTTTTTTTGCAATTCCAACTTCTTTCCTGGAAGTCCTTGCAGTGTTCATATGTTTTGTACCTCTCCCACCTCCCCCCAAGCCCTCCCCCTCCCACATTTCTCTCGATGTCCCTGCTCTCAAATGTTGTTTGTGTCCTTCCCCCTCTCTCCCCATCTTGTCTACCGCTCCCCTTATTTTGTGTTTTATGTGTCGGTTTGACTTTTTGTGTGATTAATGCTAGCTCTTTCACGAGCCTCGATATTGTATACAAAAAAACAACAAAAAAAAAACACTTCATTGGCTTCAGTCGATCAAACTCTTGGGCCTCACTCTCAGCCATGATCTCACTTGGGCAAGCCACATTTCAGGGTTGGCCCTCAAAGCCAGATGCCGTCTGGACATCCTCCGTCGTGCAAACTCCTTCCTTGGTACTCCTGAGCTTCTATCCACCTACAAGGATTTTATCCGTAGCTCGAAGGAGTACTGCTCGCACCTCTGAGCTGTCTTCCTTGCCTCATGTTTTGCTCCGCTTGACATCGTGGAAACCAAGGCTTTCAAGATCATCGGAATGTCTCGCGATGAAGCAGAGTCTATGGGCCTATCACTTTGCCGTTGCCGACAGGTCGGTGGTCTCTCTTTCTTCTTCCGCCTCATTTTTGGTCTTGCAGCCTCTGCCCTCTCCATACTCTGTCCCTTCCAAGTACCTTCAGGATGCCCGCGGTCCACCAGTAACCCCCACCTAGAGAAGCTACCTAAATCCAGAACCACTGCTCACCTCCACTAATTTATTCCTCTCTTTTCCCGCCTGTGGAACCACTTTCCACACTCTCTTCAATCTCATTCTTCTCCCCGTGTCCTCAAGACAGCTGTTCATCACCATGTCAAGTCATCACCATGATGTTTTCTACACCCACTAAACCACACCTACCCCTCTCAAAATTTTGCCAATGTATCCATCTTGTCCACCCATTGCTTTCTCCCCTAACCCTCATTGTTTCCTGCACCCCCTGTTTGTATGTCTCTATCTACTTTCTCCCTCTGCCCTGCTGTTGGCATTTCCCATTTATCCTGCTGCTCCCTTTGTTATGGTGTGTCTGTTCTGTGTCCTAGCTGCTCTTCCATAGGCCTAGACCACCTGGAGGAGGTGGAGGGAGACCATAGACCATAAACTGGTCGACCACGTGCATCCTGTAGATACCAGGTGTGGACAAAGCATGGAGAGGGCAGACCAGATATGAGGCGTAGGAAGACAGAGAGACCACCGACCTGTTGGTGATGGCGATATGATCGGCCCATAGACTCAGTTTCGTAGCGAGAGATTCCATTGATTGAAAGCCTTGGTTTCCACGACGTCAAACTGAGCAAGGTGTGAGATGATAGTGTTGAATGTAGATATGAGCTCAGGTGTGCCAAGGAAGGACTTTGCATGATGGAGGATGCCCAGTGCATAAGAGACAGCAGATTTCTGTGGAAGAAATCGCAGGCTGAATGCATTTTCACAACAATCCAAGTACTCTTCGTCCTGCCGGGCCTCCATTCTTGCTGTACAAGTGGTTGAGTTTTTTTTACGATCTACACCCTTAAGTTGCATAATTGCGTAAAAGTGACCAGCGCTTAGCAAAACTAACGTACGGTGCATCATAACCAGCTGCTTGGTTACACATCTGACCAAGTAACCCTTGGTGAGCTTTGTGCCCTTTGAAGAGTTATCGGGATTTGAGACCTGGAACCCTAGTTTGGGATGACCAACATGGCTGGCGGCTGTGGCTGGTTGACAGCTCACATTATTCGGATATTCCCGGACCGGTCACGTGGCCAATGGCCATAGCAATATGTTTTCTCGCTGTTGTTTTGGTCAGATTTATTTCCAAGTACTGCACAAAGCGGACCTGGATGGGTTTTGCATTTTGGGATTCTATCTGGTTTTTCTTTTCTTCCTCCTAAATAAATGCATCCACCTTGGAATGAATAACCTCAATGTTTTTTTTGTGCCATTGAAGGTTTGTGCTGTCTGTAGCCCTTGTCTGTAGCTCGTAAATGTATCTGACAGTCCTTAAATAGGACAATAGCAATTTACCATAGTTCCAACCTGCACACTCGCTTGTGAAGACCTTTCAGCTTATTTATCTCTTCCTGCAGGTGGAGGTGGTGGAATAGGGCGAGCGGTGTGCCTGCGCTTCGCCCGCGAAGGTGCAAGTGTATTCGTGGCTGACATTTGCCCAGAATCAGCTACAGAAACACTGTCTCTGCTGCCCACGACCTTTTCTGAACAACAGCACTCTGCGCATGCTGCCGACGTGTCCAACATTCAAGGTGTCACCTCGCTGCTAAACAAAGTGCAGGTGACCCTCATTCATCTATGTACTCGGTTCTCACCTTCTCAAGGCAGAGGGCGAACCAGTGTACCTACCTATATGTGTGCATGCATTGCAGAGCAAGTTTTTCAGACCACCTTGCATTGCTGTGAACTCTGCTGGCATCACCTCTGATGCATTTCTCATCAAGTTGGAAGAAGCGGAATTCGACAAGGTTCTGCATGTCAATCTGAAGGTTTGAGATACGAACGATACACCTTCTGACTTCTTGTGCCATCCACTCATTCACCTAAGAAGCTTAACCCTCCCTGGTCCATATAATGTACAACCTGGTCACCCAATCAAGATCGGGTTATTTAGAATTTAGTAAACCATCAAGGAGATTGATGGTTAAAGCCATAGCAAAAATTAACCCCAGAATGCACCATGGCAATGATGGGCCAAATGGCCTTATCTCCTTATTTATCTCTGCCACCAAAGGTGGGTGGAGACTATGTTTTCACCCCTGTCTGTTTGTCTGTATGTGTATCTATCTGTGAAGAGGATATCTCAAAAAGTTATGGACAAATTCGGACGAAACTTGATGGACAAGTTGTGAGTGTGACAACGACAAATCGATTCGATGTTGGTGAAGATACGGATCTGGACACGAGAATTTTTAAATTATTAAAGTGAATGTTCATCATTGAGTGATAGGGACAAAAACGATATATAGCATGATATTTCAAAACGTTGTGGACTGATTATGACAAAACTTGGTGGATGAGTTGGTTAGATGACAAGAACAAGCAATTCCATTTTGTTCCGGTCCGGATCCAGATCACTGAGATACAAAATGTAAAAACTGCTCAGCCTGGTGGAGGTATGCACTCTACCGAGTGCCGTTCTAGTTTGAGGTCGGTTTCTTGATTTTCAGACCTACAAACCCATATAAAGAGAGACTTTCCTTGTGGGGGAAAGAGGGTGTGGAAATTTTGTTTTTGATGTCCATGACCTGATGACCATGACCTACCCCCACACCCCTATGGGGGGGGGGGGGGGGGGTTGTTTTGGGCTGGATTTGTTTTTCCTTGCCCTGAACCAGGGTACACCACCCATCACAAAGGACACTGTGGGGTATTAAATGTCCACCAGCTAATGTCGGCAGATGTAATGCACAGTTTAACGTTAACCTAGGGACGGCACACACATTGATGAGTCACCCTGCCTGTGAAACACCGGGTTGACAGTTTATAGCTGGGTTGGGATTCAAACCCAGGTTAGACATCTTACGAGTGTGTGTACCTCTAGCCAAACCTGCCAGTCTCAAAGTCCCCACCATTCCTCCCCTATTACCATAATTTCGTAAATTGTCTTCCTGTGTAAAATTTGTCGATGTGTTTCTTTTATAAATCGTTCTGCAGCTCCTAAACCAGCGAATAAATAAAATAAACGAATTGACTCTCACTTAACCAAGCGTATCCAATCCTCCACTTTCTGAGTCAAAGAAAGTACTTTTCTCGACTTTTCTGTACTTGGTTTACCACTCGCAAAAGTTTTCCTCTTCGGAGGAGCCAAGGATAAAAATCACGCAGGGCAATAATAGCCGAAAACAAAGGAATTTATTATTATTACACAGAACACAGTGTTAACCTGGATAGTGTTAACCAGTGGCGCTAAACTTCCAGATTTTTTTTTAAACGATCTTTAACCCTTCAACCCCTCCAACATCATCATCGCCATAATCTCCATCAACTCGCCTTTATCGTCGCCATCATCAACATCGCCATCGCATTATTTTATCATGTTTATCATCATTATTATTAAAGCTAAGTTTCATTATCTTACCTCAAGATTATGTTCTTAATACAGGAAAATAACACTTTATTTTATGTTCTTCATAACCCTTTTATTCATGAGAACAAGTGAATCCTCTTGGATTGCGCTGAGGTTCGGGCATGGAATTTCGAGCCTCGATCTTGTATACAAAAATAATAATAATAATAATAAGAACCTTGGGCCGAATCTCGCGCTTCACCAGTGCGCGTGCGCGAATTTACGTCACGTCGGCAGCGAGAAGGGGTTCCCCAACACGAACCAATCAGGAACTGCCACGTCACACTTATATGATCTCAGAATTCCTGTGACAGGAATTCGCGTTACACTGGCTGGAAGTCATTCGCTAGAGGCGCTTCCTCAGCGCTAATAAATAGCACAAAAACAATGCACAAACAGGTTAATTTGGGTACAGTTTGGACACATTTGAAAGTTGAAGTCACGAACCCTATTTTCCCATTACTTCCTAAGTTTACAGATTTACTGTTCACAGGGATTTTAAAGAATGTAACCCATGTGAACGACAAGGACCTCCTATATGCACTTGAACACTGCGTGGGGTATCGTGTTCTATTAAAACTCTAGTTTTGTTCGGGACTGAAAGCGTGTCCTACTACCACAGGGGACGTTCCTGATAAGCCAGGCCGTAGCCAAGGCTTTGGTGTCCAGCGGAGCTTCCAATGGGTCCATCATCAACCTGAGTAGCATTGTGGGAAAGGTGAGAAATGTGTGGTCTGTGCACAATGAAAGGTGATGGATTTATATAATTTATTGAACATCTCAATATATTGTTTTCACCATAAAAAATGAGCTTTCAGGATAGCTCGGAGGTAGCATACTCACCTTTGGGCTGTCTAGTCTGGATTGGATTCCCGGTCCAACAAGTGTAAACTATCACCCTGGTGATTCACGGAGAGAGCCTTGCACCGAGTACGTTGTTCTTCCGAGGAAACCTTAAGCTGTGGACATTAAAGATATGGTACCTTTAGTAAATAGTGGGCCATTGTATACACGTACCCTGACCAAATTTCAAATTCTTGCTTGATCTATGGGTAACACTGTAGCAGTGGCAGAACGATGCCCCATAAATTACTCATAAACCACATTCAATGGAAGCATATGTGTATCCTATATGTATTCTGCACAGACAGGAAATATTGGACAAGCAAACTATGCTGCATCCAAGGCAGGGGTCCTTGGGCTCACAATGACCACAGCAAAAGAGCTCGCACGGTGAGATTGATCAAATCTTGATTTCTTTAACGCTCTAAGTTAACCATTGTTGGCCATTACTAAATCAAGGAGATGCATCTCACCCAGTATTTTGGATTCTGCGTAGTCCTGCCAACGTGCCTTGTGTGCTTGCCCCACTCAGGCATGGAATCCGCTGCAACGCTGTCTTGCCCGGTTTCATTGCAACGTCAATGACATCGAAAATGCCACCCAAGGTTGTGGACAAGGTATGTGCACGTTGAGTACATGATGATGGAGGGTAGAAAATTACAATGGATGTGAAAATGTTGTTCGTAATCTTCTGACAGGTAGGTGAGGATGAAGGACATCTACAGCCATTGTACAAAGAGGGGAAGGATCTCGAGAAAATAAATGGAGGGGGATACAGGAAAATAAAATGGAGGAGAGTTGAGTTGTGCAGGTGGGGAAAAGGAAAAGGTGTGGGAAAGGTAATGCATTGGGAAGAAAGTGGTAAGGAGTGTCGGTTTGAGAGTTGGAGGGGAGAGGTAACAAATTCTGCCACTTTTGCTTGCATATTATGTAGACAACCTCATACTCAATTACAATCAGAGCCAAAACATGCTTTGGGGTCACTTGCAATTATGATTGAAGCTCAAGATGCATCTCATGTGGTAAATGCCATGGTAAATGAGTTCAGGTCATCATTCTACTTGAATTGTAACTGTACAGGTAACTGATCCAGGTGTGGTTCGAATCATTGTAGGAGCAGATAGTAGTTACCTGTGCATTGAAAAAGTTTTTAAAAATTTATTGTAACAAATGGTAGTAATCGACATTTTCTAATTGTTGATCAAAGTATGTTTAAAAGAAGGATCAGATTTATTAATTTAAAGAAACTTTTCATTGGTGTACATATTCCAAGTGTGAAAAACACTTCTTCTTCTTCTTCTTCTTCTGTGACTTGTTGCAAGAGACAGACATATTTAATGGATTTTACTTCTTTACTTTGGTAATTTGCTTTACATGACAGTATTCAGTCGATTGATACAAACTATGTTCTTATGATTGAACCCACATGTCTCCAGATTATCTCCATGATCCCAATGGGCAGGATGGGCTACCCCGAAGGTATTGTGGGTCAATACATGTCAATGCTTTGTTATAACGATGGTATAAAGTAGGTCTGGGACGCTTATAACACCAACAGATGTACTGTATATATAATTGCCTTGACACTCGTGGAAGGTCTTGTAGAATAAGGTGGGCCCAGATCAGAGGCGGATTAACATTTTTGGGGCCCTGGGCACAAAAAATATTTGGATCCAAAACTTCCCCCAAAAACACAAATACATGAAAATGCATTAATACATATACTCCATCAAATGTAATACTGAGTTAATAAGGGAAACACTAAGAGTAGGTACATCTAGGAATAGGACTAGCTGACTAGCTGATCATTGGTGTGTTCATTACCAAATTTTTGTTACTTGCAAAATCGAAGATGTTTTCTTCAAATATGTTGGTCGGTTGACTTTCTTATTCTGTCTCTGTTTTTCTGTCTGTTTGTTTGTCACTCGCCTACAGATCGCGATTCTAAACCGATCGTCATGAAACTTTAATAAGTTGTAGAGGTAGTCTCAACTGAGAAGCCCATTAATTTTGAGGTCAAAGGTCACCTTGAGGTCGAATTTCTAAAATCATCATTTTTCATCCGATTGGCTTGAAAGTTGAACAACATTTGCATATTGAGTCACTGAATTGGGAAAAAAACAACTATTTTCGAGGTCAAAAGGTCAAAGGTCAACTCAAGATCAAATTTCTAAAATCATCAATTTTCATCTGATTGTCAATTCGATTATGTCAATTTTCTATGATTCAATGATTATCATTATCAATTTTAATCTTGATGAAATGGACAATTTGATGTCTCCATGGCAACTTTTTTTGGGGGGAGCGGAGGCGGATTGGGGGGGGATTTTTCAAGTACCGTGCTCGGCACGGCGTCTTTCTTGTTTTTTCATTTGTTTTTGTATAAATAGACGAGGCTCGTGGAAGAACAAAATGTTTATTGTGGCGTGCTCACCGCTCATGCAGGCGTTTCAACAAACCGTTGGTAAGGAATGGCTGGCTTGGCAAGCAATAGCAAGCTGATTGGTAACTGAACATACCCCAGATGAGCTCGACAGACCGAAGACCGTTTCTGATTCTGCTGCTTGTGTAATGAAAAAAGTTAATTTCGGGTAAATTTCAACCCTTTTGGGAGTTTATGTTTTCACTCGTTTGCTGTTTGTCTGTTTGCCTGTGAACAAAATATCTCAAAAAGTTGTGGATGGATTTGGCCGAAACCTAGTGGACAGGATGTGTATCTGACAAGGAAGAACTGATTCAATTTTGGCGGAGATCCAAATCCGAATCCGGATCTGGATCTGAGAATTTAAAATAGATTCTTCACCATTGAGTGATAGGGCAAAAACGATATATAGCACGATATCTCAAAAAGTAATGGACAGATTATAACTGATAACAAAACTTTGTCGATGAGTTGGCTAAGTGACACGAACAATTTGCGATTCTATTTTGGTTCAAGTCGGAGCCAGATGCGACCTATCAGTGTTCGATCAAACAAAACATAAACTGTTCACCTGGTGGAGATATGCTCTCTGCCGAATGCCGTTCTAGTCGAGTTGTGTTTAGCTGTGTTTAGTCGAGCTGTGTTTAGCTGTGTTTAGTCGAGCTGTGTTTAGCTGTGTTTAGTCGAGCTGTGTTTAGCTGTGTTTAGTCGAGCTGTGTTTAGCTTTTCATCACTGCTGGAGTAGTTTTGTTTCATCCTCGGACATGTACTCTGATTTTAAAAGCCACAACGTTCCGCCGCGCGTTCCGCCATTTACTGAGGGGTTGTTTTGTCATTATAATAAATTATAGTGTGGATTTGCTAAACAATATCGATATGTGCTAACATTAGGAATTCTACAATTTTTATTGTGATTATTGTTGCATTTGTATACATTAAACATCTATATAATAATAGCGTAAGGACTCGACTTTGTTATCCCTTTTACGCCGCACCCAGTGACCCGATGCCCACGGCACTAATGGATTTACGATCTATGAACCGCACTCTTTGTTTATCACGTACAGCCATACTCAAAAAATCTGAATTAGCCGACGTTGGGGCCCAAAAGCATCCGATTAACTGCCGATACGACACCATCTTACGACGCCATCGTATTGGCGTCTGCTGGGCGAAGGCGAAGCAAGCCGTCCGCTGATTGGACAAGCGAAGGCAAAAGCAAGCCGTCCACTGAGTGGACAATCCAGAGCATGCATTTGTGCCGGTGTCGGCGATCGTTGTTCATATACGCACTCTTCATTCTCATCTTTCTTCCTAACTCTTACTCGGACAAGCAAATCCCCTATGCCATCCATAATGGTACACTCTATCCATACACCACATCCTCCCTTCCGTGGATGTTCCACGGGTTTCGGCCAGTTGTTATTATTCCACTTAACCTACTTTTTCTACTAATACTAATGTCGTCCCCTAATTTTCTAGTCCTGTCTATTTAAACATCAGGGGAAACTTTCCTTAATCGATTTGTCACGTGACAATGCTTTCTTTCCTGGAGATGGAACATTCCCTTTATGCTGTGTTTATTACCACTCACAAGGTGATATGTTTTGTTGGTGAAGTGAAAACCACCCTCCGTCACATCTCGAAAGATATTGTTGCGGATATGGGATTTGCATCTATCCATATCCGCTTGTAAATATTCCCCTATTTCCTCAATACTTCCCAACTATCCCCAATCCCCCATTCCCTAGTCCCATTTTCTGTAAACAACACTCTGTAGACCCGACCTCCCCCTATTTCCCCCATTAAATGTCGTGCCCAGGTTCACCGCATCTCATGTAAGACAACTATAGGACATCTTGCTAGTTATTCTTAGTCTATGTCAGTTAAGGACTCGTTTCCATTAATTCTGACCCTTCGTTGCACCAGAATGTGATTGTATGGCACCGTTAGGAAGTTTAGGACCTCCCAATACCTCCCCGCAGCTCTTCCTCACGGTTCAGCAACAACAACAACAACAACAGCAACGGCGGCGGCGTGCACAGGGAGTGCGCGTCCTCACTCCGGCTTGGTTGGTAGGGGGTGTTGGGAGGGCATGAGGCCTTCCCAGTGAGCCGCCATCGAACATGTGCTCGACGGGGTTACCAAATAGGAGCTCCCTGTCAGCTCCTCGTCAAGGGCGGAGCCCGGTAACCCCCGCACCCAATGGAAGCGGCGGACCGGTCCCATCTGGGGCGGAGCCAACCAGCCGAGGGCGTGTCACTCCCCGCTGAGCATGCGCAGGAAGAGGGAGGTGACGTCAGATGCGCGCTGAGCTTGAAGCAAGAGAGACGTCCCTTCCGAGCGCAGTGAGACCTCCCTGCATCTCTTGGACCGTGCTTCATCCTGCCCCCGAGCCAAGGTGCACCTTGTGCTATCGACTACCTGTCCCTTCCTGCCATCAATCCCTGTGTAAGTCAGCCTTGTCCCGTTTGTGTGTGGTCTGTCTGGGATAAGATAAGATTGTATTTAAGTGCCTATCTCTTCTGTGTCTTTACCTCACTACCTTGTAATCTACCCCTTTTCTCCACCACTAATTATACCCTCCTCCGGAGGTCTTGAGAACTGTACCCCTTGCATCGTTTCATTTATCCCAGTCGTTGTGTCCTTTCCAATCATTGATTTAGCGTAGCGCGATTTGGCCAACGTTCGGGTGGAATCGGGTGAGTTGGGGAAGAATCGGGGGAACTGTTAGGTCGCGGCAATACCACCGCTCGGTAAATAACATCTAATCCGCGATCCATAACAATTGGTGTCGAGGAGTGAGATACGAGGCCCGAAGCGCGCTTAACGCGCTCAAAATTACAAGCAGTTGGAAATTGTTTTGTTTTTAAAGGAAAACCCGAATTTTGAAAGTCGCGCTATGGCAGATCAAGACGGCTGGGTTCCGGTAGAGGAGAGTGAGGCAGGGTCGATCCAGGACCAAATTGAGGGACAAGAGGAGAGCGAAGCAGTGAGGGCGGCAGGTTCGCAAAATGGCATCCTCGCGCACGAGGTTTCGGGCGCACAAGATGGCGTCCTCGCGCACAGGGTTGTTGCGGCACCAAATTTAGCCGCGCCCATGGTCGCGGTAGCCGAACCCGAGATGCCAATGAATTGGAACCTGTTTATGAAACAGCTGATGGCCTTTATGGTAAAAACAGACGATAATTTCAAAGGGATGGATGCTCAGGGTGAGCGATTGGAAGGCCAAATGGGGGTAATGGGGAACCGGATGGATGCTCAGGGTGAGCAATTGTGGGTAATGAGGGACGAAGTGAGGGGTACCGGTGAGGGGTTAGACAAGAAATTTGGGAAATTAGACAATAGATTAGGGGAAATACAGGGGGGGTTAACGGGGGTAGAAAACAGAATGGCCGCTCAAGAGAATCAAATGGAAGGGATGAAGAAGGGGTTAGAGGGGTTAGAAAACAGTATGGAAGGCAAATTGAGGGACATGAGGAACCAAGCGGAAAGGGAAGTTTAAAAAATGGGGCAGCAGATAGAGGGGGTCAGAATGGGGGTAGAAACTAAATTGGATGCTCACAGGGAGGAAATGGAGCAGATGAGGGTGGCATCTGGGCAGGAGATGCAAGTGATGGGAGAGGAGATCAGAAGAGGTGTGAGTGAGGAGGTCGGAGGAGTGCACGAGGAGGTGAGGCACTGTAAGGAGCGCATGGAGAAGGAGGTGAGAAAGGGGACTGTAAAATTGCAAGGTGGTATAGAGGAGTTGACGCTGGGAGTAGAACAACTGACAGTGGGACAAAAGGAGTTGGGGGACCAGGTAAAGAAGAACACAGCGGTAATAGAGGGTTTAAAATCGACACAGAAGGAGATGAAAAAGGACGTAGGGGTAATTAAAAAAGAGTGTCAGACGGTACATGAGGACCTGACGAGGAAAATGAACAAGGTGGTAGAGGTGATGGAGGTTAAAGAGCGGGAGGTGCGGGAGCACATAGAAAAAAATAAGGTGGAGTTAGAGGAAGAACTTAAGGGGGCGCACGAGGAGATGAAGGAGGTGAAGCAGAAATTAGAAGAAGTGGAAGAAGGGGTGAGCGAAATTAAGAAGCGACGGAGAGAGGATAAGAAAGAGATAAAGGAGGCAGTAAAAGAATTGGTCCAAAGTCTGTGTTCGGATCGTGATGATGTGCTCATTAACCGATGAGGGATTCGCAGGTGATGGAGGAGAAGCGAAGAGAAAGAGGACCCGGTGTAAGTGGTGACCAATATGGTCGTGCGTATGATGCGCCAGGTGATTTAATAACCTTGGGGGTCGAGATAGACCCGGATGTTCGTGAGAGGCCAAGAGTGAGGTGTATGGCTGGTCCGGAGGGTATGGAACGAGGGTGCGAGCGAGAGGGTCCGGTGATGGGAGAGGTGCGAGGTGTGAGTGAGCAAGGTTGTGGTGGTATGGAATGGGTAGCGGGTTGCGGAAGTGTGACCCATGCATCGACACCAACAGGGGTAGTTTTTAGAGTGACAGGGGAGGCACGGGAGCCCCTTGGGGGTAATGTACTGTGGGGGCCCGGCCGGTTCGGCCCCGCCCTGACCCCGCAAGGGGCGACGCACGGGGTCCGGCAGGCAGGCAGCGACTCACATACGAGGTGGTCCCACAAGGTCCCACTCGCGCCGTATGACGGTGGGTAAGGGTGGCATCCCTGCCACCCTTCCCATGAGGTGGGGGCAAATGCGCAATAGTTTATGGGGTGGCTATGACAACCGAGCCAGGGAGGGCTTGGTTATATTGTTAGGGATCTAGAGATTGACATTAGGTAACGTTAAGGTTAGTTAGTGACTGGTACCTGTAGTGGGGACGTAGTAGCTTAGTGTTTGATAATGACGTGGGAGCGCTGAGTGTAAGGGAAGACGGAGAAGCGCAAGTTTCAGAGGGGAGTAGTTAGATGAGATGATGCTGTGTGAGAACTGGACAGGTGTGTGGAGCAGTGTATGAGTAGTGAGTGTTGTGGATCAGCGCGAATGCGCTTGGGGGAGAGAAGGGTGCAGGCGGCACCAAGTATGAGAGCACAGGTGTGCAAGTACAGGTGTGTGGAATATATGGAGCGGAGAATGAGTGGTGTGGAGAGAGTTGGAGTAAGTGGTACGGAGTGGTGTGCATGGTGCGAAGGTGTGGATGGGGGAAGAGTGGACCCCTTTTCACGAGTACCCGGGGAGGGTAGTTTAAAGAATAGTTAGAAGGTATAGGTAAATTGTGGTTGGATATTGGCATTTGTGGTGCGGATGCAGAATGGTATTGTGGATGGGTGCATTGGTGTGGTGAAATTGGCTGGTCGTGTGGCCTGTTAGTATGAGTGTGAATGGTTGGGCACTCCGCCACTGTTAGATGTCGGCCAGGTGAGGCCGCAGGTGGGCTCTGGGAGCCGTTAGTGTCAGTGGGTGCCTGAGGATCCCGGGTGTGGATCGGGCAGGCCGTGCCAGAGAGGGCACTGAGGGGGTGAGAGTGCGAGAGGGCCTTCCCCAGTTAGTTAGGTTAGGGTGAGGAGCAGGTGAGCTCTGTAGGCAACAACAGTGGTGGAGGTGTGCAGGTGGGCGGACCAGCTAGGAGCGTCACACGACCCAGCCACCGAAATTGTGCGGGGGCACCGAGTGATGAATCGGGGGAGTGAGACCCCAACTTGAGAAGCACCACAGTTTGGTCAATGGGAATTGGTTTTTAGAACCCATAGTGTAAGTTGGCCAATGGATTGGCAGGGAAAGACCCCGGGTAATGTAAAGTTGTTAAAGTCATTTAGGAAATAGTTAGGATTGATGAACCTGTCGCACCATACGCAGCCACTTACCTGAGGTGATGATGATGACTCCACACCTGTGTTCCTTTGTTCTGTGTTGCAGGAAAGGAGAATTGCTGTGTGGATTTGTGAGACGCATCACGACGTGGATGAGACATTGGGGTGATTCCATCTCTCCCTCCTTAGGAGGGACTGATGATGAATTGGTGATGGCAAATTTTGATGTTGAGTTGGAGATGGCAAATTTTGATGAGAGTTGGAAATGGCAAATTTGATTGGTTAGGAGGGAGAGAAGACGAATTTGGTTGATGGGAGGAACGGGGAAGACAGTAGGGACGTTTGTTGATGTGTGAAGTAGATGTTTATGGGTAGTGTTGTGTTTTGTGGATACAGTAAGGGGTAAGGGAGGGGCAATGTAGGTTACCTGGTGGGGGGGGGGGGGGGGCATACGGTAGGAACGTACCTGTATCACCTGGTTCCCATGTGCCCCCAGTGTGCATTACCTTGAATTGTGTGCACTTTTGCGCCCTTACCACCTTACTCACTTGTCTTCTTTTGTCTCCCACCTCCGAGGATCTGGCTTTGGGGCAGAGAGAGAGGAGAGAGAGGAGAGAGAGGTGCTGGCTCCGCAGTTGTGGGCCTGTACTTCCGCTGCTTGCTGCCTGGATCGATACACCATATGGACCGCAATTTTGGTGGCCGCCCACAATGGACCGCAGTTCTTTGGCGGTCAAGCACCACCCGTGGATGGACCTCTGGGTCAACGTGGCACCTATGCCATACAGGTGAACCACTTTTAGTTGGCCCCCCTGACGGCCACAATTTAGAAATGGACGCGGTTGGCGCCTTTCTTTATTTCTAAAGAAGCCAGAAGGCCAAGTGCACTCCATGAAGGCAAGACCAGTGGCAGAACATCGGCCGGCTGCGACACCACCGGTGACCATGGACACTTGATTGTGCATTTGTTACTGAACACTTTATTGGTGCACCGGATGGTGCTGACTGTGCGTATGGGGTGGTGCTTTTGGTGCTTGGACGGGGTGCTCTGCACATTATTAAAGGCCGTAGGGCCACAGGGCACTCGTGGGTTGGTGTATCGATGCTGGCATGCGTGCTCTCTCTCTATGCATAACATCTGCATGTGTTCCTCAAAGAACAGGTCCTGGATCGTAGTGTAAATATCAGTCTTGTATAAATGATGCTCCCTACCGGCTGTATGTTTAGTTTGAGGATGCTTTCCGCGATTCGGTTATCCTGTGGGTGTGTTTCTGTTAGGAGAAGGGTGCAACGTCGCAGGGGGACATATTTACTCATTTGTGAACATCTGTAAAACTGTCGCACTCAGGGTTGAGTTAATAGTAGAGGGAACTACATCTGAGTGCCACATTAAAGTAGGTAAAAATTTATCGGGTCGGGACGCCCCGAGGTAGAGAAGGGTGCAATGTTGCAGATATGGGATTTGCATCCATCCATATCCGCTTGTAAATATTCCCCTATTTCCTCAATACTTCCCAACTATCCCCAATCCCCCATTCCCTAGTCCCATTTTCTGTAAACAACACTCTGTAGACCCGACCTCCCCCTATTTCCCCCATTAAATGTCGTGCCCAGGTTCACCGCATCTCATGTAAGACAACTTTCGGACATCTTGCTAGTTATTCTTAGTCTATGTCAGTTAAGGACTCGTTTCCATTAATTCTGACCCTTCGTTGCACCAGAATGTGATTGTATGGCACCGTTAGGAAGTTTAGGACCTCCCAATACCTCCCCGCAGCTCTTCCTCACGGTTCAGCAACAACAACAACAACAACAGCAACGGCGGCGGCGTGCACAGGGAGTGCGCGTCCTCACTCCGGCTTGGTTGGTAGGGGGTGTTGGGAGGGCATGAGGCCTTCCCAGCGAGCCGCCATCGAACATGTGCTCGACGGGGTTACCAAATAGGGGCTCCCTGTCAGCTCCTCGTCAAGGGCGGAGCCCGGTAACCCCCGCACCCAATGGAAGCGGCGGACCGGTCCCATCTGGGGCGGAGCCAACCAGCCGAGGGCATGTCACTCCCCGCTGAGCATGCGCAGGAAGAGGGAGGTGACGTCAGATGCGCGCTGAGCTTGAAGCAAGAGAGACGTCCCTTCCGAGCGCAGTGAGACCTCCCTGCATCTCTTGGACCGTGCTTGATCCTGCCCCCGAGCCAAGGCGCACCTTGTGCTATCGACTACCTGTCCCTTCCTACCATCAATCCCTGTGTAAGTCAGCCTTGTCCCGTTTGTGTGTGGTCTGTCTGGGATAAGATAAGATTGTATTTAAGTGCCTATCTCTTCTGTGTCTTTACCTCACTACCTTGTAATCTACCCCTTTTCTCCACCACTAATTATACCCTCCTCCGGAGGTCTTGAGAACTGTACCCCTTGCGTCGTTTCATTTATCCCAGTCGTTGTGTCCTTTCCAATCATTGATTTAGCGTAGCGCGATTTGGCCAACGTTCGGGTGGAATCGGGTGAGTTGGGGAAGAATCGGGGGAACTGTTAGGTCGCGGCAATACCACCGCTCGGTAAATAACATCTAATCCGCGATCCGTAACAATATGAACCACGATCAGTCTCTCGTTATCTCTCATCTCTTGTGATCTCGGGTTGCATTAGTTGCATGACCTCTGAAATCGGGGGCTCTGGGCATGTGCCCCGTGTGCCCATGCGTTAATCCGCCACTGGCCAAGATGCTCTTCCCAGTATAATAATCTCAAATCTGGTTACATGTTGAGTATCCTGAATGTCTGCACCAGAGCACTCTCTGCTGACGGTATAATAGTGAGGAATTAAAAAAAAAATTAATGTCATAATTTTATATTTGAAATTAAAATGTTATATAAATTTTATATTTGAAATTAAAATGTTATATAAATTTTATATTTGAAATTAAAATCTATATATATAAAACAGTTTGTGTGTGTGTGTGTGTGTGTGTGTGTGTGTGTGTGTGTGTGTGTGTGTGTGTGTGTGTGTGTGTGTGTGTGTGTGTGTGATGTTACCGATAGACTCCTAAACGGAGAGGCTTACGTGCTTGATATTTGGCATAGACATGGCCATTGAGCCTGGGACGAACATGGCCGAACTCAAAATATTTGATGATCCATATTTTTTATTCATATTTACCTCAGCGCATTTCAGCGCACGGAATCAACGGAATCAGAGCAGGTGGGCGCTGATTCGCTCAGAGCGATCACGACGCTATGACGCTATGACGCTATGAACGCTATGACGCTATGACGCTATGAAAAAAAAAATCGCTATGACGGTATGAAACGCTATGAACGCGATGACGCTATGAACGCTATGATGCTATGAAACGCTATGAACAAAAAAATCGCTATGACGCTATGAAACGCTATGAATGCGATGACGCTATGAACGATATGACGCTATGACGCTATGAAGCTATGAACGATATGACGCTATGAAACGCTATGAACGATATGAACGCTATGACGCTATGAACGCTCTGACGCTATGAAAAAAAAAAATCGCTATGATGCTATGAAACGCTATGACGCTATGAACGATATGAACGCTATGACGCTATGACGCTATGAAAAAAAAAATCGCTATGACGCTATGAAACGCTATGAACGCTATGACGCTCTGAACGCTATGACGCTATGAAAAAAAAAATCGCTCGCTTTACCAAGGGGCTCGCTCTCCCCCGTTCCCCTGCCCTCCCCCACCCCTCCCCTTCCCCCTCCCCCACCCCTCCCCTTCCCCCTCCCCCTCCCTTCCCCCTCCCCTCCCCCGCCCGGCAATGCCGGGTACTTCTGCTAGTGTTATATAAATTTCATATTTGAAATTAAAATGTTATATAAATTTTATATTTGAAATTAAAATGATATTTAAAAAAATACCATCAGAATGAATTAAAATAAAATGTTATATAAATGATAGAAGCTTGGTGTTGGCTTAGTGGTTAGGGTGCCGCCTTGGGATCCTAGGATCCTGGGTTTGATTACCGGTCGATTGCTGAATTAACGCCAGAGGGGTTGACTCAGCCTGTCATCCTTCCGAGGTCAGCAAATTTGAATACCAGTTCACTGGTAATTCCTTGTGTGTCACAAGAGGCGACTAACAGGGTTGGCGGCAGGAAGGGCATCCGGCCATAAAACATTGCTTCAAAAAGGGGACCACGGTGCCCGAAAAAGGCCAACCCCTGCTCTCTGGGGAAAAATGGCCTCTAAAGGTGGTTCTATTTGAAATTAAAACGATATAAATTTTATATTTGAAATGAAAATATTATATAATTTTTTAAGGTGCATGTGTATATTACAAGGCTGTCAAGGAGGTTTCATTGGCTAAGGGGCTAGGGGACAGGTCACCACTCTGAGACAGGATACTCGACTGGCTCACTCACAGAAAGTGTCATCCCCTAAGTGTGTTCCATTACCAATAAGCTTGAAGACCGCTCGCCAAGCGGCTTAAGCACTCAAGCAAGTACTCCAACGAAACGGTTGATAAGGAATAGCTGGCTTGGGAAGCGACAGAAAGGTGATTGCTTCTGGTTTAAAGAAGTGGGGATTGGTGAGTCTATTCTGCTGAACATTTTCGACCATTTAATACCTTGAAATAGACGCAATCTGGGTCAATCATATATTGAGCACATTTTTAAAAACAGATGGTGCAAATCTTCGGGTTTCCTACAAGTATTGCAGGTTCCAGTATGGTAGAGTGACACCCTAACCTATGGAGGTATGAATTAAAATGACAGAGCAGAAGGAGGGATGACAGCCTTGCTTAAATAAATACACTTCGTTAAAAGAATCGTTTAACGTCTTAATTTTTTCAGATTTCACTCCTGATGTCAATACTTATTTAGTCTACAGGATCTCTAATCTCCTCCCTTCATCACACCCCTCCTCACCTCCCCTGTCCCCTTCCCCATTCCTCCCCTATCCCTTCCCCCTCCGCTTCACCCCTCTCTTTACCTCCCCCCCCTCACCCTCTTCCCTTCCCTACTCCTCCCCTCTCCTGCCCTTTTTCTCCTCCTTCTCCTCCTCTTCTGCCCTTTTTCTCCTCGCTCTCCCCTTCTCCTGCCCTTTTTCTCCTCCTCCACCTTTCTCCTCCCCTCCCCTCCCCTCTCCGATTCTCTCCCTACCCCTCTGCTTTCCCTCCCGTCACACTCTCCCCTTCTCTCCCCCTCCTCTTTCCCCCCCTCCTCTCTCCTGCCTCTTCTCTCCCCTCTCTCCCTCCCCCCCCCTTCTCTCTCCCCCCCCCCCCCTCCTCTCTCCCCCTTCATAATCCCGGCACGAAGCGACTGCGTTACCCAGGAACGCCGGGTACTTTTGCTAGTATCCAAATGAAAAACGAATCCCTGACAAGTGTTATATTTGTTTAAAGGCCATCTCAAAAAGGGTAAACATATAAAGGGGCACTTTTGTCAAACTTTTCACAGATTTGTTCAACTCCTTATACTTGTATGCAAATAAACGTTTTTCGTTTCATTTCGACAGAAGTGGCAGGTGTTTGTGCGTTCCTGGCATCTGACGACAGCAAATACATCACTGGTGCGAGCATTGAAGTTACAGGTAAGGTCCAGGAACACCTGAACAGTATACTTGAATTGAAGTTCCACAACATTATGCTCAGGGCATTTAATTGGTGAAACCTTGCATTAAGGCACGTCATGTGGTCGGCAGGTGGCGACTTTGGTGGCATGTTCACCACTTGCATACATTAATCAATGAATATATTTCACGTCCTGTGTCTAATCTGTTCATGGCAAGTTGTACCGGGATTGCTTTGTGAATTTGGCCCTCTGGTTGCTTCATTACCGAGACATGGCTGTGCCACTGATGCAGTGCCCTCACATAAGGGAAGGAATTCTCCCAGGATACCAGTGACAGCGCACACGTTAATTCAACCCATGCCCTTTCAAGGAAATACCAAATCGACACATTAGAATCAGGTCAGGGATTGAACCCAGACTCGACAGCTAAAGGTAGGTGCATCAGCTCTAGGCAATCCCATCAGACAAAAGTATTGTGTGGTCTTCTAATGTCCTTTCATTAAAGTTTTCATCGAATTTCAAGAGCAGAGAGCCATATACAGTCACGTGAAAAAGTAAGTACACCCCATGTAAAATTTGACTTTTTCAACATATTTCAACATACAGCTATTTGATCTTCATTTCAACAATATTGATAGATAAAAGTTATATAATATAACAAATATCATGAAACATTTACATTTTGTAGTCCATTGTATAATTTAAATAAACATAAATGCAAATTTCGCATGTGGAAAAAGTAAGTACACCCTTGGCTCTAATAGGTGGTATTGCCCCCTTTGGCAGAAACAACCTCAAGTTGGCGTTTCTTTTAACTGTCTACCAGTCTATGACATCGACTGGGAGAAATTTTTGCCCACTCCTCCATGCAGAATTCTTTCAGCTGTGCGATGTTTAAGGGGTTTCTTGCAAGCACAGCTCATGTCAAGTCCCCCCACAACATCTCAATGGGATTTAGATCTGTGTTTTGACCTGGCCATTCCAGAACCCTCCATTTCTTTCTTTTCAGCCATTCCTTGGTGGATTTACTGGTATGTTTAGGGTCATTGTCATGTTGCAAGGTCCACCTTCGGTTGAGCTTCAACTTTCTGACAGATGGCCTCACATTATCCTCAAGCACCCTCTAGTACAATGAAGAATTCATAGTGGATTCGATGATGGTGAGCTGCCCAGGCCCTGATGCAGCAAAGCTGCCCCAAACCATAATATTTCCACCACCATGCTTTACAGTTGGTATCAGGTTCTTGTGGTCAAATGCTGTCTTTGGTTTTCGCCAAATATGTCTTCTGGTACTGTGGCCAAATAGCTCTACCTTTGACTCATCTGTCCAGAGCACATTGTTCCAGAAGTGCTGGTCTTTGCCTAGGTGTTCATTGGCAAACTTTAGTCTTGCCCTGATGTTCTTTCTGGACAGCAAAGGTTTCCTCCTGGCACACCTCCCATGTAGATCAAATTTGTGCAGCCTCTTTCTAATGGTAGACTCGTGCACTTTGACATCAACAGTGGCAAGAGCTACCTGTAGGTCCCGTGATGACATTCTGGGGTTCTTAGAGACTTCTTTCAGCATCATGCGGTCTGCTCTCGGGCTGAACTTGCTGGGGTGGCCTGGCCTTAACAAGTTGGCAGTTGTTTGAAATCTTCTCCACTTGTAGATGATCTTCCGGACAGTCGAATCATTGATTTCAAATTGTTTGGAGATCTTTTAAAATCACTACCCAGACTCGTACGCATCATTACCCTTCTTTCTGAAGGCCTCAGAGAGCTCTTTTGATCTAGGCATGGTGACACCGCACACTTCAACAACAAAGAGCAAACCAAACTAAATGTCTGAGGTTGAAATAAGACAGGTTCCTCCAAGATCCTCTCTAACGATGTTCTAATCATTTGCACGTGAGCTGGTGCACCTGGTTCTCGTTTTAGGTATTTGAAGTAGTGATAAATGTAGGGGTGTACTTAGTTTTTCGACATGCGAAATTTGCATTTATGTTTATTTAAATTATACAATGGACTGCAAAATGTAAATGTTTCATGATATTTGTTATATTATATCACCTTTATCTATCAATATTGTTGAAATTAAGATCAAATAGCTGTATGTTGAAATATGTTGAAAACGTCAAAACTTTACATGGGGTGTACTTACTTTTTCACATGACTGTAAATGTGGATGTAGGCCAAACCCTCTTTTTGACTTACTTTGTGGGTTTTGTCTGAGAGTCATGAGACAGCAGTGCGAAAGTGGTGTTGTGTATCCGAGCATGGAAAGACAGCAGATTGTACAACGAGATGGAAAACAACAGTGGCATTGTATACCACACAATTAAACATGCATTCATCCTGTCATGTCCCATGCTTTCAGTTTGAGCATTTCTCTTCCGACTTCTAACTGAGTTCCTTTCCTTTCTCTGCTACCTTCTTTCAGGTGGTCTACATCCATAGGTACAAAAGGAAAAAGCATCACGTGTCAGCTCCAGCCGAGACACGAAGAAAAGTTACATTGTATGCGCAAATCTCTGCTCTGGCATATCTATCTATCATCATCAAACGAAAATACACAATTTGGTGTCTGTCTGTCTGTCGATTTTTGACCCCTCCCCCCCCATCCCAAGGGGAGTTTCCCCACCATGGGGTTGTGTGTCGAGGTGTATATCCGTGTTAAGCTTTATTGTGGCATTTTTCCAAAGCCGCTTCTAATAACAAAAGTAACAACACTCAATATAATAGCATAATATTAATGTTATTAGAAAACTATTAATACGAATAATGTCCCATCTCCCCAAGGGGTTTTTCCTCCTTGAACAAATGCCGTGTTCATGTGTATGAACATGTTGTCGTGCCATTTTCATGGGAGCACCCCGACCAGAAGTAAAAAATATTATAAACCACAAACACGTATGATTACCTTTTGAAACATTCGCTAATGCTGTTTAACACAAAACTGAAAGGGAGAAAACCCGGGGTGTATTCAGTTTTCAAGCAGGTAGCTAGCGCTTGCCAAGCCAGCCGTTCCTTATCAACGGTTTTGAATGGAGTGCTTGCTCTGATGCTTAAACAACTTGGCAAGTGCTCTACAAGAAACTTGGTGAATGAATACACCCCAATGTTCTTGAGGTTCGACCCTAGATCTAATGTACCCTATATATCCCGGAGAGGAATTACCCTTCCTGTCGCTCTCATAGGGAATGGTTGTGCTAGCTAGTACCTAAAAAAGGCAAAAACTTCTCTTTGTTTGTATGTGTTCTATGCACGGCCACATCTTTTAAGTTACAAACTCCAAACTCAGGGTACAAATACAACTTTGTGTCGGGGGTAACAGGCTCACGCAAGGGCATGGTTTTTTTTTTTTTTAATACTCAGTCGAGGCTCATGTAAGAGTTACCACATATAACATATAATAAACTACAGGGGGAGAGCTAACACATATGGGGAGAGAGGGAAACACAACACCAGTAGAGAACAGGGACATCGGGAGATCTGCGGAAGGGAGAGGGCTGGGGCGTGGTACACGGGATAAACAGGACTTTCAGGGTGTGGGGTTTGGTGGGATCATGAATTCTCTATGTAAATGTGTACCGTGTAGCGCCACCTGGTGATGGCTGCAGAGGGTGTTACAATTCCCATTTTTACCTGGGCAACGCTGAGGTTAAAGCACTCTTTGCACGGGTAAATTAATTTTGGCAAACAGGACGACTAATGGGTCCGTCAACGAAGCCACGGGTAGACTCCGCTAGTTATGTATTAAGCAAGTTTGCTTGCTTGTTTGATGCAAGCTGTGCACCTCTCCCCAGCACGAGGGCATGGGCTCGGACAACGGAGCAAATTCTTGGCAAATGTGCATGTGCAGTTGAAGCTCTGCAGTCTTCTCGGTATAACATGTGCGCTGTATGTCTATTAAGTACGTAGTACAACATGAGTATGTCTATTGAGTATGTAGTATCGCTTACATGTGCTGCAATCTTTGCTTTCTGTAAAGAAGTTGAACTCCACTTCAAATTCACATTATATGCATGCAGGGTGTGTACACAGCTCGTTGGTTATAAAGTATATTAACCTTCCACGTGGCATTTCAGCCTCCATTTTTTAAAGTTACACTTCCTTCATTCCTCCAAACCACGTGGGTTTGAGGAACGTACCACTCTGAATATCGCTTCAACCTGTGTTCCAATTATCCTCCGGTGCGAAGCTAGGAAGCCACCAGAATACTGGATAAGTTTGATGTGAAATTATGTTGATGAACAATAAATTGTGACTCACTCAGTGCTGTTTGTACTCACTCAGTGTGACCTCAGAAGGAAACTAGGAAAAAAGGATGGAAACTAGAGAGTTCATGGAACACCTTACACCGTGTAGTCTCGAGGAAAATGGCGTGGGAATGGTCTTTTCAACTTTTGCTTTGCGTTTACGATCATGATTATGGTCTAGCTTTGTTTGTTAACTTTATAATAGGTGTGACGCAATGATACGGAGCTGACGATCGGTCAAATGGAACAGTCCAGTGCTGAACCTTCTGCCAACTCTTCTCGGAGAAACTGACGATTTTGGAACGATCTTTAAGAAAAAGATGCACCGAAACACAGATCTTTTGGACGAAATTAGTTGTGTCGTTGCATCGCTAAATGCCGCCATTTTGTCTGAATCTCGCTGTTACTCCTTCCTCAGAGAAAAAAATAGAAATCCGGCAAATTTGATTGGTCGAGACGGTGTAATCGTTTGTGCAAGTACTGCTAAACTGAAAGTTTTTGGAAGTACAAACAAGGTGATTTGTGTTCTATATTGTTCAAATAAAGAATTCAACTGAAATAAAATTAAAATCTTAAAGGCTGCAAAAAAAAACCCAGAACATTTACGATTTTTACCTCCATTGATAAAAAGTTGCGGACGGATCCAGATGGCATTTGATGGAGAGGTTTGGTATGTGACAAGGACGAACTGATTCGATTTTGGTGAAGATCCGGATCTGAATCCGAGAGGTTGAAAAAATTATTTTCACCATTGATTGATAGGGTAAAAAACGATACATAGCACGATATCTCAAAAAGTTGTGGACGGGTTTGGACGAAACTTGATGGATGAGTGGGGTAAGTGAGAAAATACAAGCCGATTAGATTTTGATTCAGGTTCGAATCCAGATCCGACCTGTTAGTGGGATACAAAACGTAAAGCGTTCAGCCTGGCGGGGGTATACTCTCTACCGAGTGCCGTTCTAGTTTGGGATGTCATCATAAACAACACAAGCAACAGGCATGAATAATTACTTTTACATGCTCAATAAGCTGGTGTAAAAGAGGGTACGACAATGGTGGTAAACTTCTGAATTAAAGTTTTTTGTTGTTTTCTGCAACCAAAGGGATCATCCATTCACATTGTATATACAGCCTGTGGCTGCTGGTTGTATCATTGTTGGGAGTGCAGCTGTGCTGCTGATGCAATGCCACTGCCACCTGAAAGTTGGAGCAGGAATTTGTAATTTGTTCAGGGTGCTGGCGATAGCTCGCCTGCTCTTTGTGAAAGATACCTTGGATCTTTAACGTCCACCAAATCCACCAACCAATACCGGCAGATGGGATACCCAGTTTGATGTTCATCTGAGGGACGGCACACACATTGATGAATCACCCTGTCTGTGAAACACAAGGATGACAGTTTACATCCGAGTCGGGATGTGTCTGTGTCGCCAAAGGTGACTCGGTCTCTTTGAGTGTGATTTCTGTCTGTGCAGCAGTCTCCACGATGACAAATTGAGCAGATTGTGTGCATATATGAAGGTAAACACACACACACACACACACACACACCTCGCTAAGACCCACAATTCATCATGAGGAGTGTCGTGATATTGCTCTTCTACAGCACATGACGTTTTTGCAGATACTGTGTATATATATGTATATGTGTGTATATATATACACACATACATACACACACACAGTATATATATATATATATACACATACACATACACGCATCCAACTTCTCACCCCCCCCCCCCCCCCCCACACCTCCCCAACCCCCACCATTGCACTTCAACACTCTCCCCTTTGGCAGTGATGGATCGCGTGCCGCTTGCATTGCAGCTCCTGCTCGGCTTTGTATGCAGATCATGTCGATGATTGAAAGTCGGGCATAACCCAGTCATCATGTGTAACATGGCAGATCCTCCTTGGGTGTTCCCAAAAGTGGGTGTTCAAGGAAAATGCATGGAAGAGAGGGAGCAGTAAAGGGAGGGTGTTTGAGAGGGCAAAGGCTAGAAGAAGGGATTTGAGGAATAATGCAAGATTTCTCATTACAAATAACAAAAACAACAACGTCGAAGTGAGAGTGTGTATACGTCCAGCATTATTGAGCTTCAATCTCAGACACTTTGACAGCTAGACAAAGTCAAATGAAAACTCCAACTTTTAGGTTCACTTGTACATGGACTGTGGGACAAAAATATGGAGAGAGAGGTTCAAAAACACCTTTAGGGTTTAAGGATTTGCCTGTATTTGCTTCATTCATTGATCCCCCTATCTTTAAAGGTCTCCCAGTCCCTGCTGCTGAAAAGCATCCCCATAGCATGATGCTGCCACCACCATTCTTCACTGTAGGGATGGTGTTAGATGGGTGATGAGCTGTGGTCGGTTTCCACCAGACGTAGTGCTTTGAATTCAGGCAAAAAGAGTTAAATTTTAATCTCAAGAGACCACAGAATTTTTTGCCTCATGCTCTCAGAGTCTCTAACTGGAAGAGTAAGGTAGAACTGAGAGTGGACAAACATCAAGGGAATGAACAAACATAAAAAGGAAAGAGTGGAGTAAGTGGACACACTGAAACCAGCAAGTAAGATGGTTGCGTTAGGAAAGGTTAATGGGGGTAATAAATATCATGGGTCAGAAGATTCTCAACCTCACTCAACCCTGTGCAGCAATATTTCATAAAGAGCATCCAACGACCTAAACCATGTCACCATGGTCCATGTCCATGGTCCATGTCACCTAAAAGTTATTTCGGTGTAACTGCCGTCTTCTGCTTGGTCTTCGATTTGATCGAGACAACTTTGTCCATTCACACAGCCATTCCCAAGCTCCTTTGTCTGTATCGGCACATGGCTCGATATATGGGCGGTTGAGCTTTTGGACATCAAACCAGCAATGGGGTGAGGACAGATGTAGAGGACTATCGGCAACCGTGAGTGAAATCAGATTCAAAATGGATTTTTCAAAACTTAAGGGCAGACACTAAACTCCAGACTCCAGACTCTAAACTCCAGATAAAAAAGGGAAAGTTTAGCTTTTTAAGCCAAAATAAGATTCTCCTCTTTTAATATAGGATGGGATCTGTTTATTATAAACATATAAGGAGGCCTTAACTAAGAACTTTAAAGTTGTTGAAAGAAGAAAAGGGATGGCTGGTGATATGAAAGAGAAAGGAGGTAATTTTTCCATTCAGGGCTTCAAAACAGCTGTTGACCACCATCTCAGATCATCCCCAATCCACAACCATTACCTTTTCTACCCCTATTAACTCTCCAAAAGACAACCTCTTTCGATGTTTCCAGTTTTACCTTACACTTGTGTGATTGAGAGTTTGTGGCTGTATCCATCCTTTTCACTCCGTATCCTACCCTCGCCTTCATACCTTATTCGTCCCTCTATTTTGTCCCTCGACCTTGCTGTAGGTGTGTCACTCCCCTCCCCCCCTACTCTCTCTCTTTTTCTACTGTTCCTTTTGTTCTATTACTTCCTGATCAGTTCTATGTTCGAGCTCCTCCACAAACCTCAATATTGATCGGGATTGACCCCAGATCCACTTTTTTGAAATACCAACTTCTTTCCTGGAAGTCCTTGCAGTGTCCATGTGTTTTATACTTCTCCCACCCCCCCCCCCCCCCCACGCCTCCTCCGCCCAAGCCCTCTCCCTCCCACAGATCTCCCAATGTCCCTTCTCTCAAACGTTGTGTTTGTGTCCTTCCCCCTCTCTCCCCATCTTGTCTACTGCTCCCCTTGTTATATGTTTTATGTGTCTGTTTGATTTTTTTTGTGTGATTAATGTTCGCTCCTTCACGAGCCTCGATCTTGTATGCAAAAAAATAAAAATTGTATCCCAAAAAAGGAGATGGGAACTGGGGCGTGTGGAATGTGGAAGGAGCGGAGAGTAGAGGGTAAGAAGCTTGGGTGAGTACATGAGTAAAACGAGGGACGAGGTACGAAGCAAAGGGAGTGGGAAAGGTGGGTGGTTAAAGTCCCCCTATGTTTATGTGCTTATTCACTAGATGTCCTCTAACATACTGTCATCAGACTTTCTACCTCTAAAACACAGAACATCCACAACACCACATCTGACATGTGTGTTACAACTCAGAGGAATTTTAAAGATAAACTAGAACGGCACTCGGTAGAGCGCATACCTCCGCCAGTCTGAACAGTTTCAGTTTTCTATCCCACTGAAAGGCCGGATCTGGATCCGAACCTGAACCAAAATCGAATCGGCTTGTTCTTGTCACCTAACCAACTCGTCCATCAAGTTTCGTCATTATCTGTCGACAACTTTTTGACATCAAGTTATATACAGATTTTGGCCCTATCTCAATGGCGAAGAATGACTTTTAACATTCTCGTATCCGGATCCAGATCCAGGTCTTCACCAAAATCGAATCAATTCATCCTCATCATACACCCAATCTGTCTACCAAGTTTCGTCCGAATCCGTCCATAACTTTTCGAGATATCCTGCTCACAGACAGACAAACAGGGGTGAAAACATAACCTCCATCCACCTTTGGTGACGGACGCAATAATACAGCAGTGGAAATACTTATGGCTGGTTGTGACCCCATACTCAGCCAAACAAGAGCTGCTTGTGATTCAACCAGTCAACTCCTGCCCATTGTGAAAGGCCTGACAGGTATATGAAATGGATTTTCATTTACAGCATCATACATTGCACCCTCACTCTCCTTTTTAACCCATTACCTGTAACTCTTGAAGAGGGAAAAGTCATTAAAATATTTGTATCTTAATTGGTGAATACATCTTCGTGTTCCCATATACTATATACCCACCCATACCTATAGATTTTCTCCACTAAAACTACGACTACCAGTACTACTTTAGTACTTTAATGACCTCAAATACGCCCCACCTTCTTGTGAAGTCATTCAGGGAACGTTTTTTGCCCAGGTCTTTCACGAACTCGATGGCCAGGCCTGACGTCCGACTGAAGACTTGTAATTTGTTCAGGATAGTAGCATAACTCACCTACTCTTCCCAAAAGACACAATAAGGTATTTGACGTCCATCAACAACCAGTGGTGGTAGACGAATCCTCCGGCTTAACGTCCCTCCGATGGACGGCGCACCCATCGATACCTCACCCTGCATTCAAAACACCAAGGTGACAGTTTATAGCTCGGTTGGGATTCAAACCTGGGCTAGACAGCTCAGAGGTGAGCCTTACATGATAAAAAAATACAATAACTAGAACGCCACTCAGTAGAGCGCATACTCCCGCTGTGGGTCAAGTTGGAATAGTACGATTTCACAAAAGTTTGAGGGAGTAGTTCAGTGACAACACAAGACAAGACAAGACAGACACTGCACAGATATATATTTAGAATATATAGAAGATAATATTAAAAAAACAAGGCAATTTCACTTACATTTTCGGATTCAGCGTTCAATTCTATATAAGTGAGTGTATTTTGAGGCATGTGTGACTTCTAATAACATTGTAAGACAGGAAAAGCGTTCGTTTCATTCCTTAGGGATACAACATGTAAAACTGGCCCAAACGTCAAAACAAAACTCGCTCATTTTAAGTCGTACAAGCTAAATGCGACCACTCATTCTTCTGGGAAGAATCCCGTGCACCTGCTTGTCACACTTACAAGTCACGTAAGTCTTCATAAGTTCATCAAATACTGACACCGCGATTGACATTCGCTGAGGTAAATGTTGATATCTCTTCTGAGGTAAAAAAACAAACAAACAAAAAAAACAGTTTTAAACCATTATACGTATCAAACGATACATTTTATGAAACGGGGTAACCGAATACACACTTTGGTGGTTTTAAAATGACAGAATATGTCTTTATTAGAAAAAAAAAATGAACATTGAAGACGACGCTGCTAAAAAATACACCGCTCTAACGCATAACCACGAGTTTAAACTACATTTACAACAAATATGAAAACTATTTTCATATCACAATGTTAAATATAGAATATATAGAAGATAATGTAAAAAAAAAAATGAGCCCTATCTTCCAATGGTAAAAAAAATCCTTCAAAAAATTCCTGGATCCGGAATAATATCCTGAGCTTCACCAAAAACTAATCAATTCTTCCTTATCCCAAGGGCAATCATCCCACCAACTTTCATCCAAATCCGTTCAGAACTTTTCCAGATATCTTGTTCACGAACACACACACACACACACACACACACACACACACACACACACACACACACACACACACACACACACACACACACGAATGCATTGCTCCCTAGCGGGAGTAAAAAAAAAAGTGGAGGTGAACTAGAATAAGTACAGAAATAAGCAAAGGTAGTCATTGTCACGAAGGTACTTTTAATGCAACACAGACAAACGCTGGAAGAGACCAATTCGGGACGTGCACCTGCTAGAAGGGCTTGTGAAAATAGTGGATTCTCCAATTGAAATATTGCACAGGTGAGTGTATCATTAAGAAAATGCCTGTTATTTATGAAGACATCATAAGCAAAAATGTATTCAAAATGCAAAAAGTGTTTCACAGCTTCATTGTCCATCATCATAGTTTATTATAACCCCTTGTCAGACAATTCCTCTTCCATCCTTCCTTCTTCAGGATCAATTATGGAAAGGTAAACCCTTTTGCTATTCCGTTCTATCCCTCTTTGTCTAAGTACAGTGCGATGACCCCCAAATTCACCTGTTATGTACAGTATTGGACAAACTAAAAGTAAATACTTTCATAAATGTTTACACCACCTTTGGAATAGCCTTCACTAACGGGACTAGTTTTCCATTGCAGGTGGTGACACGGACAGGCCAAACACTCATACACATATAGTTCGGTCAACATAATCGCGAGCTGGCTCGTTTCTTGGCCTGGAAGGACAGCCTTGAGATACGCACACTCACCTCTGAGCTGTCAGGCCTGAGATTGAATCCAGACCCAGCTATAAACTGCCATCCTGGGGTTTCGCAGACAAGGTGAGACATCAATGCAGATGAGATACCGCAGGAATCCTGGCCAAATTACAAATTCCTGCTCTAACCTAAAGGGGGCACTGCATCAGCGGCACAGCTGCACCCCCAACAAATGATGCGATATGAAGGGAGAAAACGAGAAAGCTTCTTTATCATCGTTTTTGTCAATAATCTCAAATACCTTTTTGTCATTGCGATTAATTTGATGCTTCTAACCTCCAAAATGACACCCCACACCAACTTGGGTACTCCATATATCACTTTAACATCATGTTGTTTCACGTTATAGTTTACGAGTATAACGTGACAGTTTACTGGTATAACGTGGCGGTTTACTGTTATAACGTGGCATGTTTACTGTTATAACGTGGCATGTTTACTGTTATAACGTGGCATGTTTACTGGTATAACGTGGCATGTTTACTGGTATAACGTGGCATGTTTACTGGTATAACGTGGCATGTTTACTGGTATAACGTGGCATGTTTACTGGTATAACGTGGCATGTTTACTGGTATAACGTGGCATGTTTACTGGCATAACGTGGCATGTTTACTGGTAAAACGTGGCATGTTTACTGGTAAAACGTGGCATGTTTACTGGTAAAACGTGGCATGTTTACTGGTATAACGTGGCATGTTTACTGGTATAACGTGGCATGTTTACTGGTATAACGTGGCATGTTTACTGGTATAACGTGGCATGTTTACTGGTATAACGTGGCATGTTTACTGGTATAACGTGGCATGTTTACTGGTAAAACGTGGCATGTTTACTGGTAAAACGTGGCATGCTTACTGGTAAAACGTGGCATGTTTACTGGTAAAACGTGGCATGTTTACTGGTATAACGTGGCATGTTTACTGGTAAAACGTGGCATGTTTACTGGTAAAACGTGGCATGTTTACTGGTAAAACGTGGCATGTTTACTGGTATAACGTGGCATGTTTACTGGTAAAACGTGGCATGTTTACTGGTATAACGTGGCATGTTTACTGGTATAACGTGGCATGTTTACTGGTAAAACGTGGCATGTTTACTGGTAAAACGTGGCATGTTTACTGGTATAACGTGGCATGTTTACTGGTATAACGTGGCATGTTTACTGGTATAACGTGGCATGTTTACTGGTATAACGTGGCATGTTTACTGGTATAACGTGGCATGTTTACTGGTATAACGTGGCATGTTTACTGGTATAACGTGGCATGTTTACTGGTAAAACGTGGCATGTTTACTGGTATAACGTGGCATGTTTACTGGTATAACGTGGCATGTTTACTGGTAAAACGTGGCATGTTTACTGGTATAACGTGGCATGTTTACTGGTATAACGTGGCATGTTTACTGGTATAACGTGGCATGTTTACTGGTATAACGTGGCATGTTTACTGGTATAACGTGGCATGTTTACTGGTATAACGTGGCATGTTTACTGGTATAACGTGGCATGTTTACTGGTATAACGTGGCATGTTTACTGGTATAACGTGGCATGTTTACTGGTATAACGTGGCATGTTTACTGGTATAACGTGGCATGTTTACTGGTATAACGTGGCATGTTTACTGGTATAACGTGGCATGTTTACTGGTAAAACGTGGCATGTTTACTGGTATAACGTGGCATGTTTACTGGTATAACGTGGCATGTTTACTGGTATAACGTGGCATGTTTACTGGTATAACGTGGCATGTTTACTGGTATAACGTGGCATGTTTACTGGTATAACGTGGCATGTTTACTGGTATAACGTGGCATGTTTACTGGTATAACGTGGCATGTTTACTGGTATAACGTGGCATGTTTACTGGTATAACGTGGCATGTTTACTGGTATAACGTGGCATGTTTACTGGTAAAACGTGGCATGTTTACTGGTATAACGTGGCATGTTTACTGGTAAAACGTGGCATGTTTACTGGTATAACGTGGCATGTTTACTGGTATAACGTGGCATGTTTACTGGTATAACGTGGCATGTTTACTGGTATAACGTGGCATGTTTACTGGTATAACGTGGCATGTTTACTGGTATAACGTGGCATGTTTACTGGTATAACGTGGCATGTTTACTGGTATAACGTGGCATGTTTACTGGTATAACGTGGCATGTTTACTGGTATAACGTGGCATGTTTACTGGTATAACGTGGCATGTTTACTGGTAAAACGTGGCATGTTTACTGGTATAACGTGGCATGTTTACTGGTAAAACGTGGCATGTTTACTGGTATAACGTGGCATGTTTACTGGTATAACGTGGCATATAAATTGTAATGGAGAATATGTGGCTGACGGCATTGGCAGGATAACCTCTAACTTCAGAGGCTGAGTCTAGATTCCAAACCAGACTGTAAAATGCCACCCTGGCGCTTTGCAGGCAGAACAGATACACCGTCACTTGGATGGACGACAAGCCAGGTGTCCTGTCTGCCGGCATTTGTAGGTGGGCCTTAAACCGTGTGTTCCACGAGACTAGGCCGGCGTGCATCTTGGCGACCTTTCCAGGACTGGTTCTGAGGTCTAGGCCCGCCATGAGTACTCCGATGCTCTGCACACCTGAACATGTTGTGTGAATTGCGGTAACCCAGGGCCATATTTATATGGATTTTATAAATAATATCCATATAAGGAAAATGAGAAACTAAAGATGGCGACGGTATAAAACAAACGGTGGGTTTTTTTGCACGGGCAATGTGAGATTGAGAGTAATTAAAGAAAAATGTGATTAGTGAGAAAGACAACCTCGAGGCTAATACAAGGGTGTGCGAGGGGATTGTAAAACTTCTTGGAAACTTTTTTAAACAAACTACAAGTATACAGGTTGCACAATAAATAACATGGTTAAAGAAAAACGATTTACACGTGACCCATTGATGTGCATCGTTATATGTAAACCAAATTCATTGCTCAGTCTTTATATTATTTATAGAAAGATCAAACACATCAATGACTGAGAGATCACACCTGGATCATGACATGGCTATCTGCATCCAGTCTCAAGTTTGGACAACTCATTGCGAAGCACCTCATGATGTTTCAACACCTCGACTCGTCTCCGTCGGGTCCCGTTCCAACCGGCTCTGAGCTGGACATCTCAGGTGGACATCAAAACGGAGCCCTCTCGGTCTCCAGCTCGACCCAGCAACTTCTGGGACTCGCAGAAGTTGAGAATTCACCAGAAAAAGTTGCTCCGGGAACCGGGACGTCGACGTCCCCTAGCCGTGGGGGTCGCAGCCCCCCGGTCGACGGGTAGCCGGGATACTTGGTGCTCCGGAACTGGGGCAGGGACATCGGTTGTAGCGAACCGCAAGGTAGCTCTGCCGTGCGCGGAGGCAGGAGGGACAGGGATGGCAGGATACCTTGGCTCGGCTGCGCGCTGGCCGGTGGAAGACCGAATGGTGCACCAAAGCGTGGAGAGCCCTGGGATTCGGCCCCGTAGGAGGGGCCACACACGAGCTCCGACAGCATGGCGTCATCTGCGGAGGGAACATTCCATTCACTGATGGCGACGATCAAGGTAAATCATGATGATGACGCACCCTTCGGATTCTGAACAATTCTGGTTGTCGACATAAACATTCCCGATTCCAAATCCCATTTAGGGGAAATAATGAGATCTTCATATAAACGTTTTCATTCTCTTTACTGTTACACTTATTTACGTTCTCACTAATCCCCAAATAGTCCGATTTGAACAAATTATCAAAAAAATATCACAAGTTAAATCCGTGTTAAATACATTTTTCCCAAATCTTCCATAATAATAATTTAACAACAGCTGTCTTCAGTTGGTTGGTTCGACAAGCTCCACATTAAGGGATTGAGCATTTTTGTCCCCCATCGCACCGCGGAGCAAAAGGGGGACTATGGTTTTCCCCTCCGTCCGTGCTTACGTGCGTGTGTGCGTGCGTCCGTGCGTGCGTAAGCGAAGGACCGAATTCTAATCTGGTGTGTGGGTGTACCTCGGCATAAGGAAGAACGCTATTGAAAATTGGGTCGCCACGTCAAAATCCAAGATGGCCGCCACCATATATATGTCTGAACCTTGTAAGCGGATTATCTTGAAAAATAAGCAAAGTACCAACTTCTAATCTGGTGTGTGGGTGTATCCCGGCATAAGGAAGAACGCTATTGAAAATTGGGTCGCCACGTCGAAATCCAAGATGGCCGCCGCCATGTATGTCTGAACCTTGTAAGCGGATTATCTTGAAAAATAAGCAAAGTACCAACTTCTAATCTGGTGTGTGGGTGTATCCCGGCATAAGGAAGAACGCTATTGAAAATTGGGTCGCCACGTCGAAATCCAAGATGGCCGCCGCCATGTATGTCTGAACCTTGTAAGCGGATTATCTTGAAAAATAAGCAAAGTACCAACTTCTAATCTGGTGTGTGGGTGTATCCCGGCATAAGGAAGAACGCTATTGAAAATTGGGTCGCCACGTCAAAATCCAAGATGGCCGCCTTGCGTCTTCCACTTTGTCAACTCACATCACTTCACCGACGGGGGACCTTGGCGTAACGCTTGTCCAATTGATCAGAGGTGAAGCCACCACCAAGCTCAGCAGGCAATGAAGGAATCGATTCTTACACATCTTGACCATCAGTGGTCTTAATCCAGTCTTATTCATCCTTCAGGAATCTCATGTACCAGAAAAACCTCCCAAGAGGGGGGTGATTTATCATGCGACTTCAATATAGAAACATGGGTTCTGACGTCATCACGTGGCATCGTGATCCCAAATAATTAAGGCCTGTACAAAAGATGGAAAGCATCTGGCTTGGATTTTTTTTTTTTTTTTTAAACATTCCAATCGATGATATTCGAAATCCATTGGCAAACTATAAGACTGGTGATTGGTTTAGGGTTAATGGGGCTGGCTTGAGATCTTGGGGTCCTGTGTTCGAGACCTTGTCATGGCGTTTTATCTAACCATGATTTTTAATGCCGTAAACAATCAAGCTTTGGTACATCACGGGTGAAGAAGGTCGTGGTCAAGTTACAACGGAATTGTGTGTGTAGAGTCTAAGAAGAAAGCAAGCACATATTTTGGGGGGCAATCCCCGGTAGACCCCCTTAGTGCCGGGTTTTTAATGCCGTTAACAAACTTTGGTACATCACGGGTGATGAAGGTCGTGGTCAAGTTACAACGGAATTGTGTGTAGTTCTATTTTTGGGGGAGGAAGGGGGGCGGTCAAACCTGGACCCACTTTGACCCCTGGTAGACCCACTTAAACCCCAATTTTTAAAAAGGCTGTCATCAAACTTGACGTCCAGCATCAAACTATCATTTTAACCAAGTTTGATCACAATCCCATCATCAGTTTCGGAGAAGTTGAAAGTGTTTACAGTCGGACGGACTGATGGACGGACGATGCGCCACCTCATAAGTTCCCCGGAACTACGTTCCAGGTGACCTAAAAAGATCCCCGGAAAGTCCATCAGACATTTCACTCCTGAACTAACGTTCACCTGTTCACCTGTTCTAACGTCAAGGTTATTATTCTTGTAAAAGAGCACGCGAGTATGTCAGACTCTGTAGGTAGCCAATGGCTGCTGGTTGCATCATTTTCTGGGGGTGCAGCTACCGCCTCTCTATAGCCAGTCATGTGGCACTCATTTTGGCGACCTGGTAGGTATGACAAGCTAAGTCGACCCGCCTCGTGTTAATTCAATGGCACGACAGGGGCTTGAACTCAGGACCCTAGGACAGCCGTTTTAACTGTAAAGCCAACACCAGGCTTACATAGTGGGGTATGCTGACACATTGTAAGCAATAACGAACTGTGCTTTGTACGTAGGTACACAATAAATAGAAGTTTATGATTACAGGCAACCATCACCGACCTCCTGCTGGATATCAATTGAGGTTTTTATTTCACAGTTTATAGTTATATAAATTACACTTTTCAGATGCCAGATATCGATTGAGTTTTTTTTTTTTTTTTTAAACCCATGCTTTTACATTTTTCAAAGTAAATTTTCATTTAATGACACAACGATTCTGCGAGTTTTCCTGGTATAACGGCTTCGATGTCCATCGGCACGCCAAATTTCAGCTTTATACATCACCCGGAAGGTACCGACCATTAACATCAGTCAGTCATTGTGTGGTTAGAATGAGTTTTATATATTAGAGATATGTGATATATATATATATATATATATATATATATATATATATATATATATATATATATATATATATATATATATATACAGTGCATTCAGAAAGTATTCAGACCCCTTCACTTTTTTCACATTTTGTTATGTTGCAGCTTTATGCTGAAATCGTTTAAATTCATTTTTTTCCCTCATCAATCTGCACTCAATACCCCATAATGACAAAGAGAAAACAGGATGTCAGAAAGTTTTGCAAATTTATCAAAAAGAAAAAACTGAAATATCACATTGACATAAGTATTCATACCCTTTGCTATGACACTTGAAATTTAGCTCAGGTGCCTCCCATTTATCTTGATCATCTTTGAGATGTTTCTACACCTTGATTGGAGTCCACCTGTGGTAAATTCAATTGATTGGACATGATTTGGAAAGGGACACACCTGTCTATATATGGTCTCACAGCTGACTGCATATCAGAGCAAAAACCAAGCCATGAGGTCGAAGGAACTGCCTGCAGAGCTCAGAGACAGGATTGTGTCGAGGCACAGATATGGGGAAGCCTATAAAAAAATTTATACTGCATTGAAGGTTCCCAAGAGCACAGTGGCCTCCATAATTCTTAAATGGAAGAAGTTTGGAACAACCAGGACTCTTCCTAGAGCTGGCCGCCCGGCCAAACTGAGCAATCGGGGGAGAAGGGCCTTGGAAATAGAGGTGACCAAGAACCCGATGGTCACTCTGGCTGAGCTCCAGAGATCCTGTGTGGAGATGGGAGAAACTTCCAGAAGGACAACCATCACTGCAACACTCCACCGATCTGGGCTTTATGGAAGCGTGGCCAGACGGAAGCCTCTCCTCAGTGAAAGACACATGAAAGCCCGCTTAGAGTTTGCAAAAAAGCACCTGAAGGACTCTCAGACTGTGAGAAACAAGATTCTGTGGGCTATATATATATATTCAGGTTCGCATCCCAGCCCAGCTAAGAACTGTAATCGCGGTGTTTCACATGCAGTTTGATGGATCAATGTTTGGGCCGTGCCTCGGATGGATATTAAACGACGTCACGTCTGCCGGTGTCACGAAACAGATCCGCCCCCGAAACAGATCCGCCCCCCGACGATTCTGTACAGGTACAGATTCGCCCCCCTCGAAATAGATTCGCCCCTGCCACGAAATAGACTCTCCCCCGTGACAAAATCGCCCCCTCATATAAATATGTACATGTTTCAGCAGATATTCAAACTTGGAAAAAAGTGTAACAATTGTATGGCTCTTGGTGATTGTGGAAGAGTTCTTTTACAATTAATCTACAACTAGAGCAACTGAATATTGGTGTAAACCAATAAAAGTAAACCATAACAAGCGTTATGCCTAGGTCCCCCCCGTCGGTCAAGTGATGAGTTGACAAAGTGGAAGACGCAAGGCGGCTATCTTGGATTTTGACGTGGCGACCCAATTTTCAATAGTGTTCTTCCTTATGCCTAGACACACCCACACACCAGATTAGAAGTTGGTACTTTGCTTATTTTTCAAGATATTCCGCTCACAAGGTTCAGACATACATGGCGGTGGCCATCTTGAATTTTGACGTGGCGACCCAATTTTCAATAGCCTTATTCCTTATGCGAAGATACACCGACACACCAGATTAGAAGTTGGTACTTCGCTTATTTTTCAAGATATTCCGCTCACAATGTTCAGACATACATGGCATCAGACATACATGGCGGCGGCCATCTTGGATTTTGACGTGGGTTGCATCCACACCCCATATTAGAATTCGGTCCTTTGCTTACGCACGCACGCCCGCCTGCCCGCACGCATGCATGCACGGACGGACGGACGGACACACGGACGGAGGGGAAAACCATAGTCCCCCTTTCGCTCCGTGGTGCGACGGGGGACAAATAACCATAAAAATAAATACAAATAACCAAAAATAACATAAATTAAACAAAAGTAACCGAAAATAACCATAAATAACCATAAAAATAGCCATACAATAGCCATAAAATAACCATAAAACCATAAAAACCATAAAACCATAACCAAAATAAATATAAACCAATAAAAATCTATCAATTATAATTAATTACGATATCAAGTGTTCAAGTATGTCTTTTTTTTGTCTTTTTTTTGTATACAAGATCGAGGCTCGTGAAAGAGCTAACATTAATCACACAAAAGGTTAAACCGACACACAAAAAAAACAAAACAAGGGGAGCGGCAGACAAGATGGGGAGAGAGGGACACAGACAGACACAGAGAGGTGTCTCTGACAGACACAGACACAGTCTGTCTCTGTCTCTCTGACAGACACAGAGAGGGACACAAACACAACATTTGAGATCAGAGACATCGGGAGGACTTGGGGGGAGGTGGGAGAGGTATAAAACATATGAACACTGCAAGGACTCTGGGGTGAATTACCAGGGGTAGAAAAGATCAAGGTTTTGGATGGGGGAAGATAAGAGATGGTGGTGAATAGCTGTTTTAAAGACCAGGAGGGAGGAGTGGGATTGAAGGGAGTGGGGGAGTTTGTTCCAGAGGCGGGAGAAAAGGGGAATGAAAGAGTGAAGGTGAGCAGAGAGTCTTGATTTTGGCAGTTTAACCATAAGAGGGTTGCAGGCAGTTCTTGTGCGACCTGAAGGAATATTGGGGGGACAGAGCACAGAGAGAGCTGGGGGAGCAAGGCCGGAGAGGAGTCGGTAGAACACAGAAAGACCACCAACCTGCCTGCGGTGAGTGAGTGAAAGGCCCTCGGAGATAGCGTAATCGCGGGAGATTCCAATGATTCTGAAAGCTTTGGCCTCAACAGCGTGAAGCCGAGCTAGGTGTGAGGCAGGAGCACCAGCCCAGAGGGGGGAACAGTATTCCATTGAGCTGCGGATGAAAGCCTTGTATGTGGTGAGGAGCTCATGTGTGCCAAGGAAGGACTTCGCACGATGGAGGATGCCCAGTCGGCGACTGGCTTTGGAGGCCAGCTTGGAAATGTGGTTTTCCCAAGAAAGATCATGGCAGATGGTGAGACCCAAAAGCTTGAGCGACAGAACTTCTTGGAGAGGATTGTTGAGAAAGTAGATGGGAGGGTTTTCCAGTCGGTCCTTTCGGAGAGACATTGTAAGAGTGTGAGATTTGTCAGGATTGAAAGACACTAGGGCATGCCCGTACAAAATTATATCCCCCCCCTCTATTTACATGAAATGGTTTGGTCCATTCGCAAAGCCAAAGCGGACGGCTTGCGAGTACGGTGACAATCCCCCCCCCTCTATTTACATGAAATGGTTTGGTCCAAAGCGAACGGCTTGCGAGTACGGTGACAATCCCCCCCTCTATTTACATGAAATGGTTTGGTCCAAAGCGAACGGCTTGCGGAGTTTGGTAAAGAAATCGCCATAGCTCGGTAACTACTTCTCCGATTAATATGAAACCTTGAAAAGGCACATCCTCGGGTCCCCAGCAATATACCTGGCAAGTTTCAAGTATATCGGACCCGTGGTTGTCGAGAAACAGCGGTCACACACAGACACACACACAGAGATTACTGGAATTATAGATAGATAGAATAGATAGATCTAACAATAAGACAGTGGGAAGATACAATCGAGACAGTAAGTCGGCACTTTCGTAAGGCCGGAAGTGAAGTCTTCACTGTCCGGAAGTTCAATTATTCAATTAGCGCCAATTCAATCAAGATATTCAATTAGCGCCAACGCATTTTGGCTTTTTGCAATTTAATCGCAAGGAAAAGTAGAAAGAGAAGAGGAAAAAAAATGAAAAGGAAAAACATTCCAAACCGCGAGGGAAAACAACACGGCACGTCGACACAACAACGTGTCCTGTGATTGGCCGTACGTGGCTGCCAGTAGCTGCCCCAAAAAAAAAACTTTCACCGTCCGGCGACTGAATTTTAGGGGAAAAATAAAACGCTCTTCGCTTAAAACAACGCCCTTCGCTCTGACTGAATTGGGACAATGTTTTTATGTTTTTAATTGAATTACTATCCGTAATGGCGCACGCTCTCACAGGAGCTCCGGAAGGTCGCATATCGCAGTTACGATGAATCGCAAATTAGTTTTAATTAGTTTTAAAACATAGTTTAACGCCAACATAGTTTGCCAACGTGAAATAAATGAATACGCTCTCAAATGTGCCGTCCGAGGCAGAGTCTGTTCGCCACGTTCGGCACACGTGATAGCTCGCTGCTCTCTGATTGGTTGAATCGTTTTTTGGACATAGCTCGGTAACTACTTGTCCGATTAATATGAAACCTTGAAAAGGCACATCCTCAGGTCCCCAGCAATATACCTGGCAAGTTTCAAGTATATCGGACCCGTGGTCGTCGAGAAACAGCGGTCACAGACAAACACACAGACATACACACATACATACACACACACACACACACACACACACACACACACACAGAGATTACTGGAATTATAGATAGATGTTCCACTTGTTTGACCAGTCTGTGATTTTGTCCAGGTCTTCAGAGAGTGAGGAGGCTGCAGACTGCCGATCTGAGGGATGAGGAATGGAGCGGCAGATAGTGGAGTCATCAGCAAAGAGATAGAGAGGATTTTCCAGAGAGTCTGAGAGATCATTGATGAAGACCAGAAAAAGCACAGGGCCCAGAACACTACCTTGGGGAACTCCAGCCAGAACAGAAAGGGGAGATGAGAGAAACCCATTGAAGTCTTAAAAAGATTGAGAAAATGTGCAAGTCTGCACTCAATCAATTTGCCAAACAATATTAGTAGTACTTTTATCACATCCCCTCTTGTAAACCAATATTTCCAAATGTATATTTATATATCCGCAAACGAGAATGGGGGGCGATTCTATTCTGATGGGGGCGAGAAACGTATCCGCCGGGGGGCGAGTTTATACCGGTACAGATTCGCCGGGGGGCGAGTTTATACGGGGGCGGATTTATTTTGCGACACCGGCATTAATTTGTGGACGTTAAAGATTCCACTGTGTCCTTTTCGAAGAGTCGGCGAGCTATCGCCGGTACCATGAACAAATTACAAATTCCTGCCCTAACTGCTGCTGGGAGAGTGGTGGCAAACCACTCAACATAACCCTTGGCCAAGAAACTGCTTCAGCAGAACCAATGCTCTGTAACACAGAGTATGGTACATCAGTCATATATGTATATAATGTAGATGGAAAAGGCATGTACGAGTTTGGAAAAGTGAAAATATACATTTATACTGCATGAACACGTACATATGTCGACATTCATTATTGCCCGCAGTAGCTACATAATGCGCATCCCAGCCCAGCTGAACCTGGATACCTGGATGCTCACCTGGATACGTGCCCTCGCCGTCGCTGGCTGTATCGTCCCGATGGTCTTGGATGGCCTTGTTCTTGGCACTGCGGCCACGACCCACGGACTTGGTCCCACGGTTGAATGCAGTCGCACCCCAGCGGTCCCGACCCACGTCCTTCTTCAGGCGCTTTTCCTTTGCACGTCGATTCTGAAACCATACCTGGGGGACGGAAAGAAAATGGCCGGAATGTTGTGCAGCACCTTAATGTCATCAAGACACGTAAATTATGTTTCAAACAATAATGCACTCGGAGATTTGAAGCGTCGTGCTCGCATACCTGCACGACCCGCATGTCGAGTCCGGTCTCGGATGCAAGCTGTTCCCTCACGTGGCGGGCAGGTTTCGGAGAACTTTTATACGCGTTCTTAAGGGTCTCCAGCTGCTTGGCAGTGATGGTGGTCCGCGGACGCTTGGCAGCTCCGTCTACTTCCGAGTCTACCAAGAGACATGAGCCTTGAGAGCCTGAAACGACTTTATACCAGTCAAAATTCCTTGAAAACAACAAAAGATTAGTTTTGATTTCGTGGCATTAACATTACTGCAGTTCAGAATGTTGTCCACGATGGGACCATCTTGGGCCAAATTTTTCAATTTTTGTCTCTGCAAGTCAATTTTTGCATTAGGAGCCAAAGACAAAATGATACACTCGGTAAATGCATAAGATCGACGGTAATCGTGTGAAAGACGTACGTCGTATATGCACGCAGTTGGTCTTTTGTGACCGATCTGTGCATCAGCATTATTTCAAGAACGATATTTCAAAGAGTGGTGTGGCGTTTACACCTTGATGTCGTGAGAAAAGCCTCTCCTGTTGTTGATATAAAAGGTACAGTTCCAGGGGACAGGTCTGATGGATGTTCATGAGCCTCCGTTTGACAAACACATCGATTGGCGATTATGGAACACGACTTTCTTATCAGAGAATCGATGCGGCCACAAAAGGCCAGGAGCGCTCGAGCTTCGTGGGAGATGAATTGCTGGAGAGGTCGATGCTGATGGAATCTCGTTAGAAATTAAAAGTGCAAATAAATAAATGATGCTGCATATATATATACATACATAAATGTAATGTATAGAACATATATATATATATACATAAAATATGTAATGTATAGAACTTATATATATATATATAATATGTAATGTATAGAACATATATATATACATATAAAATATGTAATGTATAGAACTTATATATATATAAAATATGTAATGTATAGAACATATATATATAACTGTGAGAAATAGTAGAAACTCCACAGTACGAGCAGGGCGTCTCATTTGTATTAAATAAATAATCGGGAGATTAAATAAGACGCGGACGTAGCTTCAGGACGGTCGATCTTTAATTCTCGACAAGCTTTCGACCAACAAAGGTCTTCTTCTTAGTCTACAGAAACAACAGGCATGTATTCTGTAGTTTCTTTAGTTGTAGTTGTAGTAAAGGTTTCTGTAGACTAAGAAGAAGACCTTTGTTGGTCGAAAGCTTGTCGAGAATTAAAGATCGACCGTCCTGAAGCTACGTCCACGTCTTATTTAATCTCCCGGTTACATATATATATATATATATATATATATATATATATATATATATATATATATATATATATATATATATATATAATATGTAATATATAGAATATATACAGACTTGGCATTTAATATGGATTTTTTTTTCTTTTCTTGACTTGGGTTTACTTTCTTCACTCAGTATATCAATCTGGTGAGTTTCTTTTACACTTTGGTGATTTATTTGTTAAAAGAACCATGTCACTGATTGTCTGTCACAACAAGAAGTCAACAACAGGATTATATCACAGGTGGCGTGGCAAAATGTACGGACAGGTGCATTTGATGATTGGCTTCACAGTCGAGTATACAAGGGTTGTTGCGTTCTGTATTAGTGGAAAACAACTGCTGCACGTCTCCAAAAGTTATTGCTGCTTCCTCTGGAGATGGTCCGTCAACTCGACAATGCTGTTTGTCATGGAGTGGTGGCTTTACGAAATTACGGCATGAAACAGCCTGCTATTGCTCGGCAGTATGGCATCACTCAAGGTCAGGTGTCAAAGATCCTGAAACGAAATGCTCAGAGGGGTGTCCCTACTCCAATACCGAGGCCAGGACGTCCCCGCAGAACCACAAGGAGAGATGATCGCCAGCTGCACCGGTTAGTCCGCAATGGCCGTACCAAGTCAACTAATCGGCTTAGGGCTGAGTGGCAGCAAATGACAAATGTGCCTGTATCCAGAAGGCTAGTCAACCAACGACTGGTTCAAGCAGGCTATCGTGCCAGGCGTCCCCTGAGAAAGCCACGCCTGACCAGACAACACCGCCAGCGCCGATTGCAGTGGGCCAGAGAGCACCGTCAATGGCAGCCAGGACACTGGAATCACGTGATCTTCAGTGACTAGTCTAGATTTCTGGTCTATCGTCAAGATGGCCGCATCCGAGTGCGCAGACAAGTGCATGAAGCCTACAACAAAGATTGTATAGTGCCAAGAGTCCAAGCTGGAGGTGGTGGGGTGACCGTTTGGGCTGCTTTTCATGCAGGGGGCAAAACTGACCTGGTTGTTATGAATGGAAACCTGAACCAGTTCAAGTACAGGGCCATTCTGGAAGAAACATTGCTTCCATTTGCTCGTGCAGTCTTTCGAGGAAACTTTGTCTTCCAAGATGACAATGCACGGCCTCATCGTGCTCGCATGATCCAACACTTTCTTGCTGACCGTGGTGTAGAGCATATGGAGTGGCCTGCCATGTCCCCGGATATGAATCCGATAGAGAACTTGTGGGCAGAATTAACGCGTCAAATCAACCACTTGGACCAGCAGCCGACCTCAGTGCGTGAATTGCAGCAGGCTATTGTCACTGCATGGCAAGCGATTCCTGTCCAAACCTTGGCAAATCTCGTGAACAGCATGCCTCAACGTGTACGTGCTCTCCTGAATGCTCGTGAGGGTTACACGAAGTCGTGGGGGTTAATTTTACTGTCCGTAATCCCAGTCGTAAATTAACTTTTGTTTTTGTTAAAAAAAAATTTGGCTGCAAAATAAAGAGATACTTCTGGAAAACGTACAGAAGTTTAACACAGTACTGTCCATGAATTGAGTTCGATATCAGTTTACATCACTTTCAAGGATCAATTTATTTGTTTTGAAATGTCAAATGTGGTTTTTGTTTCTTTTAAAGGTCACATTAACAAAATCTAGAATAATTCCAACATAATTCCAATGAACTTTTGGTTCTAAGACATCTTGAAAACTAAGTTCACCCCCACAAAAAAAATATTCCATATTAAATGCCAAGTCAGTCTGTCTGTATATATATATATATATATTGTGTGTTCTTCAGGTTTAGAATGAATTAAATAATATGGATATGGTTAATACAAGTGAATAAAGACAAGACAACCAGCTCAACATGCATCCGTAGAAAAGGGTTCTCAAGGATGCATTGCCGTCCCCTTGCATACCACCACGATGGTTAGCTTAGACTCTTCGAGTAACAATTAATGCGCACATCATGATTTCACTTCCAATTTGCGATGAATTTATTGCAAGTGCTTTTAGGAACTCTTCAAAGGAGGAGAAATGTAAGGGATTTGTTGGAGTCTCAGAAAGTAACACATTTCTTTACAAAGTCTTAAACAGTAATGGATTTGTTTGGGATTTTACAAAAAACAACAGATTTCTTTGAAATGTATGAAAGTAATGGATTTATTTAGAATATCTCAAAAAGTAAAAGATTTGTTCTGAATGTGTCATAAAGTAACTGGTTTGGTTGGAATCACAAAATGTAACTGATTCGTTTGGAATATCTCAAAAATGTTCGTCTGATTAAATAGAACATGTCCTTCAATCCTGGAAAATCTCACAATCTCAATATATTGTTCTTGAAGTCAAACTAACCCACCTATCTATTTCCATGGTCAGCGACTGGAAGAGGTTCACTGTCTTGAACTTTTAGGATTCACGGTCATCCATGACCTCTACTGGAACAACCACATAGCAAAGCTGGCCTCAAAAGCTAGTCGCAGACTGGGCATTCTCTGTCGATCCAAGTCTTTCCTGAAAAATCAGATCTACTCATAGTCTACAAGGCCTATGTCCATAGGGCAATGGAGTACTGCTCTCCACTATAGCCTGGGGCTTCAGCATAATATCTGCCTCTCTTGGGTTCCCTGGTATCAAAAGCTCTCAAAATTATTGGAATCTTCCACTGCAAGGCCAAAGCACAAGATCTGTTGTTTTCACATCCCAGGCAGGTATGTGGACTCTGTTTTCTACCGCCTCTTCTTCAATATTCCTCCTTCTGCTATCTGACTATTCCAACCCCCTTCAGCAACTCCAGCATGCATGTGTTATTCCAGTAACCTTCTACTGGTTAAAATTCAAAAGTCCAGGCTGTCTGCACACCTTCACTCCTTTGTTCCTTGTTTTTCCCATGTAGGGAACCTCCTTCCAAAGGCAGGTTTTTTTTTTCCATTTTTCTCAACAGGGTTACAAGCAGGCAGTGCACCACCACCATGTGCCAGCCTGACACATGATCCTTATTACCCCCATTAACCCTTCCTAACCCATCTCTCTTATTTGCTGATTTCAGTATTTCTTCCCCTATATATCTATCTATCTATCTATCTCTCTCTCTCTCTCTCTCTCTACCTCTCTCTCTCTCTCTCTCTCTCTCTCTCTCTCTCTCTATTTCTCTCTCTCTCTCTCTCTCTCTCTCTCTCTCTCTCTACCTCTCTCTCTCTCTCTCTCTCTCTCTCTCTCTCTCTCTCTATTTCTCTCTCTCTCTACCCCTCTGGCTACTTGGCTACTTCTCTCTCTCTCTCTCTACCCCTCTGGCTACCTCTCACTACCTCTCTACCCCTCTCTCTCTACCTCTCTACCTCTCTCTCTACCCCTCTGTCTACCTCTCTCTACCCCTCTCTCTCTACCTCTCTATCCACCTCTCTCTCTCTACCTCTCTCTCCACCTCTCTACCTCTACCTCTCTCTCCACCTCTCTCTCCACCTCTCTACCCCTCTGGCTACCTCTCTCTCTCTCTCTACCCCTCTGGCTACCTCTCACTACCTCTCTACCCCTCTCTCCACCTCTCTACCTCTCTCTACCCCTCTGTCTACCTCTCACTACCTCTTTACCCCTCTCTCTCTCTAATCCCCTCTCTCTCTCTCTCTACCTCTCCCTCAATCTCCCTACCTCTCTATCTCCTTACCTCTCTCACTACCTCTCTACCTCTCTCTAAGCTTATATCTCCCTCTCTCTTCCTTTCCTGGTCATTGTCCGCTTGCTGCTTGTGTCCAATTATTACCCCGCTACTCCACTGCCAATTTAACCTTGCTTTTTACATGAGCCTCGCTCTTGTAGAGAAATAAGCAGCCAATTTGTTTGCAAGAACAAGTAGAATATCCTAAGTAAAGTCTCCTAACGTAATTGATTTGTTTGGAATGGCTCAAGAAGTAGTGGATTTGTTTGGAATGTCGCAAAAAGTAACGGATTTGTTTGTCATCTTTCCCAAAGTATTGGATTTGTTTACCGTCTTTCCCAAAGTAAAGTATTTGTTTGTTATCATTCCCAAAGTAATGGATTTGTTTGTCATCTTTTGCAAAGTATGGGATATATTTGGAATGTCTCAATAAGTAACGGAATTGTTTGTTTTCTTTCCCAAATTAGTGGATTTGTTTAGAATGTCTCAAGAAGTAACAAATTTATTTATAATCTTTCCCAAAACAACGGATTTGTTTCGAATGTCTCATGAAATAACGGATGTGTTTGTCATCTTTCCCAAAGTAATGGATTTGTTTATCTTCTTTCCCAAAGTAATGGATTTGTTTATCATCTTTCCCAAAGTAATGTATTTGTTTATTATCTTTCCCAAAATAATGGATTTGTTTGGAATGTCTCAAAAAGTAACAAATTTGTTTATAATCTTTCCCAAAACAACAGATTTGTTTCGAATGTCTCAATAAATAACGGATGTGTTTGTCATCTTTCCCAAAGTAATGGATTTGTTTCGAATGTCTCAAGAACAAATTTGTTTATAATCTTTCCCAAAGCAATGGATTTGTTTCGAATGTCTCAATAAATAATGGATGTGTTTGTCATCTTTCCCAAAGTAATGGATTTGTTTAGAATGTCTCAATAAATAATGGATGTGTTTGTCATCTTTCCCAAAGTAATGGATTTGTTTAGAATGTCTCAATAAATAATGGATGTGTTTGTCATCTTTCCCAAAGTAATGGATTTGTTTAGAATGTCTCAATAAATAATGGATGTGTTTGTCATCTTTCCCAAAGTAATGGATTTGTTTAGAATGTCTCAATAAATAATGGATGTGTTTGTCATCTTTCCCAAAGTAATGGATTTGTTTAGAATGTCTCAATAAATAATGGATGTGTTTGTCATCTTTCCCAAAGTAATGGATTTGTTTCGAATGTCTCAATAAATAATGGATGTGTTTGTCATCTTTCCCAAAGTAATGGATTTGTTTAGAATGTCTCAAGAACAAATTTGTTTATAATCTTTCCCAAAGCAATGGATTTGTTTCGAATGTCTCAAGAAATAACGGATGTGTTTGTCATCTTTCCCAAAGTAATGGATTTGTTTATCATCTTTCCCAAAGTAATGCATTTGTTTGGAATGTCTCAAGAAGTAACAAATTTGTCTGTTATCATTCCCAAAGTAATGGATTTGTTTGGAATGTCTCAATAAGTAATGGATTTGTTTGTCATCTTTCCCAAAGTAATGGATTTGTTTGTCATATTTTGCAAAGTAATAGATATATTTGGAATGTCTCAATAAGTAACGGAATTGTTTGTTATCTTTCCCAAAGTAATGGATTTGTTTGGAATGTCTCAATGAGTAACTAGTTTGTTTGTTATCTTTCCCAAAGTAATGGATTTTATCATCTTTCCCAAATTAATGGATTTGTTTGGAATGTCTCAAGAAGTAACAAATTTGTCTGTTATCTTTCCCAAAGTAACGGATTTGTTTGTAATATCTCAATAAGTAACGGATTTATTTGTCAACTTTCCCAAGGTAATGGATTTGTTTGGAAAGTCTCAAGAAATAACGGATTTGTTTGTCATCTTTCCCAAAGTAATGGATTTGTTTGTCATCTTTCCCAAAGTAATGGATTTGCTTGTCATATTTTGCAAAGTAATAGATATATTTGGAATGTCTCAATAAGTAACAAGTTTGTTTGTTATCTTTCCTAAAGTAATGGATTTGTTTGGAAAGTCTCAAGAAATAACGGATTTGTTTGTCATCTTTCCCAAAGTAATGGATTTTATCATCTTTCCCAAATTAATGGATTTGTTTGGAATGTCTCAAGAAATAACAAATATGTTTTTTATCTTTTCCAAAGTAATATATTTGTTTACCATCTTTCCCAAAGTAACAGATTTATTTGTAATATCTCAATAAATAACGGATTTGTTTGTAATATCTCAATAAGTAATGGATTTATTTGTCAACTTTCCCAAAGTAATGGATTTGTTTGGAAAGTCTCAAGAAATAACGGATTTGTTTGTCATCTTTCCCAAAGTAATGGATTTGCTTGTCATATTTTGCAAAGTAATAGATATATTTGGAATGTCTCAATAAGTAACAAGTTTGTTTGTTATCTTTCCCAAAGTAATGGATTTGTTTGGAAAGTCTCAAGAAATAACGGATTTGTTTGTCATCTTTCCTAAAGTAATGGATTTTATCATCTTTCCCAAATTAATGGATTTGTTTGGAATGTCTCAAGAAATAACAAATATGTTTTTTATCTTTTCCAAAGTAATATATTTGTTTACCATCTTTCCCAAAGTAACGGATTTATTTGTAATATCTCAATAAGTAACGGATTTGTTTGTAATATCTCAATAAGTAATGGATTTATTTGTCAACTTTCCCAAAGTAATGGATTTGTTTGGAAAGTCTCAAGAAATAACGGATTTGTTTGTCATCTTTCCCAAAGTAATGGATTTGTTCATCATCTTTCCCAAAGTAATAGATTTGTTTGGAAAGTCTCAAGAAATAACGGATTTGTTTGTCATCTTTCCCAAATTAATGGATTTGTTCATCATCTTTCCCAAATTAATGGATTTGTTTGGAATGTCTCAAGAAGTAACAGATGTTATCTTTCCCAAAGTAATGGATTTGTTTGTAATATCTCAATAAGTAACGGATTTATTTGTCAACTTTCCCAAAGTAATGGATTTGTTTGGAAAGTCTCAAGAAATAACGGATTTGTTTGTCATCTTTCCCAAAGTAATGGATTTGTTCATCATCTTTCCCAAATTAATGGATTTGTTTGGAATGTCTCAAGAAGTAACAGATGTTATCTTTCCCAAAGTAATGGATTTGTTTGGAATATCTCAATAAGTAACGGATTTATTTGTCAACTTTCCCAAAGTAATGGATTTGTTTGGAAAGTCTCAAGAAATAACGGATTTGTTTGTCATCTTTCCCAAAGTAATGGATTTTTCATCATCTTTCCCAAATTAATGGATTTGTTTGGAATGTCTCAAGAAGTAACAGATGTTATCTTTCCCAAAGTAATGGATTTGTTTGTAATATCTCAATAAGTAACGGATTTATTTGTCAACTTTCCCAAAGTAATGGATTTGTTTGGAAAGTCTCAAGAAATAACGGATTTGTTTGTCATCTTTCCCAAAGTAATGGATTTGTTCATCATCTTTCCCAAATTAATGGATTTGTTTGGAATGTCTCAAGAAGTAACAGATGTTATCTTTCCCAAAGTAATGGATTTGTTTGGAATATCTCAATAAGTAACGGATTTATTTGTCAACTTTCCCAAAGTAATGGATTTGTTTGGAAAGTCTCAAGAAATAACGGATTTGTTTGTCATCTTTCCCAAAGTAATGGATTTTTCATCATCTTTCCCAAATTAATGGATTTGTTTGGAATGTCTCAAGAAGTAACAGATGTTATCTTTCCCAAAGTAATGGATTTGTTTGGAATATCTCAATAAGTAACGGATTTATTTGTCAACTTTCCCAAAGTAATGGATTTGTTTGTAATATCTCAATAAGTAACGGATTTATTTGTCAACTTTCCCAAAGTAATGGATTTGTTTGGAAAGTCTCAAGAAATAACGGATTTGTTTGTCATCTTTCCCAAAGTAATGGATTTGTTTGGAAAGTCTCAAGAAATAACGGATTTGTTTGTCATCTTTCCCAAATTAATGGATTTGTTTGGAATGTCTCAAGAAGTAACAGATGTTATCTTTCCCAAAGTAATGGATTTGTTTGGAATATCTCAAGAAATAACGGATTTATTTGTCAACTTTCCCAAAGTAATGGATTTTTTGGAAAGTCTCAAGAAATAACAGATGTTATCTTTCCCAAAGTAATGGATTTGTTTGGAATATCTCAATAAGTAACGGATTTATTTGTCAACTTTCCCAAAGTAATGGATTTGTTTGTAATATCTCAATAAGTAACGGATTTATTTGTCAACTTTCCCAAAGTAATGGATTTGTTTGGAAAGTCTCAAGAAATAACGGATTTGTTTGTCATCTTTCCCAAAATAATGGATTTTTCATCATCTTTCCCAAATTAATGGAATTGTTTGGAATGTCTCAAGAAGTAACAGATGTTATCTTTCCCAAAGTAATGGATTTGTTTGGAATAAATTGAAACGTAACAGATTTATTTGGTATATCTCAAAAATGAAGGATTTGTTTGGAATATCTAAAAAAATTTAAAGGATTTGCTTGGAATCTCACAAAAAGTAATGGATTAGTTTAGAATGAAATCTCACAAAAGAAAGATTTCATTGTGACCTCATAAAAAGTAATAGATATGTTTGTGATGTCTTACAAAGTAAGGGATTCGTTTTAAATGTCACAAAAAGCAACAGATTTGTTTGGAATGTCTCTTTGCACTACTAGGCCTCATGATCAGCCATAATACATCCCAGGCCAACCACATGAAAAATCTGGCTTCCAAAGCCAGCCATAGACTGGGAATCCTCTGTCATTCCAAGTCTTTCTTCTTCAATCCCACTCCTCCCTCCAGGTCTTTAAAACATCTGTTCACCATCATCTCTTATCTTCCCCCATCCATAACCTTGATCTTTTCTACCCCCATTAAAACACCCCAAATCCACCTCTTTCAATCTTCAACTTCTTTCCTGTAATGCCTAGTGGAATCCATTTTTTATACCATGTACCACCCCTCCCCCCAACCTCCTGCCCTCTCCCTTCCACATATCTCTCAATGTCCTTGTTCTCTGCTGTTGTTGTGCTTGTATGCTTCTCTCTCTCTCCCCCTCTTGTCTCCCGTTCCCTTTATTATACGTTTTATGTGTCTCTGTTTATGTTTTTGTGTTTTATCTGTTTGCTCTAACATGAGGCTCGAGTCTGTATACAAAAAAAATCAGAGCTACCCACAGTCTATAAGGCATTTATCCAAAGCCCAGTAAGAGTACTGCCCCCTTAATTCCCAATGTCCTCCCTCCCCCTCCCCCATGTAATGGCAACTCCACAACGGTCTTTTCAAATTCTCTGCAATATAAGCCTCTCAAGATTGTTGCCATTTCTCATGAGGAGGCGAAAGCAGGTATTTTGCCCTTACATCGCATACAGGTCAATAGTATCTCTTTTTTTATTGCTCCTCTTCCGATGTAGTTCCCTCTGTTCCCTCAACACTGACCCTCCCTAGCAACTCCAGGAGACAATCTTTCTGTGGCATTAACTTATTGTGGCTGTTATATCCCACTCTTCCCTCCCCATGCAAATCCCACATTCTTACCCACAATGTTTTTTTTAAAATCACCATTGACCCCATGCAGTCAAACCCACTTACTTGGTTTACTGTGCTTCTTCCCCTCCTTTCTCCTCTTTTTTTTTTGTTTATTCCTCCTCTTGCTTATTGGTTTGTTTTTACAAAATAAATAAATATAAAGAAATGGATTTGTTTGCAATGTCACAAAAAGTAACGGAATTGCTTTGAATTTGGATTGTGCTATAACCAGGGCCATACCCTCAGAACAAACCCGTGGCATTGAAAGCCACGTTGAGGTGTGCTTTGTTAAGTTTATCTCAAAACTTCGTCACATTGTATTTGTCGCAGAGCATTAATGCTGCACATTGATATGAGGAAAATTCAAAACCAAGATAGCATATATAATGACGACTTTGTAAAGAGCCAGCATAATGCTGTGGATATGCAGACACTTAGTTGCAGCTACATTGGCAAATATGAAGAACTGGAAGAACCCGTCTCGGCCCAACTTTCATGCACATTCACCATACAAGGTAGATGACACACCTCTGTGTGCTGTTCCCGGGTAATCATGTTGGCAGACGAGGCGCGCGTCATCCAGCAGGTAGAAGAGGTCCCCTGTGACGAGCTGTCGCCCACACAGCGAGCATGCAAAGCAATGCAAATGGAATACCCTTTCCTGGGCCTTGCGAACCGCTTGGCTCGGTGGGATGCCCTGACGACAACCTGCACACTTGGTACCGAAACGCCTGCATGGCACAAAGAGACAAAGACAGACACAGACTATACTCATGCAAATAGAACCGCCTTTAGAGGCCATTTTTCCCTGCAGAGCAGGGGTTGGCCTTTTTTTGGGCACCGTGGTCCCCTTTTTGAAGCAATGTTTTATGGCCGGATGCCGTTCCTGCCGCCAACCCTGTTTGTTGCCTCTTGCAACACACAGGGAATTACCAGTGAGATGGTACTCAATTTGCCGACCCCGGAAGGATGACGGGCTGAGTCAACTCCCATGGCATTAATTCAGCGATCGACCGGGATTCGAACCCAGGATCCTAGGATCCCAAGCCGGCACCCTAACCGCTAAGCCAACACCAGGCTATACGCATGCAAATGCCCTAATAAATAAAAAATATATTTGTGGCAGGGATAACACTGGGGATGGAGGTGGGTGCCATTGCTTTCCGAGGCAGGAATATTGGAATTTGGTAGTTGTATCAGCACACAATAACCTACTGTTTTCGAAAAGGTAAGGGGAAGTCTTCAGTATCTACAAATTCAATGCAACGTGATGAGACAACTGGCTTAACGCCCCCTTTGAAAAGATCGATGCGACTCTATACATGTCTGCAGGTGAAGCACCACATCGACAGTTTATCGCCGAATCGTGATAAAGACGGGAATCAAACCCCCACTAGACAGCTCGGAGAGTATTAAAGGTACCTCTGAGATATCCTCTTAGGACATTATATATAAGCATGAGCAAATAACAAATGCAATTTTACTTTACAACTACAGAAAGTGCAATATTATATGTATTATGACAGGGTCTGAGTATGATGCATGAACGTGAGACATTTTTCTGTACTTCCACAGATATACATCTGTTTTCAGGCAAAGGTAGATCGCTTTCATGGGATATACGGGCTGTGCACAGGAAGCAATGTTCCGCAAGTATTTGTGAAAAATATTTTCAAGACCCAAATTTACACTGTTGTACATTTTCAATGTCTCATGCAATTTCATGTGATTAAAAGATTCCATGGAGATTTACTGGGACCACAAGAAGACCTTCTCCACCTGGTGGGTCCCCGTGCACGATGAGCGCGCACCTGAAGAAGTCCTCCTTGCAGTAGAGAGCTCCGTCCCGGGAGAAGCATCGCTCGCTCAGTGGAGACTGGCAGTCCCTGCAGCGCAGGCAGCTCGCGTGCCAAGACCGCTCGAGGGCCTTCAATAGGAAGCGGTCTCCGATAGGCAAGGAACAGCCACCGCACACTGGCCCGTTGGCTACGCACAACGCACAGGATAAACTACTCACAATGCACAATGCACAGGATAAAATACTCACAATGCACAACGCACAGGATAAACTACTCACAACGCACAATGCACAGGATAAACAACTCACAATGCACAATGCACAGGATAAACTATTCACAATGCACAATGCACAGGATAAACTACTCACAATGCACAGGATAAACTACTCACAATGCACAATGCACAGGATAAACTACTCACAATGCACAATGCACAGGATAAACTACTCACAATGCACAATGCACAGGATAAACTACTCACAATGCACAATGCACAGGATAAACTACTCACAATGCACAATGCACAGGATAAACTACTCACAATGCACAATGCACAGGATAAACTACTCACAATGCACAATACACAGGATAAACTACTCACAATGCACAATGCACAGGATAAACTACTCACAATGCACAATGCACAGGATAAACTACTCACAATGCACAATGCACAGGATAAACTACTCA